>NC_077227.1:541515854-541859188 GCF_027887165.1 Monodelphis domestica
GGATATGGCAGCCAAATATTTTATTCCCTCTAAGAATTTTCTGAATTTTTAGTCATTCATTTGTTCCCTTCTAATATACTTATCACGATGTATTCCTTTACTAACCTATAAGAAAAGCATCATGCATTTGAAAAATTATTTTTCTAAAATTCTGATAAACATTTAAAACATTTAAATAATCTCTAGAACCTTAAAGTTTGCATTCATTTCAATTCCATCTAACAAATTCAATGAAATCAGCATTTCTTAAATTCTGTTCAGGACATTGTGCTTGCTACTAGAGAAGAAATCAAGTTAGGTAAACCCTTCTGTAGTGTGTTAAGTTAATCATTAGTACAGAGAGTTTCAATATCTATTATTGCATGTAAAATATATTCAAGGTATAGGTATAAAAGAAAATGCTACTAATTATTAAATTAACCAAAAGTATTTTTAAGGACTGTTAAAATTAATTATGGTTGGGACTATTTATTTAGGTGGTCACCAGGAATTTATGGTAGTTTATTTATAATATTTACAATAGAAGGAAGATATTAAGGAATGAGAGAGAAAGAGAAAACTCTGGCTTCTTCTTATACCAATTAGAATCTTTAAACCCCAGCTAGGGGAAGAAAGTCTCAAGAAGATGGGCCTTACCTGGAAGCTTCACACCTCCAGAAAGGCTTGGTCACTAAGTCAGTTTTTCAGTCATCCATGGTGACAGTCTAAAAGATGTCTAAGT
Source organism: Monodelphis domestica (assembly GCF_027887165.1). NCBI lineage: Eukaryota > Metazoa > Chordata > Mammalia > Didelphimorphia > Didelphidae > Monodelphis > Monodelphis domestica. The sequence continues at coordinate 541,516,576 of NC_077227.1, forward strand.
GTCTGCCTTCTGGTAGCTCCTCAAGGGTCTGTCTTCTAGTCGTTCCTCCAAGTCAGTGCCCAAATGAATGAATCCCCTCCTACCTTTTGGTCCTCTTTTTAAAGATCTATTTCTCTTGTGTCACCTCCCCTAAATTTTCACATCTACCAATCATAGCAGACACTTTTCTCCAGGACTGCCCACTCTTTAGTTCTCACCTTCTTTGATTAGATGATATCTTTTGGAGTTACTTAACACCTCTTTGGAAAGTTCACCTCTTGTAGTTACTTAACACTTTTTTTGTGGTTAGTTCACCTTTTGTAGTTACTAACACCTTTTTTGTAGTTAAAATCTAAAAATAGATTGTAGCTTACAATTCTAGCTTTACTATAAAGGAAGAGCTAAGTACCTTCATTGTTACAATCAGGAGATTACAATTTTATTTTCACAATAAAGAAAGAGATAAGTATCTTCATTGTTACAATCAGGAGATAGCTAAATCCAATTTTTACAGGACCTATTATGGACTAGGCATTGTTACCATAAAGATTTGGCTGGGGGCAGGATGGAAAGATAACTGGGTCTGGAGTCAGGAAGACCTGAGTTCAAATTCAGCCTCAGGCACTTACTAGTTGTGTGACCCTGAGAAAGTCACTTAACCTCTCTTTGTCTTAATCTATCAAAGAACGAAAAGTCAAACCAGTTTGGTATCTTTGACAATAAATTCCCCATCGATGGTACTGGGGTAATGTGGTCCACAGGGTTATAAATATTTGTATGGACAAAACTGAACAACTAAACAACAATAAATAAATATATCAGAGAAGGCTGTATGAGAAAGTAGGGTAGTAGAGTTGAGTTTTTAAAGATTTTCTAGTAATTCAATCAGCAAAGATGAGGCAGCAAGACATTTCATAAAGAGGGAATAATATAGACAAGGTCACAGAAGTTCAAAAATTCCTAGAGGACTAAGAATTGTCTAGTTCAATTAGACCTTAGAGCTCTGGAAAGGAAGTAAAATGAGATGATGCTGGGAAGGAGTAGAAATGCCATAATTACTTGTATTAATGAGTCATGAGACATACCAATTTTAGTTACATTAACTACAAAATGTGACCTTGAAAAGACCTTTTACAATTTTTTTCTTTCAAAATGAGTATAGTATTTGGAAACAAATGGCTCAGTCTATGTATAAACACATTTTCATTTTTTGTGTCAAAAATGAAGATCTAGATGAAGCTACATGCCTCTTAGTATCATTCTAATGTCTACAGAAACACTTTATCACTGAGATAAAAAGATTATTATTTACAAATAACTAAATGTGTATTAAGAATATGTAAATAAATTATACATTAATATACTATAATTTTAAATGTATAATTATTCAGAATTATTCTCCATAATTCTTATAACTTTAAAAGGAAGAGAATCACCTTAATTTATGAACAATATTTCCTTTGTTGCCTAGTACCCTATAGTTTGCATGATCTAAATAAATTATTTAAGCAGTTTTGAAATTAAAAAAATATTTGTCTTACACACTAGGAAGAATAAAATCTTTGAATAGTTGGGACCTATAAATCGAACTATGTATTATAAGCCATTGGCCTTGTTTTTACCTTCCCTTTTAAAGGATTAACAGGGACCTGGCAAGAAGCTCAGAAATGTTGATATGGGCCTCCAGCTGGGATTGATTATAGGCTGTGCCCTAATGTAATAATGTTTTGTGCTAGCACCACAGTTTAACAAGTGAATACTCACAATACAAACCCCCCACCATCTGCCTACTAAGCTCTGACAAAAAAATAAAAATAAAAGTTCATTTTGTTGTGATCTTGACCTTTGATCTAATAAATTCGCAAATGAATTATCCAGCAGCTCTCTGCAAGGTTTTCTAATAAACCTCCACCCAAATTACATTTCATAAGATTTTTTTGTTATGTCATCCCTTTTTTTTTGTCAACAAAGTATATTGAATATTGATAGCACAAATGTCTCCATCAGACAGCATTAAGTCACTAATCTCTGATTATGTAAAAGCATGACCTTGGCCAAGTCACAACACTTTGGGGGATCTGTGTTTCATCCCCTATAAAATTTGTGGGAAGAATCACAATACAGGATTTTTAAGGATCCTTCTACCCCTAAATATAATGATCCTGGGGGCAGATGTGTAGCACAGTAAATTGAGAGCCAGACCTAGGATCAAATCTGGCCTCAGACACTTCCTAGCTGTAAGACCCTGGGCAAGTCACTTAACCCTCATTGCCTAGCCCTTACCACTCTTCTGCCTTGGAACCAATGCACAGTATTGATTGTAAGACAGAAGGTAAGGGTTTAAAAAATTAAAAAAAATAAATATAATGATTCTATAGGATGAACAACATTTAGAAGTTTTCAGCAGAATTTGATAAAAATGTGTTATCTCTATCTTTCACTTTCATGCCTTTGTTGTCTCCAATATTTGCAATTCAGTCTCTCCTCTGTTCTGCCTCACAGACTCTAACTTTCTTCATTGCCCCAGCCCAGGCACCATTTTCTACATTAAGAATTTCCAGAAGCCTCCTTTCCCAATTATTAATATTCTTTCTGTCTTGAAATTACCTTAAATTAACATTGGTTTGAAGAAGACATCAGAATATTCATTTTACCATTTCTTTGAAGAGGTCAAGGGTTATAGCATTTGAACACTGTATGATGTACTGTTATTGTGCTGGTTAATTTTATTGAATTTTAGCTTTTCTCATATTTATTTTTTGTAATGATTGTTGGCTCTCTGTGTAGGAGAGTGGATTTCAGAAATTATATATTTTGGAATGGCGCTGTCAAAAAGCAATATCAATCATTTTAAAGCAAAGTATGTTTATTAATTTATGTACATTTATTGATAGACATTACATAAATCTTTCTTCAGTAGAATGCGTTCCTTGAAGTCAAGAACTTTCAATTTTATCTTTTAAGGTCATGCTGAGAATCATATCTTAAACATTATAAGGATTCATTACATTTCTATGAAACCAAATTAAACTATTTGTTAGACCCAAGTAAATCTATTGAAAGTTAAAAATAATTATCTTGCAATAATAATTTCTTTTTACCTTATACTATTTTTTTTCTTTTTAAACAGGGAAAAGGCCAGAGCTCCATAAAGAGATGTAAAGCAAAATATTTTTTTTTATTTTTTTGACTTTTGAAATGTCAATGCATACCAACCCATCTCAGTCTAGAAAATAATTTGTCCTAAATTAATGAATTAATAAAATATTCATTAAGTCCTTCTATGTACAAAACACTGGGCTAAGTCCTAGGGATACAAATAGAAAACTAAGTCCCTTATATCAAGGTGTTCATATTTCAATGGAAAGTACAACATATATAGAAAATTTTAACTTCAAATCAAATGGAAATATCCAATGATCCTTAGGTTTTAGCAGTCAAGTAGATCATAATACCTTTTTTTTAATTTTCACTTATAAAATCATAAAAGTCTCCAATGTTGAGTCATTTGACAGTGCCAAGGACTCAGGATCTTTGGTACTTGTGGATAGCTATAGCACCTGCAAGAGAAGTAGCCAGGATACAGTCTTCCTAAGATGATCATTATTGACACTGGGCTGGAAGGATTGCCATTCCCAAAGCTATTGGGCTCAAGATCCTAGGAACATGTTGGCAAATCTACACCATGCATGCTGGAGCATGCCAAAAGGGCCTGCTCCCTTCCCCCTCTCCACGTGCTCCTGATGACATTTCTTACATGACCCACCCTCTGCTCAGCAGCCCAATGGGAGTACTTCCTCCCTCCCCTGTCTGGAGGAAGGCAGTGGTGTGGGGTTCAACATGAAGCATGAAGGCTGCAGTTTGGGCACTCAGTCTCTAAAAGGTATGCCATCACTGTCCTAGGCTGTCTTCAACATAGTCTAAGGAGAGATGGTATTCAAGGTGATGGTGGTTTGATCTTCATAGGACATGGTGCTTCTGGGCTTGCTAAAATTATTGAAATTTGGGGAAGTATTATACTGAAAATATTCTACTTCTAAATACTTCCTATTTATCCTTTTTATATGTTTATTTGGTTGCTGTTTTACCCAGATTGTGAGCTTCTGGAAATCAGGGACTATCTTTTGCCTCTTTTTGTTTCTCTAGTGTTCAGCACAGTACCTGGAACATAGTAAGCATTTATTTTTTAAAGTTTATTTATTTAATTAATTAATTTAGAATATATTTTCATGATTACATGATTCATGTTCTTTTCTTTCCCTACTTCCACCCCCCTCCTGTATCCAATGAGCAATTCCACTGGGTTTTACATGTATCATTGTTCAAAACCCATTTCTAAATTATTAATATTTGCACTAGAGTGATTGTTTAGAGTCTACATCCTCAATCATATCCCCATCGAACCATGTGATTAAGCAATTGTTTTTCTTCTGTGTTTCTGCTCCCACAGTTCTTTCTCTGGATGTGGATAGTATTTTTTCTCATAAGTCCTTCAGAAATATCCTGGATCATTGCATTGAATAAGTGCTTATTATATGTTTATTTGTTGATTAATTGATTGAGGGACAAGAAGTAATAAAAGAGAATCAGCAGAAAAAATGTCTTATTTAATAGACTACGAAGATGAAAAGTAAAGTACATCATAGAGGGAACAATAGCTCCTGTGTAAGTATTTTTTCCTTATCAGATGATAGAGCTTGACAGATGAGGGTATATTAATCTCTGAGATATTGTGCATCTTAAAGGGAGGTCAGTAGTCGTTACTGAAGAGGGTGAACTTTCCCGGCAGGAGGGATAGCCAGAGAAAATGCCCAGAGTTGAGATACTGAGTATTGTTCACAGAACAGGCAGGAGAACAAGGTCAATGAATCAAAGAATATATGACAGAATGCAAAGACTGAGAAGACAAGACAAGAAGGGGTTAGGTTATAAAGGGCTGGATCAGAGAAATGTATTGGGAATATGAATCTGACATTAGCATACAAAAGGTATTGGAACAGGGCAAGACTAGTAGGGAGGCTTTGGGGCTCATTGCAGCAATCTAGATAGATATAAGATGAAAAGGCCTTGATGGGATGAATAGTAGTCAGGATGGATATGAGGTAATGACACAGGAGAGGTGAAAGGACCTGGTGATTAATTAAAGAATAAAAGGGACTCGAGATAATATATATATATATATATATATATGTACATATATATATATATATGTGTGTGTGTGTGTGTGTGTATGTGTGTGTGTGTTTTGTGTTTATGTGTATTTATAGACACACATAGGGACATATAGGTATATCTCTCTATCTCTATAACCTGCTGAACTAGCATAGAGACATTCTCTTAAAAAATTATGTTTCATCATTTAGATTTTTCCCTCATCTTTCTGTTGTAACATTTAAAAGGATTATAGAGAATTAAAGAGGAACAGGGGATAGGGAAGGTTTTGTAACAGGGAATGGGGTAGTTGAAGGGAGAGAAGGAATATGGCTGCTGGTGAGGTAAAAGGAGAGAGATGGCCCCTGCTGAGAGGCTATTTTTGAAAATTGAGATTCCGGAGAAATGGGCCACCTATGATATCCTGAGGGGATGTCTTCTCTATTGATTGATGTTGAAGATACCCCAGAGAAGATAAGCATGAACTGCCCCCCCCCAGAGACAAGCATCCCCACAGACCAAGGTCACCCAGCAGGGGTCCAATAAGGACTGTCTATGGTTGAATGGTTGTCCTTAGGTTCAGCTCCCTCTATGTACCCTTGAAATGATAGTCCTCTTATCTGATTGTGGTTTACTTAAATAAAGATGAATTTTAATAATACATTTGGATTTGGGAGTTATCAGGGAAGAAGGAATTGGGATTTCCCTAGATTGGGTTTGAGTCTCTCTCAGCTTTTGAGCTGAGGCCAGACCTCGCAGGCTGGTGGAGTTTCTTTTATTGCTGTCTATGCTAATCTGTACTAGCTTTCTTAAGTTCAAAGTTTTTAGCAGTAGACAGCAAGAGAAAGAAAATATTCTGACCTTCAGAGCTGGTTGGGCCTGTCTCTTCAGACTGATGCCCCTAAAGACCAGCCTTACAGTTCAGACCACTCCCCTTCAATCCTTTTGTTTGATGACAAGATCACAGGAATCAAGGTAGCAAATAGTTGGGAAAATCAGGAATAGAGGAACTTCTATCCCAAGACAGGGAGAGAGTCTCCTTCCAATCTGAGGGCCAGGAAAGAGAGACTCCAGAGACCAACTGTCACTCCAAGTTCCCCTCCCCCCACCAACTGTCATTATTGTCAATATCTTCTCTCCAACATTCCAACTGCTGTTTGTTCCACCTGAGTGGCAGAAAGTCCAAAACTTGCTTCAGTTTTCTTTTCCACATTCTACTTTTTCTCCTCAGCTGTTTTCTATTGCAATCCCAGTATCCATACACTGATCTTCTTTCACATTTTCCTTACCTTATCTCTTTCTCTTTTACAGAAGACAGAAAGTCCTTCCAAAGAACAGGCAGCTGGAAATGGGTATACCTGAAACATTAGGCAGGGGCTTACTCTGTACAAAAAGTGCAAAATAAAAAATAAAATAAAAACTGGAATACCAGAAATACTATGAACTGATCAACTCATTGTCCCTCTAAACACCTCCAAAAACTGATAACCTCACTTGAAACTAAAACTATTAATTATGCATTTTAGGATAACAAAATCTAAATTCTTTGATGGAATAACTGTAATCTAAGGAGAGAAGCAAAAAAGAGATATGTGTCTTTAGTACTCAGGGAAAAAGAATCTTGGTATGATATAGGCATTTTCTATGATTATAACCTTTCCCCAATAGACATTAGACATTTGACAGTGTTGTGAAAATAAGTCACAGTCTCTCAGAACTTCAGAAATAGAAGAGGCCTTGGAGACCTTCCTAGGTAACTCATTAAATATTCAAATATACTTATTTTGGAGAAATGAACACCCACCCTCTGCTGGCAGATGTTCACTTAGGGGGAATCCATTCCTTCTGGATGCAGTCTATTATGCTCTAGTATTATATCTAATGCTTAAAAAGTTTTATCTCCCCCCTTATATGTGGTCAAAATCTGTTTGTCAGTAACATTAATACTTGCTTTTACTTCTCCTTTTCTGGAGTTTAAGAAATAAATCAAATCCCTCTTCCACATGAAAGCCCTCTTCATAAATTCCTCTAAAAGCTTCTTGCTTATTTGTTTCATTTTCATACGGTCTAGTCTCAGTATTGTTCTGGTATGTGTTTAACTACCAGTTTTCCAGAAAAATGTACCCTTGCTAAAACCTTTAAGCTTAATCTGTATCATTCGCAGTTCCTCCCTCATTTTCTTAAGTCTATACAATCAACAAAACAATAAAGCAAACACTTGATTTGTACTATTTTGGTAGTGTAAAAGCTCACATTGAAAATTTAACAATTGACTTTCAGGAGCCAATATCAACTTTCTCTTGAAAATCCTCAGCCTTCTTTCAAGTTTTTCCAGCATCCTTCCTAAAATATTTTTTAGACCTGAAGGCACTATTCCAAGGGTGGCATGACAAGAAAAGGGAACAGGACTCTGACAGCCTAAATATGGATTCTGACATTTGAAAATTGAAAGGGATCAGATCAGTGTAGCTTTCATGAAATAAATACTACCAAATTAAATTTTGTTAAATATCACTAATATACGCTAATCCTTAGCATATATTTGACACATAGTAAGTGTTCAGTAAATATTTGTTGGCTTTATTCAGTATGGAGTTTCTTCATTACTTCAAATCAAAGTCTTTCTATGAATTGGTAGATGGTGCAAAAGCCAATTTTTGTGTATATTGTTGGTAATATTCTTCAGCCTACTTATAGCCACCATAATTTTCTTTATCACTCTTTGGGTTACCTCCAACTGTGTTCCCTCTGAGACTGTAGTGTTCTGGGACTCATTGTCATACAGCAGCATAGGAAAAATAATGGTGTCAAAGAGACAGGCCATGGTCATAGCAAGCAGTTTTATGATTATTTGTATTAAAATTGGATTGATATTTAAAACTATCCCTGCTTACCAAATGTTGAGAATAATTGGCCTTAATCAGGACAGGAATAATAGAAGCTATTGTTCTGCCTAGTATCATAGAATGGAAATATTAAATATAATTGTACAAGTATGGAAGATTCATTATTAAACTTAGCTAATGTGCACTAATAGTACTACAAGTGTTTACCCTGGTCTTCAGTAATTAAAATCCATAAAAGACTTTATAATTTCTATTTTGTTCAATTTAATTTTTAAGATTTCACTGAATAAATGCACACCTGGTCCTTCATGAAAAATAGAGAATTTCAGATCATCGTTTCAAAACACCCAAAGAGGACGTTTTTGTTTCTCTTGGATGAGTAAAAGTATAAATGCAAATTCTGAAGTATATTCCTGACCATCTCACTTTCCTAAGGATAAAATACAAAGTGCTGTGATATTGAAAGCCTTTCAAAGCCTACCACATTGTAGGCATATCATCAATTTTGATCACATGATTAATTCTGCCTACAAACTGTCTATGTCATATTTTGTAACCCAGTCTTTATAAGGGGCAACATATGTACTTTCAAAATAATTCAAGAAAAAATGCAAAACTTCATATCTTTAAATACCAGACAATAGCTTCTGTCCCTAGGTAATTTACCTATGACTGTTCAGGGAGTGATAATAATTATCTCAAACTTACCCTGCATATATCCCTTTTGAATATATTTATTTGCATGTTTTCTCCCATGTTAGATGGTGAGCTTCTTGAGGGCAGGGAATATTTTTCCTTTTAATTCTTAGTTGTTAGCACAATTCATGGTCTATAGCAGAAGCCTGTGAAATTCAAAGATTACAGGATGAAAACCGAGATAACATTTATGTTATATTTTGAATGATTAACAGGAATACCCTGGCTAAAGAGAACAAGGAAATGTCAGACATTTGGAATAGCATGAGCAAATGATGGTTGCCCAAGCAGTGGTAGGAAAGCATAGTATACTTCTAGGAACAGAGTGATCAATTTTACTCTCATAAAAATGTAATAAAGATGCTGGTGGGATTGTGAATTGATCCAAACATTCTGGAGGGCAATTTGGAACTATGCCCAAAGGGCGATAAAAGACTGGCTGCCCTTTGATCCAGCCATAGCACTGCTGAATTAGTACCCCAAAGAGATAATAAGGAAAAAACTTGTATAAGAATATTCATAGCAGCGCTCTTTGTGGTGGCCAAAAACTGGAAAATGAGGGGATGCCCATCAATTGGGGAATGGCTGATCAAATTGTGGTATATGTTGGTGATGGAATACTATTGTGCTAAAAGGAATAATAAAGTGGAGGAATTCCATGGAGACTGGAACAACCTCCAGGAAGTGATGCAGAGCGAGAGGAGCAGAACCAGGAAAACATTGTACACAGAGACTAATACACTGTGGTATAATCGAACATAATGGACTTCTCCATTAGTGTCAATGCAATGTCCCTGAACAATCTGCAGGGATCTAAAAAACACTATCTACAAGCAGAGGACAAACTGTGGGAGTAAAAACACTGATGAAAAGCAACAGCTTGACTACAGGGGTTGAGGGGATATGACTGAGGAGAGACTCTAAATGAACCCTCTAATGCAAATACCAACAACATGGAAATGGGTTTGAGTCAAGAACACATGTGATACCCAGTGGAATCATGTGTCGGCTATGGGAGAGGTGAGGGGGGAGGAAAAGAAAATGATCTTTGTCTCCAATGAATAATGTTTTGAAATGACCAAATAAAATATGTTTAAAAAATGTAATAAAGAATGTAATGTGTATGGCTCACTGGGAGACAGCAATAGATACATCTCTAATGTATTTTCTCCTAGCCCTTCTTCAAGGGAGATATTGATTCCCACAAGAACTCTGCCCTCTACAGAAATAAGGGACTATAGAACAGGACTTATATTATCTGTTTTCTTAAACATTATTAGTCTAGAGGATGTAATTTTTAGGTTCAAGTTATAGTTCTTAATCTCTATTTCTTAGTGAGAAAATGATGGCCCCTAAAAAAAAAATTCAAAATTTGACATCTTTTCCACCAAATGCCAATTCCACACACAGCAAATAGGGGGAAAACATGTTTATCCAATTGCATAGCAAAATTGAAACCAGAGGAAGTATACATAGGAGAAAAGCTGTGAGGGGGGAGATGGGGTCCAAGCTCCAGCTGTCAGTTTCTCCCAGAACTCCTTTCAGCTACCTGAATAGAGATTGAGATGGCACAGCCTCTCTCTTGGAGTTAGAAGTTAACAAAGTCTATAACTCTCTTCTCTCCCTCTCATCTCTGCCAGTTCTTCATATAGGTTGGGGTATTGAGTAATCAATCTGAACAAATAAAGAGAGTCCCATTCAATTGTCTCCCTGGCCAAGGATTACAACAGAATGCATGGAGAGAAGTAACAAGACAAGATGGAAAAATAAGATTGCACTGGATGGTTAAAGACTGTGAATACCAAGAAGAAAAGCTTAAAAGTATGACTAGAACAATCAAACAGTTGTTATCTTTTAAAGTTAAACTGAATCTTACATGGTCAATTATAATGATGTTGATTTATATTATAGCCATCTCTCCCCCATTAAAATGTGAACCAAGAAAGAATTGCTTTATCAAATTCTTTATATTTGATTAAGAAAACAATTTTAATGTGCAATTTGTTGCAATGGATTCCAATTCACTATATTCTATAATTGTTTCTTGAAATATATTTATATCCATCTAAAATCAAATAGTATAAAAAAGAGGTTTATGAGGTAATACCTATGCCTTTGGAGGTCACAATTTCCCGTTGGAAAAATACAAACTTTCACCTAGAGCATTGATATAACATAAGATATATCGTGGCACAATTAAAAATGGAATATTTTAAATTCCAAATGAATGGTTATTCATAGTAAATAGTATGTGTGGATGAAAAAGAGAAATTAACTGCAGTTTTGGGGGAAACTGTTTGAAACACATGAATTCAAATTGGGTTGTGAGGAAAAATTAGGACTTGAATAGGGGGAGAAGAATGTGCTCTCCTTAAAGTTAAGGGATAAATAACATATAAATATTAAAATAAATAAAAATAAAATGAATAAAATATATAATAGAATAATAAATAAATAAATAAATTCACAGAGATAGGAATTTGTCTGACATATATGGAGAATATTAAAGAAACTGACTTGACTGGAATGAGTGGTTAATTTTGCATAGTATCATGAGTTTATTCTGTAAAATCTTTAAACTTTGTAACATGAGATATTAATGTTGGAAGAGAACTTAGAGATTATCTATTCCAATGCCATCATTTTAGATCAAGGACCAAAGGACAGAAATGACTTGCCCAAGACCATGTAGTAAGAGCCTGATACACTAATTTTTAGTTAGATATGGAGAAGATAAACTTATGCAGTCAACTAATCATTAGTGAGTAATTAAAAGTTTCATAGGAGTCATCAGCAATGGGCCATTCCAAAACACTTTGCTTTACTTTTTAATGAATTATTATGTATTACCAGAATGCCAAGAGAGACTAACATGAAAGGCTTCACAGCTCATTAACAGACCCTCAAAGACAATATTAATTGAATTCTGGAAACTATACTTTTTTGAACAGTTGGATTGTATTTTTTAATGGGTGACACCCTCTTACCCACTAGTGCTTATGTTCATTTGGATCTTTCTTGTTTTCTTTTTGGTTGCCAAGAAAACATTTACATGCTGTTGGGCAAACTCTACTGGACACTGTTTCAAGGAATTTTTTAACCTAAAAACAGACATGGGCTCAAATAGATTGTTAGATCCTGCCAACACCACTTCAGTCCCTTTCTTAGGAAGAAAAGGATGGTGTTTTTAATCATTCTTAAAAAAAAAGTTTTCCAAAACTTAGTAGTATAAATGTTTGATAAATTTCCACTAATTGTAAATTACTGTTTATAAACTATTACATAGACTCTATAAATTTTATATTAGCATATATTTATATACATATATCAGATTCAAATGTCCCTTATTCAAGTTTTGGTTTAGATAGAAGTCTTCTAATACTGCAATTCTTTTCATGACTTGAGTAAATTAGGCGATGAGGAGGATCATGCCTTCTAAATAATCACATTCCATTTCATTCCTCTCTAGGCCACATTATGGACTCTCCTAGATTTTTCTTCAGAACTTAAAAAACCTCTTCAACCTGGAATTTACATGTTTGACAGATTACCCCACCCAACACTCACACAGTCCTTCAGCCTCTATCTGATCAATTGTTTCTTCTCAAATCTCCATTTTAAATTAGCTAAAAATTAATTAATTTAAAATATTTTTCCATGGTTACATGATTCATGATTTTTCCCATCCCTTTTCCCTTCCCCTTCTAAAGCTCACAAGCAATTCCACTGGATTTTGCATGTATCATAGTTCAAAACTTATTTCTATATTATTAATATTTGTAATTGAGTGATCATTTAAATTCAAAATCCCCCAACCATATATTGGTCAAACGATGTGATCAATCATATATTTTTCTTCTGAGTTTCTGCTCCCATAGTTCTTTTTCTAGATGTAGATAGCTTCTTTCTCATAAGTTCTTCAGTACAGTCCTGATAATTATTCTGCTGCTAGTAGAAGAGTCCATTACATTCAATTGTGCCATAACATCTCTGTGTACAATGTTCTCCTGCTTTTGTTCCTTTCACTCTGCATTAATTCCTGGAGGTTGTTACTGTTCACATGGAATTCCTCCAGTTCACCATCCCTTTGAGTACAAATAGTATTCCATCACCAACATATACCACAATTTGTTCAGCCATTCCCCAATCAATGGACATCCCCTCATTTTCCAGTTTTTTGCCATTGCATAGAGCATGGCTATAAATATTTTTTATGCACATATCTCTTTGGGGTACCAACCCAACAGTGGTATGGCTGCATCAAAGGGTAGCAATCTTTTAAAGCCCTTTGGGCATATTTCCAAAATGCCTTTCAGAATGATTGGATCAATTCACAGTTCTACCAGCAATGAATTAATGTCCCAATTTTACAACATCCCCACCCCCCCAAATTTATCACTTTCCTTTGCTGGCATATTGGCCAATCTGGGAAGTGTGAGCTGGTACTTCAGAGTTGTTTTGATTTTCTTTTCTCTAAATTATGAAAGATTCAGAACTCTTTTTTTCATGTGCTTATTGATAGTTTTTATTTCTTCATTTGAAAACTGCCTATTCATGCCCCTTGCTCATTTATCAATTGGGGAATGGCTTGTTTCTTTGTACAATTGACTTAGCTCCTTATAAATTTGAGAAATTAGACCTTTGTCAGGAGTTTTTGTTATAAAGATTTTCCCCAATTTGTTGCTTCCTTTATAATTTTGGTTGCATTCGTTGTGCCAAATCTCCATTTTAAAGAGAAAGCCCAGGTCAGTCAAGTCTTTATTCCTTTCCAAAATATGTGTCTGGCTTTCCTGGACTTTCTCTCATTTCCCAGATTTTCAACTCCCTTTCAGATTTTGCTTTACCTCATTAGAATACAGATCATTGAGGGACAGCTAGGTAGCACAGTGGATAGAATGTCAAGTCTGGGTTTGGGAAGACCTGGGTTCAAATGTGACATCATACTCTTGCCAGCTGTGTGACTCTAGGCTAGTCACTTAACCCTATTTACCTAGTCCTCACCACTTTTCTGCCTTAGAATCAGCACATTCATAATGTTGATTCTAAGATGAAAGGTAAGGTTTTAAATAGAAAGAATATATTCTCCTTCAGGACAGAGACTAGCTTTCTTTTTGTATTGTCAGAGATCATCACAGTTTCTGATACATCACAGGCAATAAAAAGTAATGATTCATTTATTGGATATTATCAATAACATCGTGAATGAAGAATGTATAAAATAGTAAAGTGCTCTGACTTTGTAAGATGATCATTCATATCCATATGCTAACTCTAATTTTATAGACTTATTCTCAGAATTAAAAGAATCTCAAAGGCTCTATCATCTAAATTAAGACCAAACCAAGAACCACATCCCCAACATATTGGGCAAAATGACAGTAATTCTTTAAAATGTCTTTCATAGGTTTTGGCCCAGATCACAAAAAAATATCTTAAGGCACACACAAAACATATACTTTCTTGCATGCATACATGCATGTATACACACATTTAAACAGAGACAGAGGTACATCTGATTCTGATAATTTGTTCAATCTTCCCCTTGTCTTCTTATAAACAAGGACACATTTTCTTTTCCATTATTTTATGAATTCTATAGATGGCAGATTTCAACAAGGCTGATAATCTGGGGAACTTTCACACCTAAACAGAGTCTTAAATTTCTCTTCATTTCTACCTAGTTGTGTCAGCCTGTGTTTCCTGGGGGTTCTAGTCCAAAGAAGTAAAGAATTGCTTATGGGATCATAGACTTAGAGCTGTAAGGGATATCCTTAGTCAGCCACTCCAACTCCCATTTTACACATGAAGAAAATGAGGCCCAGAAAGATGAAATAATTTGCTCATGGTCACAAAGGTCATAAGTAGCAGGCAACCATGGAAGCCGAGTTCTCTGAATCTAAATTCAGTGCTCTTTTCATTACCATAAACTAGTCCATAAGCTTGAACTATATATGAGTTTCTAGGGAGATGGATCTCTAGGCAGGGTTTTGGTTTATTTTTGTCTGTGAGTTCAATCCATTAACTAGGAAAATGTCCTAGGCTGGGGAGATCAGGTGATTATTGATTAAAAAAAAAAAAAACCTGTTCCCTGACATCAATTATTGCTTTTGTTGTCTCTGAGGTTTCCCATATAGTCCCACAAGTAATAGATGACTGATTATGGATTTCAACCTCAGCTGTCCTAACTACAGACTTTGGCAATTTTATATGTTGATGTAAAGACAACTTTGTGGTAAGTAAGTCAAATAGATGATAATATTATCAAATGATTAGAGGCAGAATAGAGAATTTTTGTTGGTAAATCAGAGAACACTTCATGATAAATTAAAAATTGAGCAGAGGCATTGAGATAACAAAAAAAGGACCTGGTTTCATTGAAGCATGCTAGGTGACTCAGTACATACAGCATCACACCTGGAATCAGAAACACCTGAGTTCAAATGTGGCCTCAAACATTTATTTTCCGTGTGACCCTGGGCAAGCCACTTAACCTTATTTCTCTCCGTTTCCTCATTTATAAAATGAACTGGAGGAGAAAATGGCAAACCACTCTAGTGTCTTTGCCAGGAAAACCCCAAGTGGGGTCACAAACGAATTGGACATGACCGAACAACAACAAAGAACCATTAGCATTAACAGTGTTATATGATGTACAGTAAAGTTAATGCTATTCTATACCCCTTCAAGAGAAATATTGGATTCAGGGTTGAGGATGCCTAGTACGACTGCCAGACCACATGGGTAGTATTAAGGACAGTTCTTGGTGTGATGTTTGGGGAAGGAAATCGATAGACTGGTGAGCCATGCAGGATGATGAAGGCTTCATGATTGTGCCGAAGAAAATTTGTCTGAAGGAATGGGTAATAGTTTGTCTGGAAAATAAAAGACTCAGGATGACACAATCATCTTCCAATATTCACAAACTTGTCAAGTGGAGGAAGGTTCAAAGGTGCCTCTACTGCACAGGATTATGAATAATGTCTTGATGACACAAAATAATATATTTAGCCTTTTATTTCTTAAAAAAGTAAAAAATAGAAACATTCAATAAAACAAATCTTTATAAAAATTGAAGCTTTGCAAAACTTACTCTGGAACAGAATCTCACACCAGAAATCATTAAAGAGCTAGGCAACCACTGGTTTGATGGACTTGAGAGAGAGATTTTATTTAGCAGTGGATTTTGTTAGATGGCCTCTGAAATATCTAAACTAGGATTTTGTTATTCAGTGATTCTTGGAGGGGAAGACACATTCAGCTAAGGAAAAATAATGTGGAAACCAGAAATGATAAAGTATAATTTGAGAGAATAAGCTTTTACTTTTGGCCATAGTAGGTGAGGGTGGGGTGAAGGTTAGACAGTAGGATTGGAACAAGTCTTTCAGAGGTTTTCCACGCCAAAGGTAAATAATTTGGATTTGTGGTTTCTAGTCAAAGGAAAAGAATTATAAAACCATGAAACTACTTCTCAAGAAAGATCACTACAGTCTTTGTTTTCCATAAGCCATTAGCAGATGACTGGAGAACAAGGAAGGGTGTAAAACAAAAAAAAAAAGATAAAAAAGCCAGTATATTAAATAAAAATATTCCTGTACACAGGATTAACCAAGATTCCTGTCCAAAAGCAATTTGTTATACAACTTTATGCCAATTTGTATGATATTGAATGTAAGGCACTATAACAGACAGCTTTAAGTGATCATGCCTTTAAAATCTCCCTTCTGTTAGCTCTTATAGTAAAGGCATAACTTATTAGAGTAGTAGCATTTCTAATCAGGAATCATCTCCTCTTGACCACAACAAAACAGTCAAAGATGGAGGAGTGTAGGCATGTACTTAAGCCTAAATTACTGTTTTCTAAATGAGCATTTGGTTCACATCATGCATTTCCTCAGTGATAAAAATGGAGATGTAATGCTAAGTGGTTTTACCAACTAATTCAGAAATCAAAGTGTCTCAGGAATAATACATTGGGAGACAGGAAGAGAATGACCAATTCTGAATCTGATTACAAATAAATTATCTTCTTGGAGATCTGGTAGCTGACAAACTTGAAACATTACATATCTTAAATTTAGAACTAGAATGGCCTTTCTTGATTCAGCCTTCTTATTTTACAAATAAGGAAACTGAATACCACCGAGGATAAGTAACCTATCCAGAGTCCCAAGTACTAAATAATAAAAATGGAATTTTTAACTTGGGTTTTCTCACTCAATTCCTTTCTGCTATATCCTGTTAAAAGATTTGGTTTGCCTCTGTCACCCATGGATACATGGTGTACACCTCAAGAATGATAGGCTCACATGATCTCCATTTATTTCTGGGGGAGGGGGTTCTAACCTTAAATTGTTTATTTTCTCTCTTGGTTTGTGTTCCATACTTTATGCTTTACTTTCGGGAATAACCTCATGTTTTAAAACAGTAGGATACAATGGGAAAAGCTGCCTTTGAAAAGTCAAATGACTTGGGTATGAATCCTGTTTTTGAAACATGTTACTTGGGGGACCTTAGGCAAGAAACTGGGGCTTCTGAGGGTCTCAGAGACCACCCTTCATTTTATAGATGAAGAAATCACTGAGTCCCAAGAACTGAAGCTGCAGGGCTACTCCTAACACTTTTAGGGAACATTTCAAATGGATGCTGTCGTGAGATTTTATTTTGCTTACTACTCTGCCATACCACCCCATTAACTTCTACATGGAAATATGGGGACAAGATATGAATTCGATGAGCAACATTGCACTCTTGCCACTACACAAACTTTTCTGAGGTGTGGTCTGTGGCTAATTTAAACTGAATATCTGTCTCAGTCATTACACAAAAGTCACTTAATAAATTGATGTTGCTTTGTAGTTCTATTCTGATCACCTGAATATGAATTTGGGCTCTTTAATTCATGATTTGTGTTTCCAGAGTCAAGTCATTTTTCTTTCTAGATCTCAGTTTCCCTTATCAGTAAGAAGGAGCCCAAGGTCTCTAAGCAATCTTTTGATTCTAAATCTTTTGGAATAATTTAGTATCAGGCAGCACAAAATGTACAAAATGTCTTTAGCATAAAAATAGAAGTATATGTGTTAGCCTTATAATAAATATTCATCTGGCATATGTAGAATATTTTGAATGTGTATGTTTTTCATAAATAGAGGTTTTGTATTCATAATTGAGTGCCACAATATATCAGTTATACTGAAAAATCAAATTAATTTTCCTTTCTGGCAATAATTAAGAAAGGGATACCAATCTCATTTAATTTCAAGTTTCCTTTTAGAGTAATAAAAATCGCTGTCAATCAGCATGTATTTACTGAACAGCTCATGTGAGCTCACTACCATGTTAGGCACCATGGGAGATAACTGCCTGAGTCACTCAAGCATATAATATAATTGCAAAAACTAAGCATTTTTTATTTTCTTACTTTTGTGTTCAAATTATATGTAAAATATCACACATATTTGTTTATTGAGCATATAGTAAATACCCAAATATATCATTTTGTGATGGTTATAGTAACTATTAAATTAATTAGTACAGATTTTTCTCAAATATGTCTAGTTTAATGTGTTTTAAATTTATTTAAATATTATTAAAATTATGAATTTTTTTACTATTTGGATATGTGGATATGTATAAGATAAATTATTTCCTTAACCATAGATCAGTATTTAAAAATTCAAATGAAGGATGGAAATATTATTCAAATACTAATCACAATGATAAACTTGATGTCAAAATATCTTTGAGGTTCCACTTCAGGGTCAGCAATTTATGAAAGTTGATAAAAGAATGGAATAGAATATGTTTGAAAGGTTTGTGGAAAAACAAAGTACATTTATGTCTTTTTTTGGAGGTATGAATTTGCCCAACCATTCTGGAAAGCAACCAAGAATTATGCTAAGAACATGACTAAAATTGTCATATCCTTTGACTCTATACCCAAAGATATGATTTGTAAAAAGAGAAGATAAAAATAAAGATCCCATTTGTGCTAAAATATTTATGTTAGCGTTTTTTATAATAGTTGGAGAGAAGTGAAAACAAAGCTGATATCCCTTGATTAGGGGAATGGTTAAGTGGATTAAAGCACATGAATATAATTGAATATTACTGGGCTAAAAGGAATGATGATTATAAAAACACAATAGAGTATTGGAAGCATATTTATTTTGTCTTTTATTCTGTACATATGTATATGTATGAATGTGTATAAAAATACACAAATATCTCTTTCTATATATATCTACCTTCAATAATCTATTACTCTTCAAGACTTTTGTTGTTCAGCAGTTGTTTTTCAATTGTGTCAAACTTTTTGGGATCCTTTTGGTGTTTTTTTTTTTTTTTGAAAAAATACTCTAGCTCATTTTACAAATGAGGAAACTGAGGCAAATGGAGATAGGAGACATGTCCAGGGTTACCCACCTAAAAACTGTCTGAGGTTGTATTTGAATTCAGTTCTTCCTGACTCCCAACCTATGCTCTCTATCCACTACCTAGCTATTCCATTTTAAAGATGGAACTATTATCTTTAGTCCCATAGCAAGAAGCCATTAAAGCTTTTGTAACATTTATTTCTTTTGTGTACAATATATACTTGTTTTCTCCTGCAATGAAATATGTTTTACAATATCTTCTACCTTTATCTTCCCTACTCCATTTCCATACTTGTACATTTGCTGACTAAATAAATGCTTGATGATTGATTGATTGTAAATAGAACTGATACAAACTAAAGGATGCAGGGACAGGAAAATTAATTTATACAGAAAATGACAAAATGAAAGTGGAAACAATAAAAAAGTAAAACTGAATGTTTATAGCATTTGAGGACCAAGTCTGGCCCTCAAAAGAGAAATGAAAAAAAATATCTCTACTCTGCTTTGAAGAGGGGGAGGATGAGGGCTATGTAATATTTCATACAATGTTGTCTAGGTTAATATATTCATTAGTTTATTTGAACTTTTAAAAAATTAATTCTGTGATGTAAAGGATGGCACTTTGGAATAAGGGAAGTACATCCTGGGAAATGAAGATCATGTAAAAAGTTTTAAATTAAAATAAAATAAATAAATTGATTATGTTAAATATAATCATTTTAATATTCTAAGATTATTGAAATTTGACAAATAAATATTTTGTAAAATCAGGACATTCTTTCAAAGTGACAAAAAGTGAGTTCATATTATTTGACATCTCTTTATATCAGGACAATTGAAATACTTATGTGTAATAACAAATGGAAAAATCTATGGACTCCTCAGAATATTGCTTTGAATTGATAATAATTGTATTTACATTTTATAGTATCTATTATTGGCAAAAATATTTATCTCTATTAAAGCAATGAATAAAATAAGGTGAAATACATGCAATTACAAAGGAGATTAATTAATTCAGAATAGTTTTTTTTTTCAAACCCAAGGTTATAGATCTCAGGCAAGAACTTCTGAATTAGACCAATATTTTCAGATTTTATATATAAATGAGCCCTTCTGCAAAGCCTCCCCACAAGATCATGTATTTTCAAGTAGATTCAACATCTTGCCTTATTCATCTGTATATTTTCTGGTTGGAGATGCCCTCTTTCTGTACTAGAATTACCTATGTTAGCCAAGTCTATAGAATTATACTTATTTTTCCTTTTAATCAGGAGGAAAACAAGTAGTTAATTTTTATTTATTTGTTTTTTGTTCTTGTCATTTTTTACTGGTTATCTTATTTTATTGTTCTGGCTTATTTTTGATTCTTTATGAAAATGGATGTCTTCATTTTGGTTTAACAGAATTTCAAAGTTAAATTTCAAAGAATATTGTCATATGGAAAATCATAAGAAGTACTACATAAGAGCATTCCTAAAACTGAATTACAATAATCATATAGATTACTGGGTATGTTTTTTTACCTTGTCCTTTAATTTCCTTATCTATAAAATAATATAACTATTAATCATAGCTGATATTATATATGGAATGTGATAAACATTTTTCATTTGATCCTCACAACAACCCTGTAGGGCAGGCACTTTATTGGCCCATTGTACAGATTAGGTAAGGGGTTCAGAGAGATTAAGTAACTTTCTTGTGTTAAATCACACAGTCATTAAGTACCTGAAGTGGGATTCAAAATAAAGGATTCTTCCTAACTCCTATGTTTTATCCACTGAGTAATCTCAATCATTGCAGAGGGAGTGCTGTGAAGTAAGCATTCTGTAAGCATTAAACACCTTTAAAAAGTGAATGATTATGCTTGTTTTATTGCTCAACCTGTAATAAGGGCAGCATGGGGTAATGGAAAAGACATTTTATTTTGTGTCAAAAAAAAAAAAAACAACCTGAATTAAGAGCTTGGCTTTAATGCTTATTAAGATTGTGACTCTGGGCAGGTCACAATCTCCATGTTCCTCAGTCATAGAAATTATAAATAGAAATAAATAGAAATTATAAATATCTGAGATAGACTACAATTTAGAGAGATCTAGAAGTTTCTCAGATATTTATCCAAGCTGATGACATTATGGATCTTTAATAACCCTCTTATGAGTTGATAATGAAACATTTTGATTATTTTTAGGCAACAGAAAATCACTGTTTTACTTCTAAGTTATGCATATCCATACTGTAGATAATTTATTCTAATAAAGAAAAATAAAATTTTCTTTACAAAAATGTGAAAAATGCTTTCTAATTCTGAAAAATCTATGAATAAAAGAGAAATAGATATACATGCTGATGATACTTGTCAAAAAGAAAACAAATGAGCCAAAGATAGTAAAAATGGGACAAGATATTTAGTAGTCAAACTGCAATCAACTAGGTTGTAATTTTTAGATTTGTCTACATTTGCTAAACTATCATCTAGAGGTTCTTTATAAATTTACTGAAAATTCTTAAATTATAACATTATACATCTATATGCATAAATGTACCCATGTTTGCAGATGTCTATGTGAGTATATACTGCATGTATCCCTACAATTAACTACATATATATTCTTAAGATATATATACATGCTTCATACAAATATAACATGTATGATGTACTAATATACTTGAATTATGAAAACATCTGCTTCTATAGTTCCCAAAATTTAAGGAAGTCCTTGTATGGAAACTCCCTCTATCATTGCTCACTGGTAAAAGATATTTCATTTGTAATTGTAGTCTGTTGTCTAAAGCACTGAGAAGACATTTGACTTGCCCACCATTGCAAAGCAATAAAAACAGTATTTGAAGGGTTTTTTTTTTTCCTGTCTCCAGTGGTGGCCCCTTATCCATTGTACTATTGTACTTATCAAATTTGGCTTATTTTGTGTGGACTCTTTCATGGTTTTAGACTCAATCTGAGGTTTTAAAAAGATAGCAAAAATAGAATATTTATCATCTCAATTTCATCAATATTTCCAACAAGTACTTATTTTGGATTTAGATAATTACCTACTTGTTGACATTTGAAGTCCATTGTCTTTATTTTCAGAGGAGCCTTTCAGAACCAATTCATTTAACACAGGTTTCAGGAAAAGCTTAAAGAATGGGCAAATTTAAGAGAATAGTCAAATTCTCTCTTAAAGTTGAGTGAAGAGAAAAACTAATTGGTCAACAAAAGATCTGCAAAAGTCTTCAGCTCCTCTGAAGTCAGGTCTTTTAGAGAGTAAAATTTCGATATTCTGTTTGAAGTGAATTCTTAGAACATCAGATGAGAGCTATTTTGAAATTTTAGTATAAAACACATTTCAAAGCCAAATAGAAGTGACTTTTGGATTATATGAGGTGTGATTATCAGAAAATGTGTCTGATTTTTTCCTTAACAAATATATCAGAACTTGCCATCCAAATGAGAGTTGTCCTCTTTGACGTAGTTATCTTGGGAGGAGATACATGCATTACAGTGATGCATGCTTTGAAAAAGTTACTACATAAATACTACTGATAGTTCATCTTTATTTGTGTGATTCCAAATTTAGATGAGTAAAATAAGTCAGAGAATTTACTATCCACAAGGGACCTCAGTGGTCATCTAGATTAATCTATATCTGAGAAATAATACTTTTTATATAATATTTCCAAGAAGTACTTATTCCCCTTTCCACAAAAGCCTCTAATGAAGAGAAGGAATATTGGTTTTTATTTGATACCTTCCTCAAAAGTCAGTAACATTCTATTTTTCTGGTGTTCTAATCTTGGTATTTTTTTTTCTTTAAGTTAAGCCTAAATTTGCCTCTTTGCATTTTCTATGCATTGTATCTAATTCTACTTGTGAGGAGCATTTTTCATCCTTCTTCCAGATCTACCCTTTTTCAAGAGTTGACACATTCTTTCCAATGTGTTCATTGGGGCAAATCATTGTACTCTAAGAATTTGGTGTGATTGTGGATACAGTAAATTTGTTATGAGGAAAGTTTATGAAAATAAGGTTCATGGAAAAGTTTTGAAGACCTCATTAATTTTTTAAAAGACAAAGTATGTTTACAAAGCAATCAGAAATCACATATATTCACACACCTACCAAAATACATACATATTTGTATCCATATAAATATATGGAGAAAGATGTATATCTATATACATGCACATGTATATATTGATATACATACACATGAATATATATTTAGATATGTAGAATGATACTCTAATTTCATAGGACACTTAAAATTTGAAAATTCCTTTCACTTATACTAATCAGCAGCCATCTATAATTTATAGTTTTAGAGAATTATCTAAGGGTACTGAGAGATTAAGTGACTTATTACTTACTTAGTATGTGCTAGAGGCAAGACTTGAGCCCAAGGTCTATTTTGGCTTCTAAGCGAGTTATCTCTCCATTACTCAGGATAATGAAATTAAATGCTCAAATGGGAAACCATAGATGTATTCCTATGATGTTATGAATTTGAGCCATGCAGAAGAATTATTCACATTACTTTCTATGTGCATAGTACCTACTTGCATCCTTTCTTTAATTATGAATATTAAATTTGCTCTAGTAGTCAGGTTATTTTTCTATTATAATATGTTGTTATTCAAGAGTTTGCACTCGTGCAGGAAAATGCAACCCAAATAAGACATGTTTTCAAAGTTTTCTTTTTTTAAGCTATTAATTATTATTATGTAAATTGTTCTGGTTCTGCTCAATTTATTCAAATCAGTAAGTTTATACAAATTCTTAGGTTTTTCTGAAACTATCACTTCCATAATATCTTATGGTACATTCATATATTCTATTACTTTTTGAATGCTATTATTTATTGTCATTCCCCATTATTTTCAGTTCTTTGTCACCACAAAAGAGTGAGTATAAAGGTTTTTATACCTATGGATACTTTCCTTCTATTATCCTTTTTAGATAGGTCTGATAAGTGAAGCTTAGAACTTCTATCCATTGACAAATCATGTTTCCAGATTATTGATGATAAAGAATATTATTGTTTATCTCTTGACAGAATGGTGATAGATTTAAGATATGGAATAATTCATAGATTTTGGCAGGCCCAAAATGGAATTTGTTATGTATGTATGATTGGATATTTGTTAGAAGGGTTTTGTTGCAATGGAGGAAGAAGGAAGGAGGTAGAAAATGTTCTTGGTAATTGAAAAAATAATAACAAATAACTTCCAGGGACTCATGATAAATATGTCTACCCATCACCATAGAAGAAATTGATAGTCTGAATGCAGATTGAACCATACCATTTTCACTTTATTTCCTTCCTGAGTTTTTTTTTCCTTGTATAAGAAACATGTATCTACCTTTTCATATTTTGTATTTTATTTTTTATTTTAATAACAAATTTCCATAGAAATTTTCCATAGTAATATGATACATATTGTCTCTCTCTCTTCTTCCTTCTCCCTTCCTAGATCTGACAAGCTATTCAATCTGGATAATACATGTATTTTCACACAAAACATATGTCCATATTATTCATTTTTATAAGTGAATAATCTTATAAAACAAAAACCACAAAACATATACACAAATAAATAAATGATAAATTACACAACATGTATCTTCTTTAACTTTATGACAAACATTGAAATATGCATTGTCTGATAGTACATGAATAACATATCATATTACCTGTCGTTATGGGGCGACAGTGGGGCAGGGAAGGAGAGAATAAGACTTGCAAGATGTCAAAAACTATTAATAAAATTTATCTACATATAACTTGGAAAAATTTTAACTAAAAGGGGAGGAGTTGTCAGAATTTGTAGGGCAAGAAAATATTTACAAAAACAACTAAGCAAAGTTATGTCTTTTAGTCTCACTAACTGATGCGCATGTTTTTTGGTGGCTGCTCATGTTTTCTTTACTGAAGATGTTTGAAATGAATACTTTTTATCTTTCTAGTTTGCCTGTCCCTTTCTATTAAGTAGTTGGAATGATTTATCTGAATATTATCCAATAGATTTCCCTATAAATTGTGAATGATTGCAGTTGATTAAATGTAAAAGGTTTTAGGTGAAAGAGTAATAGAATTGGAGTTTGAATTCATTCTTTGTCACTAATAGCATGAACTTGGATAAATACTTCATTTCACTGAGATTCACTTTTCTTTGCAAAATGGAGGCATTCTGGGGACAAGACAATACCTAGGATTGATTTGAACTATAAAATTCTAAGAACTAAGAATAAAATGGCAGTTTTATATAAACAACCCTGAAAGAGTAAGAACTTAAATCACTGGTCATAAGGATGGTTGAAATTGCTATTATGTAAGATCACTCTGAGGCTGCCAGTGATGCAAAGTTTGTTTTTTAAATCTCTAGAAATGTGAGAAGTTATCAAAAACATAATATAGATGGTGGCTAGGGAAATATCTTATTCAAATTTGGAACTAATATAACTTCCAGAATCTTCAAGATGTTTTAATCTGAAAAACTATTTTTGAGCAATGATATTTTAATTAAAATTTAAATTAAAATAATTTAAAATTGTTAATAATAATAAAATAATAATTTTAAAATGATAAATTAAACAAAAAAACAATAAGTTGTCAAAAAAGATGCTCCCAAAATATTCCACCTACAATTGGATCAGGGAGACAGAAATAGGTAAGGAATTAAAATATATTCTTGGTTATTTTTGTTGTTCTCTTGGGGACACATTTCTCAGTGTGTATATATGCTTCAGTGAAAGCCTAAAAGAATACTCATCTCACCATGAGTAAGAAAGTCAACAACTTTTGCAGTATGGGATGGACCATTGATTTTGATTAGCAATTATCTAACCAGGGCAAGGAATAACAGATTGTCAATAGTCCATCACGTTTCCCTTCTTCCCTTTCACCAGGAGAAAGTTCTACTACTGAATTTGTTACAGTAATGATAAGTATTTTCTCTGCTTGATTTTTCACCCCTAGGCCTTTTGGAAATCTATAAAAAATAGTATGTGATAAAGATATTTCATTGCAGAAAGGTATTTCAGTATAATATTAGAAAGTGATTGATTGGGAGCAAAGAGAGATCTGAGTTTGAATTTCATTTCTCCCCTTGCTACCTATGTGACTTTGGTCAAGTGGGTTTTTGTCATTTGGGGAATGCTTTATGTACTCAAATTTGATTCAGTTGTCTCTCTCTCTCTCTCTCTCTCTCTCTCTCTCTCTCTCTCTCTCTCTCCATACATATATATGTATATGTCTATACATATATATGAGAAATGAGGTCTTTGTCACAGATATTTGCTATATTTTTAACCAGTTTATTGTTTGCCTTTTAATCTTGGTTGCATTGATTTTGTTTGTGTAAAAAATTCATTTAATATAGTCAAAGTGTCTTGTTTGGACATAAATTCTTGCTTAACCATAGATTTGACAGGTTAGTTATTCCTTGTTCCTCTATTTTGCTTGTGATATCACCCTTTATTTCTAAATCATATATCCATATTGATTTAACTTGATATATGATGAAAAATGTTGGTCTGTGCCTACTTTCTACTTAATTGTTTTCTAGTTTTCTCAGGAATTTTTGTGGAATAGTGAGTTCTCTTAAAAGCCTGGATCTTTGAATTTGCCAAACACTAATTTATTAAGGTCATTTACTGTGTGTTGAGAGCCTAATCTAGTTCATTTATCTAGTACTCTATTTCTTAGTCAATAGCAGATTGTTTTGATGTTTGGGCCTTTATAATATAGTTTGAGATTCAGCAGAGCTAAGGCAAGTTCCTTCATTATTTTTTCTCATTAATTTCCATTATATTCTTGGCCTTTTGTTCTTCCAGATGAATTTTATTATTATTATTATTTTATGAGGTAATTTTTGGTAATTTGATTGGTAGGCAGGAAAGGGACCCCAGATTTTCCGGGGAAACATATTAGAAAGGAGAAAGGTGGGGATCTAAGGTATAGGAGTGGGGATGGAGGACATAAATTCAATAGATTTTGTTTGTTCTCAAATTTCCATCCACGAGCTTGTCTTTTGAAGAGGAGTCCTTTACCTCTAGGTCTAAATTTTCCAGGGGCATCTGGGTATGGTTTTGTGGAAAGAAGCCAAACATCTGGCAAATCCATGGCTGTTTTGAGTAGAGCCTAGAATCAGGAGCTGCTCTTTTGCCCAGAGCACCAGCCCTGGAGGGTTGTCAGCTATAGATGACAGAAAATTGCTAACCAGCTTCACCTAGTTCTGCATCTGAGAGTTGATCTTAAGTTTGGAGAGCTGGCCATCACTAGGGAATGAGGAACAGCACCAGGTATTCCAAAACTTTTCCCCATGAGGACTTTTGAACAGTTTTCAAAGGTGGGATGGATCATATCCAAGTTTATCCCTTGTCCTCTCTTTCCATGTTGAGAACCAGCTGAATTCCTGATCTCCAAGGCTCCTCTTGGCATCCTTCTTCCTCACTGCATAAAAATCTCATGCAATAATGATCTGTCAGTGAGTACCCAGCTGAGGGTATTTTGTTTGCTTTTGTTTTAGTTGTATTTCAACTTAAAACCTAGAGGCTTTAAAGGGAAGGAGGAGAAAATATATTGCCAGAATCATGGTACTTCATTTTTATTTGACACCAATCACCAAGGACCACCAAGGAGTTTGCACATTTTGTGAAGCTAATTTGATCTTGAGGAAAAGAGGTTTAAAATCTTATTTTCCCCTCCCATTTTGTGGTTTGGCAAAGCAAGTTTTACTTAGGAGCTCACTGTAAAGCCAGAATAGGATAGAGAACTCAGCATAAAGATGTGGCTTGATACTCACAGCCTCCTATTTCCAGTTTTTTAGGTAATTAATAAATTTATTCTCTCTGGCTTGATTTAGAGGCATTTTTCTACTTATTTGTCAATATCTCCAAGTTTATTTATCTATTTTTTTCTTTATCTCCAATGTTCAGCAGGCAGATTTGGGTTTGTAAATGTGTGAGCATGTATTTCTGTGTATCTTAGAACATACATTCATATAACATATTAAGTTATATGTACATATAACTGAAATTTCAAATAGGAAAGTCACTTATTCTTTAACACTTTTCACAAATTTATGAATAAAATGTTTCTCTTTGTGAATGTCAAAATGATATATCTCCTTGTTCATGAGAGGTAGAGTGGTGCAGTGGGCAAAAAACTGGCTATGTAGTGAAGAATTTAATTCAACTTAAAAGACATGTGGCAAGGATCTATTTTATTTCCAAAGACTATGCTGTGTACAGAAAATACAGAGAAAAATATTAGTCACTCCCTTTGTGGAGCCTACATTCTACTAGGGTAAAACAACATGCACACAGTTAAATTTATTCAAAACAAAAGTAAACTTTAAATATATATATATATATATATATATATATATATATATAAAGTAAAGGATATAAGCAACTGGGAAAATTGAGAGTTATTATTATTGTTGTCATAATAACTGAGATGTTTTACATAGAATTAAGAATTCCAAATGGTAAAAATGAAAAGAGAAGGCATTGTGGGTATCTGGAACTCCTTTTGACCATGGGTAAGTTGTTTCATCTTTTTGTGCCGTCAGGAACTTTTTGGTGAGCTTATTCTCCAGAACTGTCAGTCTACACTGGAGAAAGGAATTTCCCTACCATGAGTTCTCTCTATCCTTTAAGATGACAGTCTCAAATATGCCTTTCTATAAATGTCATATTCTTTGAACCAAAAAATCATAGATTTTAGAACTT
Organism: Monodelphis domestica; assembly: GCF_027887165.1. Classification (NCBI taxonomy): domain Eukaryota; kingdom Metazoa; phylum Chordata; class Mammalia; order Didelphimorphia; family Didelphidae; genus Monodelphis; species Monodelphis domestica. Next base: position 541,545,366 of record NC_077227.1, read on the forward strand.
TAGAGAGGTCTTGGATATAATTCAAGCCACTTCATTTTCAGATAAAGAAAGTGATTGGCAGAAATGCTTTAGTATCAAGTACATGGGTACTAAATAACAGATCCAAATCTTACAAGATTTTTTTTTACTTTAAATTGAGTGCTTTTAACATCTAAGTTTGTGGAATTTGATTATAGAGACATGTGATCAGTGAACATTGAGGTACTCACAGGTATTCCATAACTATTTAAAAAAAAAGTTTTCCAAACAAGCGGTGTGTTTGAAAGCAGTGTAGAATAGTGGGAAAAGCTGTGGATGAGAATCTAAGGTCATCAGTGGAGCAGTTAAAGAGACCCTACCTTATGACCTTATTTCTCTTTTTTAAAACACACAGATGTCATCTGAGGCACACAAAAGTTCACATATTAGTGAATATCACACAGTAAATTAGATTAGAAATAAATCCAAGCACCCTGGGGCAGCTCGGTAGAAGAGTGGATAGCATCAGATCTAGATTCAGGAGTCTGAATGACCTTAGATACTTCCTAGCTACATAACTCTAAGCAAGTCACTTAACCCCAAATGCCTAATCCTTGCTGAGTTTCTGTCTTAGAATTGATGTTAAGACAAAAGATAAGGGTTTATGATAAAAAAAAAATTTCTAGCACTAGAAAACCAGTTGGACTTTTGATTCCTCAGATCCTTCTGCCTGTAAATAGCATTCTTTCATGAATCATTAACAGGTCCTCTACATTCTGATTTTATCCTGAATATTTATAAAATTTCAAAATTAAAAATTCTATTTAAATCATAAAAATGTTTTTTCTTTGTCTATTTGGTAACTGTCAAGTAGAATTTGTTAAGCCCTCATCCTCAGTTTGAAAGGTTTTCTACAAAAGGCACCAAACAAATATGTTAATTAGTTGACATGTTGCTTAATTTATTAATAAAGCCCTGTAGCAGCTTGCATTTTAGGTTTGTAACTATCATACTGGAAACAGTTCTGATAAGGATTAGAAACTTAATGATCTTGATTGCACTAAAATATTACTTTTATTTGGCTATTAAAATTAGTCCTCCAAAGAAATTGTATAAAAAAATCATACTAAACCAGTGGCATATACTGACATAACTTAGTAAAATAAAAAATCCTAATCTGGGGGAAAAGGTGACATTTCTTGTCAGATATCTGCTATTTTATGACTTTAGGCAATACAGTTACTTTCTGATCTTCAATTTCCTCATTTTCAAGTAAAAATATTTATCTGGGTTGGGGCTCTTAATTTGCTTAGGGTCATGGACTCCTTTTCCAGTCTGGTGAAGCTAATGAATGAATCTCTTCTTAGAATGATTTTTTAAAATAATTTTAAAAATTAAAATCTTTACATTATAAAAGATTATAAATAAAACAGGTTATATTGAAATGAAGATTCATCCCCTCCCCCCCCAAGTTCATGTAGTTCCAGAGATCTATCAAGGGATGCCTTAGGAGTCTGGGAACTTCAATTTCTATAGGCTACACAAAATGTTTTCTAAAGTGCCCCTTCTTGAGGTTTTGCATGTAAGAAAACTCTTAAATTATCATATTGTTGATTTACATTTTGTTCTTTTTTCACTATTAAGTTGTCTAATTTTTCTATATCCCTATTGGACCGACAAGATGCAGAATGTTTAAAGGCTAGAAATCCAGCTTTGGAATTACAAGGCTTTAAAACTTGAATCTGGGACATGCTAACTTTGTAACTAGTCAATTTGCTTAAATTTTGGGTGCCCCCAGGCAACTCACATAGACTATAAATTAAATAGGATTGGGTGATCTCATCATTAGAGAGAATTTGCAAGCAGCAAGTCTGCTACACAGACAAAATTATAAGTCCAGACCAGGAAAGCAGGAAGGAGGATTTTGATAGACAAAGGAATTTCAAAATCTGTGAAATATGGGGGCAGCTGGGTGGCTCAGTGAATTGAGAGCCAGGCCTAGAGATGGGAGCTCCTAGGTTCAAATCTGGCCTCAGACACTTCCCAGCTGTGTGACCCTGGACAAGTCACTTGACCCACATTGCCTAACCCTTACCACTCTTCTGCCTTGGAACCAATACACAGTATTGACTACAGGATGGAAGGTAAGGGTTTAAAAAATAATCTGTGAAATGAAATTTCTAGTAAAAGATAAACTAAAGAATTGCCTCCTTTCTATATTATATGCATTACTGTATTAAAGGAAAAAGGTAGCAGAGACACACCATTGCGTTTTTTTAAGCCTTAATAAACCACTATTGCTTAAAGTGTGGGTCAAAGCATGCTTTGAATTGTATTTAGCCTCAGTGCTTGAATGGCAGTCTTCAACAGCTAATGAACTCACAGGCCAGCCAGTTTGGTCATAGGGTAAATTCCCTAACGGTCCTTCTAGGATGCCTGCCTAAACAAACCTCTCTGAAAGAAACATCCCATTAGAAGCCAAGAGTAATGGCTCCAAAGAGTACCATGATTTCCACTAACTGTTCAGGTCAGCAGCATTCTCGCTCAGCCCTGAAGCTTTTCCCTCAGTCAGCTGGAATGAGACTGTCCTAAAGAGCCCGGCGATTCTTTTTTCCTAGTTATTTCACAATCAGTAATTTTGGAAAAGAGTTTCTCCTCACTGGAGTGTCTTGAAAACCTTTCTGCTTTATAAATCTGTCTTGTTCATCTCCAAACAGATACCATATATGCTTACCTCCGCATATTTCCTCTGCTTGTGAACTCCCTTCCACCTTCATCTGAAGAGGAAGGATAAGGAGGAAAAGAAGAGCTTTCAGAAATGTGCAAACCTGATAAAGTACCACTAGGGAAACATCAAGAATAGAGCCGGGGAAATAATAGCTTTTCTGTCCTTCAGTACCCTGTACTAAATCCTGCCACAAAGCTGGAGTATTTGAATGTAAAATAATCCACTAGATAGAATCCTTCTGAACAAATTATGAGATTGGAAAAGGAAAGCAATTTCATAATCATTTTAAAATATTTTGGGGTCATTTTCCTTTTATTGTTTGAAGTCCTAACCTTCATTTTGCCTGGGTGGAACAGCAATGACCCCAAAAACCAACATAAAGCATCTTGACGTCTAGGAATTTCAAGAGTCATGAGTGACCATTCAGTACAACCTGTTTTCCACCAGAATTTATCTGTGACAAGGCTCTTAACTTAGGGTCCATAAATGTTTCTTTTTCATTCTTTTGAGAATTATATTTCAATATAATTGGTTTCTTTTGTTTCCCTAGCATTTAAACACATTATTCTGAAAAGGAGTACACAAGTTTCATCAGACCATCAAAAGGGTCCCTAGAATAAAAAACAAGCTGCTCCTCTACCACATCTGTGATGGTCTCAAGACCGTGTAAAGATGCAGGCAAAGTGATATAGAAGAAAGAACTTTGTCTTGACTCAAAATATCTGGTTTTAAATTCTGCCTGAAGATGCTTTGTGACCTTGGCTAGATGATTTCCCAGATCCTCAGTTTTCTCAGCTGTAGAAAGGAAACGGTGGGCTAAGTTGTGACCAAAGTACTAAAGCAATTATCTTTTGGTCCTTTAAACTTTGAAAGTGCTCATTTTTAAGGAGATTTTGCCCATAACACATCGAAATCAACTTTTGTTTTTTCTGAAGATTTTACCCTTTGCTTTGAACTCTGACCTCAAGGACTGATGAAAACAATTCCCATCCCGCCCCTATATGGCATTGTCTACTGTGATTTCACCATTCTGGTCACCTTCCTCTGGACACATTCTAACTTGCCAGTGCTCTTCTTACATTTGACAACACTTTGAAAGAAATAGGACATTTTTAATACTGAAAATATATATATTAGTACTTTGACATAATGTTATTCAAGTTGGTCTGTACTCATGGTTATAGTGGCATAAGAGAATGCCAGTGTGTGACTCTCTACTTATTAAACTATAGTTTTTTTTATTTTTTTTTAATTTTGATTTCATTTTTTTTAAATATTTTTTCATGTTGACATAATTCATTTTCTTTCCTTTCCCTCTTCCTTCCCCCTCCCAGCACAATTAAGCAATTCCACTTGGTTATACAAATGCTATCTCTTGATATCTATTTCCACTTTATTCATTTTTACCATAGAAGCTATAGTTTTTGAGAGTTGTCCTGGGCAAGCATTTTACCCAAGGTCAAGCACCTAGTACATGTCAGAAATAAAGTTTGAACTCATGTCTTTCTGACCTCACTATTTTGCTTATTTATTAACAGTGGAGCATAAAAAATTCAAAATTATTGTTATTAAAATATCAAAAATGAATGCCATGCCTGTTGAATTTAATTGAATTGAAGCACATCTGATATTTCAAAACCTCTCAAGAGCTTAAGAAACACTTGCCTCCCGAGACATTACCCTACCAGGTAATATAAATATTTTGCACCCATTTTTTAAGGTAAGAAAACTATAGTTTATAAAAATAAATTGGCATGTAGTCTCTTTTCATTTAAGTGGCAGAACTAAAATTTAAGCCTATTTTCTCATTTTCATTATACTATAGTACCTGTCAGTATCTCAGACTTAAATACAGAATCTTAGAGATTATCTAGTACAATTACATCCTCACCACTGAATTATATAGTAAAAGCCCAGATAAGTGAAGTAGGCAATTAAGTGGTATCAGAGGACAGAGCTTTGTACTTGGAGACGGGAAGAACTGAGTTTGAATCCTGCCTCAGATACCCCCACTGAGTCAAATTCTCTAAATCATAGTTTTTCTCATCTATAGGATTGGGTGGTGGAATTTGATGGCCTCTTAGATTCCTTCCGGCTTTAAATCTGTGAATCTCTGAGTGTGCATCTTGTCTAAAGTAATTTGAAAAGTAAAACATAGAGCCAAGTTGTAATTCAGGTTTTTTTTGTTTTTGTTTTTTTTTTGTCTCACAGACAAGAACTCTTTCCACCATACCATTCTGCTCCCAGTTTATTCAGATTATTTTTAAGGGCACCTTCCTAGAAAAGATGGGAAACAGAAAGGAAGCCTCACAGCAAATAAATGAATAAATAAATTTTAAAAAATGTGTGTGTAGGGGAGGGGAGTATGGCAGGAAAAGGCAGCAAGACCAAGCCATTATCTGAATTGCATTTGTCCTTTAATTCACTTTGCCCTCTATATGAAATTCAGCATAAAGACATCTGCCAATATCTGAAAGGCTTCTGCCTCTGCCTGAATTATGTTTTTAAATTAGACCCTAAAGCCGCCTTCTAATGCATTACTTTCATTGACTAAAGCATGCTCACAGTCCAGGACTACTCCCCTGGTATCCTTTATTTAATCAGCCTGAGAATGGTAAAGAATCATCCTCATCCTGACATAAATCTCTGCCATATCCTGCTGACTTTTACATTTCACCTCCCTGGCAATACATGACCTCCTTGAAAGAAAATAAAACAGATAAATATTTTAGCAGGAGGGGAGAGGGGAAAGAAGTGATCTTTTTTAGGTAATCAGTGAAATGTATGCAAATCTGACTCTTTGCTTCTGAGGTGGCATCCTTCTGCACCACAGGAATTGCTGCTGTAAACAGCTTTAGCCTTTCCTGCTAAAAGGTTACCTGAGTGATTGATATGTTTGACAAAGAAACTTAAGGTCAGGAGCAATAAAGTCAATTTATTATTTGCACCACAAGTGCAGGACAAGAAGTTAAGTATATTAGATGGTGTCTAGTTTCTCATCCTCTCCCTCCCCACTCCTCCCCCACACACTCATCCCCCACTATTGGCACTTTCGAAGTAATGGATGATTCTGAGCTTTGCTGATGCTTCTTCTTCAAATGGAGGTTCTTGACCTTTATTTGTGTCCAGAATCCCTTTGGCAAGCTGGTTAATCCCAGAATTTTTTTTAAATGATTACAATAAAATTCAATAATTTAAACTAAATGAAATATATTCTTAAAAAGAAAAAAAAGCAAGTTAACAGATTCTAGATTAAGAACCTCTCACCCACAGGAAACCCTGAAATTCAGAACATCCTCCAAACTCATTTGCAGCCAGGGAATCCACGAAGCACAGAAATAAAAGCAACTAGAAATGATATTCTTAAGTGACAAAACATGGGATCAGAAGGAAGCTATTATTTAGAGAATTCAAATGAATTATTAACCACATTAAGGGGTTCTAAAATAGAGAAATGGACTGTTTTCTGTCTTGATCAACCAGTAATTGCTCTGTGATCTTGGACAAGTCACTTCAATTTCAATGTTTCAATTTCTTTATCTGTAAAAAAGACAAAACTGTCTCTACATTCCTGTAAAACTGTTGAGCTAGATATAATACGTATGTACATACATACATTCACCTAAATTCTACAAAGAGTTTGCTTCCCATTAGTCCCTCCAGGTGAGTAATACAAGTTTTAATCTCATTTTAACAGGCAAACTGAGCCCATAAGTGAAAAGGAGGCGCAGAATAGGCTGGTCTGTTTTCAGGAAATTGGTAAGCCCAAGTTTCTTTTAAGAACACAGACCCATCTTTTCAATAGCTGTTACTGAAAGACAGTAAGATCTGGAATCACATTGCCTGGAAAGAATGAGAGATGAGCAGCAGACAGACAGAAATGGAAAGGTGACTGATGGGCATGATTTGGTCTTAGCATATGACCAATAAAGGACACCAAAAATAAGAGAAGTAAAGAATATCCTAAAAGAATTTCATCATAGAGGAGGTGACTGGTCACATGGCAAGAGTGAAGGATGATAATTGGATGGCCATTATGCTGTCCTTGTGCCATCAGGAGACAGGAGAAAGCAAGTAAGCCTCCAGAATTTCAGGTGATTCTTCTAGGATGTGCTTTTGGGAAGACTTACAATAGGCAGACATTAAAGCTTTGGGATTTTCAATATCACAGGGAATTCCTAAAGCAATGAGATCAAAGATTCATTTGAGTTTTTGATGCTTTACTAGATAAAGAAATATAGTCTCAGAAAAATGGAAGTGACGTGTTCAAAGTTTCATGGCTAATAAGTGGCAGAGCCAGGATTTAATGAAGATCACCTTCACTCTACAACACTGGATTTCTTGTTAGAACAGAGCTTTAAGGGGTCCTTAGAAGTTAGTATTTATATGTCTTCAGAACTTAGGGATATCTTAGAGTTCATTAAATCAAGTTTCTTAATAGAAAAAATAGATGTAAAAAAGGTGAAGCAAATTACATGATGATGTTTATGATATTATACTTTCCATATACTTTTTGAAGTAAAATTTTTTAGGAAGTGTCAGATGCAAGATTCAAATCTAAGACTCTTATAGTCTCTCTACAGTACTCCAAACAATGGTATAGAAATGGAAAGTGTATCATCCTTTCTACCTCTAGTATTCTGAGTAGTACACTGTAGTTTGAAGGTGGCAAATGGACACATTGGCTAATTGAAGAGTTTTTTTCCCTACCAAGGCACAAAAAAGTAGTTTTGTTGTGGATGAAATAATCTCTTTGCCTTCTTATTAAAAAAGTTCAATAGATATTGTTATTATTATTTATTATATTATATATGTTTAAAATGTTATATTATATGTTATATGTACAATATGTATATAATATATTATATATTATTATATGAATATGTATGTATTTATGTAACATGTATGTAATATATGTATAAATATGTTAAATAATGTTATATCATATATATGTGTTAAATATTTTAAAAATTAACCTTACTGAAGGATATTGGGGAATAGGAATGTATTTTGTTAATAACAACAAATAAAATTTATGTGTTTTCATTCACATATTCTTTGAACTATGTCATATTCTGAAATGTTTTGACTGTAGTTTTCATTAAACAATAGTATTTGAGAATGGTTTTTTTTTTCCCTATCTAAGCAGCCAGAACATTGACTCATTCTACTAGATTCCAACCATTTGGGATCTCCTAGCATTTTACCTATAAAGTAGTCATTCCATTTTATTTACCTTACATGATCAAACTGGTGTACTTTTGTGCATCTGCCAGAGTATTTCTTATTCTCAATATAGCACAAATGCTCCAACTAGACTGTGAATTTTCTAGGTTTCTAACTATTCTAAGTGAAAAAATATGAGGGAAATTACTTCTCTAGCATCCTCCATATTCTTCTTCCACTCTACCCAAGAATATCTCTGGATTTAAACATAGAGTATAAAGTAGAAAGTAATAATTCAAATTTTTCCCATCACCACTTTCCCCACTTTCTCTCCCTGAATTTGAAATTATTTTCAAACAAAATTTTTAGATCTTTTAAGTCAAGAACTTGGCATAAGAGCTAATTAGGCTCACGAAAATTGTGGACTCTCAAGTCATGGGTATTTGTTCTCTCCCCATTATCCTATCAATCTCTTCAATTTCACAATATATTCATCATTAGCTCTTTCACCCTGAATTGTCTAAATTTCCTTTTCTACATGTCTACCATCATTCTCTTTCATCATTTCTAGTAAATTTAGTCTTTCCTGAAATACCTACCTCTATCTACCTGTCTGCCTAGGCTGTCTGTAGTTTTTGTCAGTCAACTAACATTTCTTTATTAGTTAGTAATTAGTGATTAGCATGTGTTATCCAAACAGCTAGATAGTAAAGTGGATAGAGAACCTGGCCTGGAGTCAGGAAAATCTGAGTTCAAAATGGCTTCAGATACTTAAAATCTGTGTGACCCTGGACAAGTCACTTAACCCTGTTTGACTCAGTTTCCTCATCTGTAAAATGAGGTGGAGAAGAAAATGGCAAACCACTTCTGTTTCTTTTCCATGAAAATCCAAAATTAATTCACAAAGAGTTGGAGGTAAATAAAAAAAAGAGTGAAAAATAAAAATATATTATGCAGTATACTGAGAGTTTTAATACAAATAAATGCAAAATTATTATTTTTAACTCTTGCTCCCAAGTAGCTTAAAGTCTAATGTCCTAATTTAAAAGAAATAAGATGTAAACTACTGTATATACAATCATGACATTTACAGGAGAAAATGGAGGGTAATCTCAGTGACAATAAGGTTGGGGACTACTCTTACAGAAGGTAGAAATTTAGACAAGACTTGAAGGAAGCTAAGGGAGATAGGAAGTAGAAATAAAGATGAAGAGCATTCTAGGCATGAGGGACAGTCTATGAAAATATTTTGTCTGGGGATGGGATTCTATTGTGAGGGCCAGTGTTAGTGGAGAGTGGAATACCTGGAGGAGAGTTAGGGATAAAAAGACTGGAAATGTAGGAAGGGGACCAGTGTGAAGATTGGATTTAGCTATCTCCTAATTATAACAATGAAGATACTTAGCTCTTCCTTTGTTGTGAAGATAAAATTGCAATCTCCTGATTGTAACAATGAAGGTACTTAGCTCTTCCTTTATAGTGAAGCTGGAATTGTAAGCTACAATCTATTTTTAGATTTTAACTACTAAAAGGAGTTAAGTAACTACAAAAGGTGAATTAATAATAAAAAGGTGTTAAGTAACTACAAAAGGTGAACTTAACAAAAGAGGTGTTAAGAAACCCAAAAAGATATAATCTAACCAGAGAAGGTGAGAACTAAAAGAGTGGGCAGTCCTGGAGAAAATCTAACCAAAGAAGGTGAGAACTAAAGAATGGACAGTCCTGGAGAAAAGCGTCTGCTGTGATTGGTAGATGTGAAAGTTTAGAGGAGGTGAGAAAAGAGAAAAAGATCTTTTAAAAGAGGACCAAAAGGAGATGATTCAGATCATTCAGATTAAATTCATTCGGATCATTTGGATTCAGACATTCGAATATTCATTCATTCATTCAGGCACTGACTCTGAGGAGTGACTGGAAGACAGACCCTTGAGGAGCGACCAGAAGACAGACACCCAGACTTCTTTTAGACTATCACCCTTGGTGAGTGAAAAGCTGACTTAGTGACCCTGCCTTTCTGGAGGCATGAATGCTCCAGGTAAGGCCCATCTTCTTGAGACTCTCTTCCCCTGGCTGGGGCTTAGAGATTCTAACTGATATCAGAAGAATCCAGAATTTTTTCTCTCTCTCTCATTTCTTAATATCTTCCTTCTATTGTAAATATTATAAATAAACTACCATAAATTCCATTTACTTTAGTCATTCATTTTGGGATTTAGAAGTTAAATTCCTGGTGACCATCTAATAATATATTCAGAGTTCAACCACAATTAATTTTAACACCAGGTTGTAAAGAACTTTGAAAATCAAGTAGAGCATTTTACATTTTGTGTTGGAGACAATGGAGACCCATTGGAATTTAGTGAATAAGACGAATGATATTGTCAGATAACACATTTTAGGAAGATCAAATTGCTAGCTGAGTAGAGGACAGAATGTAGAGATATGTAAGGCAGAAAGACTAACCAGCATGCTATTGCAATAGCTCAGGGATGAGTTGATGAGGGTTTGTACTCAGGTGATTGCAGATCTATCTTTCTCTCTCACACTTTCTGTTCCTCTATTCCCTTGTTCTTTCATTTGATTCTTACTCCCTCCCTTCTTCCTCCTTCTCTTCTTTTCTCCCTTTTTCCTTCCTTCTTTCTTTCTTTCCTCTCTTTATTCCTTCATTCCTTCTTCCCTTCCTTCCCCTTCCTCTTTCTTTCTCTAGAGGCATTCCCTCTGACATATGCTTCTCTTTATTTTAAGCATCAGGATATTTGTCATAATTCCCATCTGCTTTTTGATGCCATATTTTATAGCCCAGAGTTTCCCTTTCATACTGTGAATAGATAAATGTTTCCATTATCAATAAGATTACTGAGATATTGCTTATAAATAGCCATCATAAAAGGACCTTCACTAATAACTATTTATACCAAATGTATATTATTATATAGCTCTTTCTACCTTTGCCTTTCCTCCTCCCTCCTTCCTCTCCCCTCTCTCCCTTTTCTGCTTGTCTCCCTCCTTCCTTTTCTTTTTTTCTTTCCTTCCTTCCTTCTATACTTCCTTCTTTCCATATTTCCTTATCTAACCCTTTGATGTGGGAATCTAGATCAGTGCTTTCTTAGATTGGGGAGTGGGAACTCTCAGTATAGAAAGTCATTTCATAGATAAAAATGGACAAATTTTCTGTTATCTGTTAGTCTTAAAAAGTTGCCTGGGAAATCCTACAACATCATATATATTTGCTTCTAGTGTTGGAAGCGAACTGAGGATTAATTGAATAGTATCTTCATTTTGCAGATGAAAAAACTGAGACCCAGAGAGATGAAGTAACTTGCCCCAGGTCACACAAATAGTTAATGGGCCAGCCAAAAATTTTATCCTGATCAACAGATTGCAAATTTAGGGTTTTTTTTTTCACTATACTATTTCATGTCTTGGAAATTTCACACTCATGGGTCACACAGTTAATATATTTTAGAGGTAGGACTTGAACTCAGGTCTTCTGGACTCTATAAAGTTGGTGCTCTCTCCAACATGTCACTCTGTCTCTCACCTAATCCCAATTTTGGTTTAGTCTTTAGATCAGATTTTATCCTCAAATATCATGAAATTAGGAATGCAAAGTAGCCCTTGAATGAAATTTATCAGTTAATGCTGAGTTGTTGTCTTTTTTTTTTTACTAAATTTCCTTTATTAGAGGAAGGGGCTATTTCACCAGACATTATCTGTATCCAGGCAGTGTCGATCCAGGTGCCAGAAAATTGCAGGCCAGTAGGAAAATGGTGTAATCTGTGATTCCATCTGGCCCATGAATTTCCAGTGGCCTTGCTTATAGATTGTCAGAACTGTTCATTAAGTTTGTTGTGAAACCAAGGGCTTAATATCTGTAATTTGGAGGGTTCAATAGGAAGTTAAATTGAGTGAAACTATTTTTGAATGACTACTCTGGTTTCGGAGAAACAGCCGACATTGCAGCTAGGGAGAGCTACATTTTGTGGCTGTACCAGGAATTCAAAATTATTTATAGGGCTTTTCACTGAAGAGCTTTGTTGGGCTAAGTTGAGAAACTTTCTTACAAAAGCCAGCAGTGCTGACAAAAGGAAACATTTCTCGTATAGATAGGTTATCAGCCACAACCACATTACTTTAAATGGCTCAAACAGCGAGAAGGCTGATGCTGTTTTCTGGATTTTTTGTTTTTCTATTGGCTCTTTTTTTTCTGTCTGATTTGTGGTTATCTTAAATTGCACGCAGGGTGCTGCAAATGTTTTTGCATGTAATAATGTATGTTTGAGTATGATTGAACACTTGATATAAATGGGATCCCTATTACTGGGGGTTCTTTCATGATGGCTATTTATAAGCAATGCCTTAGTAATGTTATTGATAATGGAAACATTTATCCACTCGCAGTATGAAAGGGAAGCTCTCTGGGCTATAAAATATGGCATCAAAAAGCAGATGGAAATTATGACAAATGTCCTGATGCTTAAAATAAAGAGAAGAAGCTTATGGCAGGGGCAATGCCAGAGAACCAGTTAATGTCACCACTTCAATTTTGAAGAGGAAGGAGACAGAGGTAGATACTCATCTGGCCCTGATTAAACATAGATGAATGATATGAAGCCCACCCCCTCCTTTCCTGTCCCCATTCCCAGTCCTTCAGAACGAGAATTGCTGAGAAAACCTTTCTTGCATCTCATGGGATGAGGATTGGAGAGATTGTTTTCTACAAGATGAAGGATTTCACCCTGGAAATATTGATCCAGTAGCATCATAGTTATAGAACTGTGAGGAATAGTCCCAATTATTGCTACTCCCCTAACCCCTCTTCCATCCCTTTCTAGGGATTTGTAGTGGAATCTATAGTGTTAAAGTATATTTTGCTTCTCATTTAAACACAATAGATGATCATTCACATTCTTAGAGAATGGAGTTTTCAGCTGGGACAGTATCACTAACATTTGTGGCTCAAAATATCTTGCCACAAATTCTAAGGAAATAATGAGTCATAGGACCTCAGAATCAGAAGGGGTCTTGCCATCACCTAGTCGAATGCATCTTTTATCACCTACTGGCATGGACTTGGAGTAAACAATCACTTGCACAGTCTTGTAAATCTGCAGATTTCAATGGAAATGACAATATGATCGGGATGAGAATATACATTCATAGGCATACATTGATGGATATGCCATACAAAGTGCAGGCATATGCATATACACACAGAATGGATTACTAGACCACTCACTATTCTTAAGCTGAAATATAGATGGATTGTAGTTATACAATCAAAATCACTTTTTTCTTTTTAATAATATTTTTTCTTTTTCCAAATTATATATTAATATAATTTTTAATATGTGTTTTCATATATTTTGCAACCAATGCTCTCTCTATATATGATAAAGGATTTATGTATATATAAATATATATTATATGATAAATATTTCCATATTCATCATGCTGTGAATGAAGACACATTGCTTTCCATAGAGAAAAAATTTCATGGAGGAAATAAAATCTGTTCGTTTTATGGTGATGGATATCCTTTTTTTTTGTCCTAAGGCTCCTGGAGATATCCTGGATCCTTGCCTTGTTGATGATAATTGTCATTCACAGTTTATCGTTATATATTATTGTTGTTACTGTATACAAAGTTCTGGTTTTGCTCACTTTACTTTGTTTCACTTCATATAGGTCTTTCTAGTTTTGTGTATGTTTATGTGTGTGTGTGTGTTTGTGACATCATCTTGTTTATCATTCCTTATGGCACAATTGCATTCCATTTAAAGCATATCCCACAACTTGTTCAGCCATTCCCCAACTGATGGACATCCCTTCACTTTCTAGTTCTTTGCCACCACAAATAGGGCTGCTATAAATACTCATATATAGGTAGATTATTTTCCCCTATCTTTAATCTCTTTAGAATACAGACCTAGTAGGAGTATTGTTGAATCAAAATGTATGCAGTTTGATGACCCTTTGGGCATGGTACCAAATCATTCTCCAGAATGATTGTATCAAGTTTTAAGATCTACCAACAGTGTATTCGTGTCCTGATTTCTCCAAATTCACTCCAACATTTATAAGTTTTCTTTTTTGTCATGTTAGCCATTCTAATGGGTATGAAATGATATCTCAGTACTGTTTTAATTTGCATTTCTCTAATCAATAGTGATTTGAAGTGTATTATCAGATGACTAAAATAGTTTTAATTTCTTCATCTGAGAATTTCCTGTCCATAAAAGGTTTTCCCAATTTTTAAAAGTTGATTGCCTTTTAATTTTTGCCTGCATTATTATTATTTGTGTAGAAACTTTTAAATTTAATGCAGTTGAAGTTATCTATGTTACATCTCATGATGTTCTCTATATCTTGTTTTGACCTAAATTCTCCCCTTATCCATAGGTCTGCAAGGTAAACAATTTTGTGCTTCCCTAAATTGTTAAAGGTATCACTATTTCTAAGTCATTTATCCATTTTGACTTTACCTTAGAATATGCTCCCATACTGTTTTTTTAGTTTTTCTAGCAGTTTTTGTCCAAAAACCTTGGGTTTTCAGGTTTGTCAAAAACTAGATTACTTTGGTAATTTATCATGTGTGTTGAGTGCCTAATCTATTCCACTGATCCTCTGATCAGATGGTTTTAATGGTTGTCACTTTATATATTTTTCCATAGTCTACATCTTTTGTCCTCCAAATAAATTTAAATATTCTTTTTTTCTAGCTATATGAGATATGTTTATGTAGTTTGCTTGGTATATACTGAATAAGTCAGACTGGTTGTTTTTATTATATTGGCTTGTCCTACCCATGAGCAATTAATAGTTTTTTTCCAATTGTTTAGATCTGACTTTATTTGTGTGAAAAAAAGTTTTTTGTATTTGTGATCATATAGTTCCTGGATTTATTTTGGCAGGTAGATTCACAGGTTTTTATATTGTATGTCGCTATTTTAAATGGGATTTCTCTTTCTACCTCTTACTGTTGGGCATCAAGATCACTTTTGTTTGGCTAATGATAGAGTAAGGACTTGGCCAGCAAGCAGAGACTAAATTTATTTAACGGCAGTATCTCTTGTGTTTGTGGAAAAATTTATTAAACAATATTAAGAATCCAATGTCAATTATTCAATCAGTGAATAAGAATTTATTCTGTGGCTGCTATGAGCCCAAAACTTTGCCAAGTGTTAGTGATGAAATGACAACTATAAAACAATTCCTGCACCCATGAACCTTATAGTCTAAAGAGGGAGGGAAGGTATACATCTGGGTCTCTATGGAGAACATATATGAACTAAATATAAGGGAACTTAAGGAGGAAAATCAGTAGTAGCCACTAACAATGTGCAAAGTACATGGCTATACAGATATTCTTGTACCTCTTTTGAAATGATGAAACTGAAGTTATTGATACAAGGCTACTTATTGCTAGCAGAGTCAAATACATTGATATTTATAAGGACAGGGGAGAATGTCTTGGAAAAGACAATAAGATTACCCTTACCTAGGATTCTGAATAAGAAATAAGATGCCCCACTAGGTTACAAAAAGTACAGTGAGTTTGACTAGAGGACAAATGTATGAAAATACTACTCAAGACAATCTGAAGATCAGTGACACATTGGAAAGAAAAGCTAGAGATGCATTTTGGGAGATATATGAGGTTAATAGTTTCCCTGAAATCACAAAACCAGTGTAAACAAGATTAGAAGGGAAACAATAAACTGGGAAAATCATAGTATCTTTGACAAAAATCTAATTTCTCTAATATATAAAAAAACTGAATTCCCAATTGGTAATACAAGACATTCCCAATTGTTAAATCAAAAGATATGAACAGGTAGTCCTCAGATGAAGAAACTAAAACTATTCTTAGTCATATGGAAAAAAAATGCTACAAATCACTATGATTTAGGGAAATATAAATTAAAACAACTCTGAGGTACCAACACATACCTATAAGATTAGATAGTATGTCAAAAAAAGGAAAATGACAAATGTTGGAGAGGATGTTGAAAAATTAGGACACTAATACATTGTTGGTAGAACTATGAACAGATATAGCTATTCTGGAAAATACTTTGGATCCATGCCCAAAGAGCCATAAAACTGTGCTTATCTTTTGATTCAGCAATACTACTACTAGATCCGTATTGTAAGGAGATCAAAGTTAGGGGGAAAGGAACCTATTTGTACAAAGATATTTTATAGCAGCCTTTTTTTTTTTGTTGTGACACGGAATTGGAAACTGATGAGATGTCCATCATTTGGGAATGACAAAACAAGTTGGGGTATATGATTATAATGAAATACTATTGTGCCATAAGAAAAGAGGACTAGAACAATAATAAAAAACCTGGAAAGACATTTATGAAATGATATAAAGTGAAGTGAGCAGAACAAGGGGAATATTATATAAGGTAACATTAATTCTGTAATATAATCAACTGGTAATATTTCAACTATTATGCAAGGATCCAAGATAATTCCAAGAGACACGATGAAGAAGCTATCAACCACCAGAGAGGAACTGATAGAGTCTGTATACAGATTGAAGCATTCCATTATTCACATTGTTTCCTTCATGATATTGTTTTCTTGTATTAGCAATAAATGTCTTCTTTCACAACATGAAAAACATGGAAATATATTACATGATAGCACACATACAATCTATATCATATTATCTGCTTTCTTGTGGGAGGAAGGAGGGAAAGTATGGATTACAAGATGTCAGAAAATGATTATTAAAATAGTATTCACATGAAAATTATATTATTCTTAAAAAAGGAATAAATATATGACTGATCTGGGTATCTCCCTTGAAATAGAAATTCCAATGTGAAAAATCCATGCTTGAAGTAAAAATTTCAGAGTGAAGAGATTTTTAGTGCCTTATAGAAAATGTCTAGATTTTCAGGAGTGCAGTCTGGTGAGGAATGAAACATTCAGGATATGATATCCAAAGTATTGAAGTTGAACTCTGAATTTAGCTAGAATGGTGCTTCCTCAAATATCAGAGTTTTAAAAAATTTCAATAAATAGTATTAAAATAATACTTGGAGTATTGGATATTAATTTTAATCTTTACAGTTGGAAGGAACCTCAGAGGCTATCTAATCTATCTCATACCTGATTAAATATCCTCTCTATCACATCTATCACATCTCTGATAATTGGCTATCCAGGCTTTGCATGAATACCTCCAGTGAGGAGAAACTCACCAGTTCCCTTGGCAGCCCAATTGACTCGTAGAAAGTAATCACACAATCTACTAACAAAACCCATACTCAAAACCTTGTCAGAATGATGGAACCCACAAGACCTTGGGCTCCAGTGACACAATAAGGAATGTCATCATTATATCACAGTGAGATATAAGAATAGGATTTATATAAGAATATATATATTCTTATATATTATATACATATATATATATAAGAATATATAATAAGAATAGGATGTAACAAATCCAGTTACAGAACAGAAACAAACACCCTCAGACCCATTTCTCAGAGCATGGATAAAAGAGAGAGAGAGTGAAAAGGTAATGGCTTAGTAAATGGCATCCATACCAGGTGCAGCAGATAAAAGTCACCAAAAAGTATATAAAATAAAAAACTAAAGAGCACAGTCAAACAGATGGAAAAAATGAGTGTGATCTGCCTTGGTCTCATCAGTTTTAAGAAATTTAGTCACTTCAAAGAAGTCCTCCTCCCATCCCTATAATAAGGCATCCAAGAGGTTCCATGTCAGACAAGTTGGCAAAGTCCCCATGTTAAACCAGAGAGACTCAGAGAAATCTAGGCTACAGCTTTTTATGAACATTGCCTATAAGTAGCAGATCTGGAGTTCAAATTTAGGCCAAATGATTTTTACTAATGCAAACCTACAAAGGAGAGAATATTTTGATTAATGAAATCATACTGTATTATTTTATAGCTATTGAAGAAGAAATGTGGCATAGTAAAAAATGCAGGATTTAGAACCATTCAAACCTGATGTAAATCCATACTTCATTTCTTATTTATCCTTTGACTTAATATTAATTAACCATTCAGGGATCTGTTTTCTTCATCTGCAAACTGAGGATGAAAGCAAGAACTCAATGGCCTAATGGAAATAACATGGGATTAGGAATTACTACCTGTGTCACTTCATATACCAGGCCTCAATTTCCTCATTTGTTTATAAGAGTTTGGATAATCCTATGTTTAGATATCTAAAATGTCTTCTCTAAATCATTTCATCCTATTACTAGAGATGACATATGATTGGAGTTAAAATGAGAAAAGCAAAATTTAACCTGTGAAGGAAGAATTTGGCAGATCTCCCTAATTCAATAGGCAGATAAAACTCCTAATTCAAGCATATTTGCTGAAGGTCATTCTGAAGTAGTGATTATTCAATCACAGCTTTTTTTTTTCAAAGAAAGGTAGGCTTATTACTTTCAAATGCTTACAATAATTGGAAGTAGACTGGCAGTTTTGCCTAGCAGAGTCCTTTGAGGTAATTACTTTAATGATTATATAATAATGATTTATAATCAGTATATCAATTGTTTACATGGAAATTAGTTTCTAAAGTGATGGAAAACAATTAGATGCATCAAACAATCTTTGCAATAGTTTGTTTAGTACTCCTTTATAGACCTTGCCCTATTTGAATTACTGTGGTTTCTGAGTCTAAGTCCACATTAATGAGATTCTACTGTAGAATAGATGTATTTAATTATCCTGAATTAGGTGGCTGGTGAGTGGAAATGCTGCTGCAGTATCATTTTTCCTTGAAGCTTCTAAAAGGAAGCCATCGTTCAAACAGGCTTCTATATTTTAACATGGATGGAGAGCATGTATCTTGGAATTATTTTCTTTTTTAACCCTCCCTGTCATACTATATCAATGAATCATGCATCAAAAATCAAACATTTGTTGACAAATTAAATACTAGCTCTCCTCTGTCCAAGAAACTTACATGTTTCTACCATCATGCAATATTTTAGAGGAAGTACATATCAGTTACGTATAAAATGAAAACATAGGTATCTGAAAAAAGATGCAAAAAACTGGGAGAATCAAATGAGGACTCTAGAACAAGGGTTATTAATATATTATTATCATATAATTAACCTCCCTTTTACTTCTTTTTATTTTATTTTTCCAATTAAAAACATTATTCCAAAAAGTTTCCATTGGTATCACTAGACTGCCAATAGAGTTCATGAGACTCAAACAAATGAAAGTTCTTGAACCTTGAAGGGTTGATAGGAGTTCAGAGAGAAAAAAAAAAGAGTTTGAATAGTCCATGTTTGGGAGGTAGATTGTACAAAGTCATCTAAGCAGCAGACTAAAAGCTAACTATGGGTAACAAAAAAACTGGTCATTCTGCCTTACTGGTAGATTTCATAAAGGGAATAACTGTCCAGTCATTCTAAAAAGATAAGCTGGAGTCAGGGTTTAATATCTTTAAATATCAAAGAGATAAGTTGGCATTTTTCTCTTAAGGTCAATGGGAAGCCAGTTAAGCTTCTTGATTAAAGGAAGAACAGGTTCAAATCTATGGTTATTGAAATACCCTTTGGTTCCTTGAATGAAAAAGAGATTGAAGAAGGAAGCTGGTTTCTAGGAGAAAACTGTCTAAATAATTTAGGAGAAAAATGAAAATAGCATATGGCTTGAATGGAGAGAATTAGGTAAAAGAATGGAATGGAGCTAAGAGATGCTGGAGGAGGTGAAATTAATCAACTGATAATTGTCCAATCATCATGGAACTCATAGCATCACAATTTGGGATGATTCTTTAAATCAATTTACAGGTCCCACCTCTTTTTGTTTTTCTTTTCAAGACAGAGGTGATAACATAGAGTGGCAGAAACTTAGGAAAAGTCTAAAAGTTTAAATCTAAATGTCACTGAAAGACCTCTCCCCAACCTTCCATAAGCCATCCATACTACCCTGCTTCAGTTTTTTTCTCTCAACATTCCTTATATATCATTCCTCTTCTGGTTTCATTACCTTTGATGACTTAATTAACTCTTTATAATCAGTAATTCTCATTTAATTTAAAAAAAGCAACAGCTCCCCAAATTACTCCTATCATTCTATTTTAAATCAAAATTTAGAATCCAAATATTCATTTATATGATTGCTTTAAAAGTTTTAACTTATTTAATCATAAAATAAATATAAGTAAATAAATTGACACACCAAAATGTCTTACAACTTTGTAGTCCTTGATATCATCTAGTATCTCTTTGGCATCCTTGTAACTGTTTCTTTAACTTCATATTATTTCAGTTGTTAATGAAAGACCATTCTCTAATTATCAATATTAAGCCCTTAGAACACCAATTAGGCATATAACTATATCATGTACAAAGATATCCGAGTCTTTGTTTTTTGGTAGCACATATCTTTTTTCCTCTAAAATTGTCTTACTCCCATCTGAAAGCTGTTTTTCAATGCATATATAGCATGTACTGAAATACATTTATTTTTCTACTTCTATTAAGTATCAACATTTTATTTCATAACACCAACAATATCTTACATATTTTGACAATACAAATCCCTTCTTTTACACAGAAGTACTTGCTTTTTCATTAGTAATTTGCTTTTATAAAAATGCTGGAGTTCATTTTATAAGACAAATATAGTAAGTTCTCCATAACTATATGTTTAATTAATTAGCAAATAACATCAGACCATTTATTGTCTTCATTATTTATTTGTCCCTTAATCATTGGAGGTGTAATAGGACAGAGATAGTTTTTTTTTAAACAAACACCTAAGAACCAGAATCCAAATTCAAGTTATATTGTCACATGGGAAGACTACCAATTTTAGTGAGATTTGTTTACCCTGTTCAAGAAATGTTTAACTGCTTGAGTAATTTTTACCATGAAAACGTTATTACATATCATTCATGATAGTCACTGTATTAAATGCATATTGAGAAAATAGTAGATTGAGACAATTAATTATAACAAAATTACTAGGAATTCAAGAACCTTTTCGTTGAATTTCTATTTTACTCAACAGAACAACAGTTGCACAAATTTGAAATCTAGTACTACATGCATGTGAGAGACACATTATTTATTCAGTCTACAGAAGATAGGTTTGCTTATTTATAACACTGAGTCATCTACTGAGATGGCGGGTGCTGCTTGGCAGCTTTCTGAGACTGGAAGTCTGGTTTGAGGGATTCAAATTTCATCTATCAGTATGGTTCTTTCTCCAGCCTGTTTCATCATTTAGATTTCAATGCACAAATTTAAAATGGATTCATATATGGAATCAAGGTCCCTTTTTGAGAATTCTTTGACCCCATTCTGTAAGAGCCAAAGTCCTCTATATTAGAAATCATTGCTCTATCACCTGAAATAGTTTATAAGTCAGAAAAAAAAAAATCACCCATTCTTTTATAATCACATCTTTTGGATCTCCAGTGCTTAATGCCTCACTTATTTTACCAGTTTGCTCCAATTGGTAATGGATACTTTTCAAATATTAAGCATATATTAAGAGGATGACAATTTTCTAACATGGGTGAGGTAACAAAGATTTTGCTAAGGATTAGGAAAACCATTCCAAAATTCTTTTGGAATAATGAAACTCTCTGTATGATTAAAAATAAATCTATAATTAAAATGAGAGTACAACCTTGAAAGATTACTTATTTGAAGAGACCATATTCATTTAAAAGTAGAAATTGTAGTTATTTTGCTTAAAATCAGTCTATTTAACTATTTTTCTACAATTAATCAACAAACATTTATTAAGCAGCTATAAAGTGCCAAGCACAATGCTAAGTGATGGAGATACAAAGAAATGCAAAGATTTCTCCTGCTCATAAGGAGCTTATAATTTAATAGCTAAAGACAATATTTTAAAAAGAAGCAGAGAAGTGGATTTGCAAAGAGGCAGGCATCAGGAATGAGTAAGAGGTAAAAACATGGTACTCATCATGAAGGCATGATGGAAAAATCCAGTAGAGAGTAGCTGAATATAATATGAAGAGATGAACGGAAATTTTATTGAGTATATTCCACTGTCAGATAGGAGTACTGAAATAGACACTTTGGACCATACCAGAAAATTATGTCTGATGGCAATAAATTGCTTAAATTGGGTACATTAAGGAGATTGACAAATTTATAATCAGAAGAGAGTAGGTTCAAGCTCTTGCTCTGAAACTTGGGTAAGTGGCAATCTCTCTGGACCTCAGTGACTTCATCTTTCTTAGTGTCCTTGACAAGAGTTGTTTTTAACTTTCATTCTATCGATACCCAGCCTGGCATATAGCAGATATTTAATGTAGATTTTGATTGGTTGTTGTATGGTGGGCATGAATTATGAGGTTACATCTAACTCTATTAAAATCTGTTATATTTGTATATCATTTATATCTCTCCACTCAGTTCTTCATCAGTAAATAACTATCATGTTTAATGAAATGTCCCATTTAATGGGGGAGATATTAAAGTAAAGTAAAATATTGGCTTTTAAAAGATCTTCTGTGACCAAAGATACATGTAAAACCCAGTGGAATTGTGCGTTGGATATGGGAGGGGTTTGAGGAACAGAGGGAAAGAACATGATTTTTGTAATCCTGGAAAAATGCTCTAAATTAATCAATTACATAAAATAAATTTTAAAAAATTAAAAAAGAGCTTCTGATGTAGTATGGAGATATAACATTCTCATATGATAATAATTAATATTTATATTTTGCTTTATATGTTAACTGCTTATAATTTATTGTCCCATTGATCCTCACAACAACCCTACAAGGTAAATGTTTTTATTATCCATATTTTACAAATAAGGAAACTGAGTCAAACTAAAGGTACCTATCTTGTCCATACATGATTACTGTGTAGAATAGAAGGTCAAATTCAAATATAGGTCTTCCTGACTCCAGTGCTAGCACAGCTACAGAGCTGCCTATTTATCTCATAAATATTTACAATGAAAATAAGAATATGAAAAGTGTATGAGAAAGGAATGAAGTGGTTTAAGATCAGACAAGGTAAAAATCACTTCCAGCTATCATATAAATGTTGTGGAAGAAGAGAGGAGTAGTATTCAGTAGTCTTGATTTAAACAACAAGATAAAACTCAACTAACCAACTATTGTTTTATGGATTGTCCCCATTCCCATGTTTCAGTTTTCTTCAATGTCACTTCCAGAAAAAAGCCAAAAATAACAACACAGCCCTTTTCTATGTGTGAGAATTTACTAGTCTGAATCCCTATTCTTTTGAAATTGCAACTCAACCCCAGCCATTGACTGAATTAAGAACCAGGACTGGGGCTTATCTGTATAAGGCAGTCTCACACATACTCTGGGAGGATGCCAGAATCCTTGTTGCTCCCTGGCATTCTGAAGATGCTTGCCTCTTGTCCCTCATGACTACAGGCTTCCTGGAAGCCAAGCCTCTCCCTGGACTGAAACCAAGTCTGGCAAATCAGAGAGTCTCAGAAAAGTGACATCACGGAAGACGTAAATTTCAGGTCTGGCAAAGAAAGGTTCTTTCTGGTCTTGGGACCACAGTCAGTCATCAACAATATGAGCTTGAGCGTGAACTGGCTAGGGGAAGGGGCTTGTGGAGGGAACAACCAGCCACATTTGGCTGGTGCCTTTTCTTCTTCTGACCCCCTCTTAAAATATTAATAAATAATTATGAATAAAGATAACAGTCTCCAGAGAATTTTAATCTTAACACTCAGTTAAAAGGGTTGGGACTCCTAGGATGAGTAACTGCAGAAAGAGTATCATTCTCTCAGAGGATTGTTACAAGTTAACTAATTAATGGTTATAATATTTTGGTGAAATTAGAGCAGTAGCCCTTGAGATGTTCTAGTTCATTTGTTCTTAGAATACACCCTTCATGATTGTTTTTCAAGGCTATATGAACAGTTTTATTGGGCTATTTGGGAGTATGAGGAACCTCCAAACTCCCTGTTTTTCTATGAAAAACCAAAGAGCTAGAGTAGAAACATGGAAGAGTGATTTGGCTCAGGCAACCTAATATTCAGAATCAGAGGGACTGAGCCACAGAGCAGCAGATTAGTATGCTCTTTCAAGTAGCAATGGTAATATTGATTTGATCCTCAATCCATGAGTAATGTTATAAAATAAGGTTTGGGAAGACCATGATGCATCAAGGATGATTGTTCCTGATCCTACCTCATGGTTAAAAAAGATATCAGTAGAATACTAGGTCCTGGCTATTAGAGGAAGATTAGGGGACTATAGGGAAGTTACCCTCCTGTTCTTACTGAGTTCAGCTCAGCCTCAGATTTCACTCCAGACATGGGGAGATTATGCATTCCCAAAAGGCAAATTTAGATTTCCAGAGAAGATTTTTGTATGTATTGAAAAAAATAATCTGAGAAATCTATAAAAATGACTGTCATGATTCAGAAAGATTGATTAGGACTTCACCAAAAAATAGCTCAGTGAAAATTTCATTTTATTTTTTTAAGGGTTGCCATAATTATAGAGCCTTTAAACACTTTTTTCTCTACAATTTTGTGGTCATTATAGGAATTATTATAATTCGCACTGCCCTCTTCTTCATTTTAAACATATCTAACTCAGTTTCTCTAAAACTGTCTAGTTGGTTATGACACAATTTTGTGACACAATATTTCATTGCATTCATAGCTTATTTGACCCATTCTTCAACAGTAAGAAGTTACCTTAATTTCATTCATATGAAGAGAGCTGTACTGAGCATTTGTGTATGTAGAAGCATTTCTCGTTTTTCTTTTCTTTTTATTTCTTTTAGATGATGAAAGGTTATGTGTGGCTTAGCAACTTGTAGAACCTAAATTTCAAATTGCTTTACAAAATGGCTAGATTAATTCACAACTTTTGCAACAATTAACAGCGTTCTTGTTTCCTCATAACACCTTGAATATTTATGTTTTTTTAATTTTTTTAATTTTGTGAATGCCATGAACATGAGGTAGAACCTCAAAGTTGCCATAATTTGCATGTCTTTAAGTGCTTGGGGAGGTATTGGCAGCTTGCATTTTTTTTTCTTTTAAAAGTTTATTTTTCATATACTTTGTTCATTTATTTATTGGTTTAGTGCTTCTGGTTTTATAAATTTAGACAATTTCCTTATATTTTTTGGATATAAAACTTTTATTAAAGAAAATTTTGCTGCTAAAATTACTTATTTCTCATTCTGTTTTCTTCCAAATTTAAATACTTCAGATTTGTTCATGTGAAAAATATTTTAATTTTATGTAATTAAAATGCCTACTTTGTCTTATGTGATTCTAATAATTGTTTAGTCATGAACTCTTACTATCCCTATAAGTGTAAAAGTATGTTTCTTCTTTTTTTCCTGCAACATATGACTCAACCTTTTAAATCTAATTTATGTGTCTATTTGGACCTTATTTTGGTATGGATGTGAAGTTTTATTTGTTTATTTTTATTTTTCAAATTATTTATTCTTAAGTATTTTTCCATGGTTATATGATTTATGTTCTTTCCCTCCCTTTTTTCCTCCCCTCTCCCAGAGCCAACAGGCAATTCCACTGGGTTATATATGTATTATCACTCAATACCTAATTCCATATTATTCATTTTTATAATAATCTTTTAAAAACCAAAATCCCAAATCCTATACCCATATACACAAGTGATGAATCAAATACTTTCCTTTTGCATTTCTACTCCCACAGTTCTTTCTCTTGATTTGGATTCTTTCTCATAAATTCCTCAGAATTGTCCTGAATCATTGCATTGCTATTAGTAGCAAAGTCTATTACATATTATCCTGACACAATTTTTCAGTTTCTCTGTACAATGTTCTCCTGGTTCTGCTCAATTTGCTCCATCAGTTTGTGGAGGACTTTCCAGCTCATATGGAAATATGATGTGAAGTTTTCATCTAAACCTAATTTCTGTTAGACTACTATCCAGTTTTCTCAGAAGCTTTTGTCAAATTATAAATATTTCCCCCAGGAAGTGGGGCCTTTGAGTTTATTGAACACTTTTCTACAATCCTTATTTGTTCTTATATGTTGTGCATAGATTCTATCAGGTGTTCTTTTACTAATTTCATTTTTTGGGGGGTCAAATTTTGTTTTTCCATAATCCTTCCAATTTTTTGAATATTTCAGCTGAATTTGCAGATTATTTCATGTTAAGATAAAGCATTGCTTACTAATTTATTAGACCAAATGGCATTTTTATACATTTCCTTATAGGATTTATTTATATTTCTTTTTGGTGATTTTCTTTATCTGGCACATTTATTCAAATTTAAAAATGATAAGGGGCAGTTGAGGGTATTCATTTTGAATTAATTCTCTAAAGATATATATCATGGATCTTTCTTTGGTGTGATCATATTAGATATATTCCTCATTGATTTGGATATAGATATTCTGACCCTGCTTTTTATGATTAAAATATGTTAATTTGAAAATTATTGAGGATTATATTAATCTTTATTAGGTGATTGTTAATAATAAGCCTTTCTCTTTTGAATTTTAGAATATCTATTCCATCATCACCTCTCATTTTTAGTTGAAGTTGTCAGGTCTTTCATGATCTTGACTTGAGTCCTTAGTAGTAAAATCTCTTTCTGATTTCTTCTTTCTTTGATGCAGTAGTTTTGGATTTTGACTGTGATATTCCTGGGAGTATTTATCTTTGGAGTTTCTCTCAGGAAATAATTGGATTCAGAAAATAGATTCCATCTTAATTCTGCCCTCTAATTTGATCTGGTAGTATGATATATTGGTACTTTTTTTTCCTCTCTCAAAGAACTTTACATAAGGACATAGATCTGAGGGAAAATATTCCAATGCTTTTATTAGGTAGTATAAAGACTATGTTATTTCACTTGATTTTTAATATTGGCAATTAGTAAATTCCTTAAAATTTTTAGAATATAGTGTCTATGCTTCTTTTTAATAATTTTTTTCAGGGAGTCCAATAATTGTTAAATTATATATACTTAATTTGTTTTATAGATCAATTGCTTCTGTTTTTTTTCTTTTCTGTCTTGATTTTGTTTTAATATTTCTTGCTATCTTATTGGATCATCAGTTATTATTTGAATGCTTTTAGCTTTCAGGAAAACTATAATTTGGTTATTGTTTACTATTTTCTCTTATGTGCTATTTTTCCTGAGTCAACAAGCAAATATTTATTAAATAAAACACTGCCCTAAATTCTCAAAGAGCTCATGATCTAATGGAAGAGACATCTTGCAAATTCTTTAAAATTTATTTTTATATATATATAATACCCATATATTCACACACACACACACGTGTGTGTGTGTGTGTGTGTGTTTGTATGTGAGTTTGTATGTATGTGTGTGTGTGTATAAAGTTAGAAATCAAGAGAAAGAAGACACTGGCATAATTTTTTTTTCCTGCCCAAGCTTTTATTTATTTAAATATAATGCTATATTCTATCTAGGCATTCATGTAATTTTGTAGAAAATCCATCTCATTTTCCACATTGCGTCTCAGTTTGTAGGTACAACAAAATTAATTTTTCCTAATTTCTTTGCAACATTTTTATTATTAAAATAATTGGCTGATTATTATCCAAATAATTAAAAGCAAGATAAATTGATGTCTTCTTTGGTTTAATCATCTCTCTAAATTTAATTACTGAATTGGGGATTCATGCCAAGACTAGGCACTGTCCCTTATTGAACTTCGGGTGAATGATTCTTTCTGCTTCATCTACCCCAGGGCCACGTAAATGTCTGGGATGACTTCTTCCTCCTTATGTAGGCTCTTATTTTTGAGTGTTAGTGCCCTGTGCCCTCTATATCGAGGTGAGCATCCCCCTTTGTATTTATGTATCAATTTTGACCAATAATTCAGTTATTTGAACCTAACAAAAGCCAAATGAGCTAGATAGTAGAAGTAGGTCCATCTTGATTTTACAGATAAGGAAACAGAATCAGATAAGCTAAGTGAGTATTCAAAGATATTATCTAGTTATTACTATGTCCATGTGAAAAATTTCAACAATAGGAAACTCATGGCTTCTGTAGATTGCCAGCACATTATAATATTGAAAAGTTCTCATTGTTAGGATTTTTTTCCCCTTAATGCCAAGCTGAAATTTGCCATTAAGTTAATAATTGACATAGCCTTGACTACAACCCCAGGTTCTTCTTTATAAATCTAGCAAGCTTTTCCAAGACAGCACACCATTCTCCTTCTCATGACCAACTGAGTGAGTTGCCAATACTAGATGCATGACACCCAGCCAAGGTATGTGCCATGCTCTGTGTGTCCCTTAGTGCTGTACTATGGCTACCACCTAATGGAATGGGACATAAAAAGGCAGCAGGATATCCAGGAAATACATCTGAAAGAGAAAATGCAATTTCAACTGAGAATCTTGATTATTGCACATTAAGCCTAAATTCAAAGTCAGACTACACACCTAGAATACTCTAAACCTATCCTATTTTGAATGCAAAAGACAATACTCAGGTCAAGTCCTTGCTTCACTCAGAGACACTATTGGTCATAAAGTTGAGTCATGAGGACATCCTGCCCTTTCAGGTAACTCCTGCCCTGAAGGCTTCTGATATTTAGGTTGGAGAGAGGCTCAGATAGCTTAGGATGCCTATGTAGGCTCCAACCATATTTCACTTTATTTTCCAATGACCTCACTGGTTATTTAACAGCTACATGCCTTTTAAAACATTTTTTAAATCCTTACCTTCTGCCTTAAAATAAAAATTCATTCTAAGGTAGAGGAGCTGTCAGAACTGGACAATTAGGCTAAGTGTCTTGCCCAGAGTCACACAGCTGAGAAGTGTCTGAGGCCAAATTTGAACCCAAGACTTCCCATCTCTAGGCCTGGCTCACAATCTGCAGAACCACCAAACTGTCTTCATACAGGCTTTCTTTTTCAAATCAAGTACAATAAACATTTATTAAACACTTACTATATACCAGCCAGTAAGTGAAGGAGATACAAAAACGAGTAAAAGGAAAGATAGACTCTCCCCCTTAAGGGGCTTACAATATTAATATATTAAGGATGAGCGGTCTGGGTCCCTCTCAAAAATGGAGATTCTAGAAGAAACTGATGAATGTTAAGAACAAAGTAAAAAGTGGAGGAGGAACGATGCCAGAATATGATGGTTAAGATTATAGAACATCTACATTCTGTCCCTTCTGCTTTCCATTTCTGAAACTGAAATCAAACCAATATTGCCATTACTACTAGAAAATGCAAGTCAGTCTGCTCCCCAGTGGATCTACTCATTGGCCTAGACAGCTTCCAAATTTAAATCAACATTCCTGGGTGGCAGATTGGTGGCTCCATGGAATTGAGAGTTAAGCCTAAAGATGGGAGGCACTGGTTTCAAATCTGGCCTCAGACACTTCTGAGCTGTGTGACCCTGGGAAACTCACCACTCTTGTGCCTTAGAATCAATACACAGGACGATGGAAGGTAAGGGCTTAAAATTTTTTTTAAATAAATAAACCTTGGTGGCCATATGGGTTGTCTCTCTCATTTTAATGTAAGGTCCTTAAGGACAGGGAAAATATTTGTTTTTATATTTGTATCCCTAGTCCTTAGCACTATGCTTTATACTTAGCAAAGAACTAAATGTTTTTTCATCCATTCATTAAAAAATGACTTTGCTTCAGAATAAAAAAAAATAAGTCTTTTTCTGCATCAAGAACAGAAGGCAGGAATTTTCTTCCTCATTACTAGGAATCCTGAACACTATGATTCCTTGGCAGAGACACCTGTCCCTTGTAAGGGTATCAAAATTTATTCCAATTTTTAGTTATCAAATGGAGATGCTTTAGCCTATTACTCTGCCGAAAGGTTGAGTCTTTTTAAAGCTGAGCTAATATTAATTGTCTGTACCTTCTTGAGTGTCTAATAGAGAACAGAAACACTAAGTTACAAGGGTTTGGGGAAAATGGTTGTCTTAGCAAGCTGGCATTAACCTCATTTGTCAATGAAGGGGTTTTATTAATATATCTATATCTCTCTATATGTACATACTAATGTATATTTAAAAGTAATATGCCTAAAATATATAAAGTATACATTACTACAGAGAGGGGAGAGATAGTAATATAAATATCATTCTAAAAATCTATTGAAACATCTATAGCATGATAGAAGAGAACATTAATGAAAGAAGACATTTCAGAAATAAATAATTGATCAAAAACATGTTTTTTCCCCATAAAACTCTTAGCTTGGAATCAAGACCGCAACAAAAAATTATTGAATTGATGTCTAAGATAATGATTAATCAATTTCAAGTGAAAAAGCTATTATGAAACCCTAGTTTAAATCTGGGCTTTACAATAATAAAGTGTATAACCTTGGGAAAGGCAATCTCGGGTTCCATACCTGTAAACTTTGAAGACTGGAGTGGATGACCTCATAGGGCCCTCCCAAGTTTACTCTGTGACATTTTGTAAATGGCCCATGTAATAAAAGCAACACCTGCTCCCATGATGGCCAGGCTAGAGTTTCCTTAATTGGTAATTAAACCATTTACAGACTTTTCAAGTTTAAGTGGAAAAAAAGGCTATTAAGAGGCCCTAGTTCTCATCTTGACTTTACATGAACTTGGGAAAGAATCTTGAATTCTTTTGGCTTCAGTTTACCTATGAATTGAGAAGGATGGAACAGGTAACTCTTCTAGAAGCAGCTATAGCTCAATAGTTGTAAGGAAGACATGAATTCAAATCCAGCCTCAGACACTTCCTATCTGTGTGACCTTGAGCAAGCCACTTATCCATTGATTACTTGACAAAAGAATCCATTGTCTTCACTGGAGAAAGATAAGACAAACCATTGCAGTTTCTTTGCTTAGAAGACTCCATAGAGGACTATAGTACCTGAGGTCACAAAGAGTTAGAAATGACTAAATTACTGAACTACAAGATCTCTCCTAGCTCTTCTCTGACCATGTCATAACAGTAATATCTACCCATGATAGAAAACCGAATTCAGAGATGCCTCCATCATAGCCCTATACAAGAACAAAGGCTCATGAGCAGCCTGTGACAACTACAGAGGCATCTCACTTCTCTCCACTGCTGGAAAGATCCTCGCCCATGTTATACTCAACAGACTCCTGTCATCTGTTTCAGAGCAGAACCTGGCTGAATCACAATGCGGCTTCAGACCAGATTGCAGCACCATCGACATGGTCTTCATGGTGAGGCAAATGCAGGAAAAATGCCTTGAACAGAACCTGAGTCTCTACATTGTCTTCATAGACCTGACAAAGGCTTTCGACACAGTGAACAGGGACGCATTATGGGTGATCCTCAGCAAGCTCGGTTGCCCAGCAAAATTCATCAAACTGATCCAGCTCTTTCATGTTGACATGACAGGGGAAGTCCTATCTGGTGGAGAGACTTCGATCACTTCAACATCTCCAATGGCATGAAACAAGGCTGTGTCCTCGCTCCGGTACTATTCAACCTATTTTTCACCCAAGTATTACGACATGCTGTGATGGATCTAGACCTGGGCATCTACATCAAATACCGACTGGATGGCTCACTATTTGACCTTCGCTGCCTGATTGCAAAAACAAAGATAACAGAGAGACTCATCCTGGAAGCTCTCTTTGCAGATGACTGTGCTCTCATGGCCCACCAAGAAAATCATCTCCAAACCATTGTGGACAAGTTCTCCACTGCAACAAAACTGTTTGGACTGATTATCAGCCTCAGCAAAACAGAGGTGCTGTTCCAGCCTGCACCAGGGAGGCCAACGAACCAGCCGTGCATTACAATCGATGGCACGCAGCTTTCTAATGTCAACACTTTCAAGTACCTGGGCAGCACCATTGCCAACGATGGGTCCCCAGACCATGCGATTAATGCCAGGATCCAAAAGGCCAGCCAGGCACTCGGGCGGCTGCGCTCCAAAGTCCTCCAACACAGCGGTGTAAGCACTGCGACGAAGCTCAAAGTGTATACCGCAGTGGTCCTCAGCTCGCTCCTGTACTGTTGCGAGACATGGACACTGTACAGGAAGCACATGAAACAGCTGGAGCAATTCCACCAACGCTCCCTCCGGTCAATCATGAGGATCCGATGGCAGGACTGAATCATCAATCAGGAAGTCCTCGACAGAGCCAACTCCACCAGCATCGAAGTCCTGGTCCTCAAAACCCAGCTACGATGGTCTGGACACGTCATCCGCATGGACCCACAGCAAATACCAAGACAGGTATTCTATGGTGAACTGTCAGCTGGACTCAGGAAACAAGGCCGGCCAAAGAAAAGATTCAAGGATCAGCTAAAGTCCAACTTGAAGTGGGCTGGCATTACACCAAAGCAGCTAGAACTGGCTGCCTCTGACAGAAGCAGCTGGCGAACCCACATTGACCATGCCGCCACCACTTTTGAAGATGACGTCTTGTCGCTGCGCATGAATGCTGACACCAGGCCACAACCGCACCTCCCGTAACAACTGGCATCCCATGCCCCAAGTGCCACAAACTCTGCCCCTCAGTCTTTGGACTCCAAAGCCACATGAGGGTACACCGTAGATGAAACTGCACAAAGACAATAGTCATTCTCGATCACCGAGAGACTACCACTAACTAACTAGATATGCATATATTAATGAAACCATTCTCTTTTTTAAATTTGGTCAATTTCAAACATTATTCCTTGGTTACAAAAATCATATTCTATTCCACCCTTCCCTCCCCCCACCCTTCCCGTTGCCAATGCACAATTCTACTGGGTATTACATGTGAACTTGATCAGATCCTATTTCCTTGCTGTTAATGTTTGCACTAGGATGTTCCTTTAGTGTCTATATCCCCAATCATATCCCCCTTGACCCATGTAATCAAGCAGTTGTTTTACTTCTGTGTTTCTACTCCCAAAGTTTTTCCTCTGAATGTGGATAGTGTTCTTTCTCTTACCATTTTTTATTAGAAAAAATATTTAATTAATTAATTTAGAATATTTTTCCATAGTTACATTATTCATGTCCTTTTCCTCTCTTTACCCTTCCCCTTTCCCATAGCCAATGAGCAATTCAACTGGGTTTTACATGTGTCATTGATCAAGACCTATTTCCATATTATTAATATTTGCATTAGGGTGATCGCTTAGAGTCTACATCCCCAATCATATATCCATCAGCCCATTTAATTAAGCAGTTGTTTTTCTTCTGTGTTTCTACTTCCACAGTTTAATGAAACTATTCTTAAGATTTAATTGGTCTAAGGAACTAAATATTGCAGAGCAATCAAGTTGGACTGAATTATCTATAATTTTCCTTAATCTGTAACTTTCTAAGATTCAATAATTATTCAATGGAATGTACAATATGGCTTGAATGATATTTTTCTGAGATTAAGAGGAAGAAATTAGTTCTGGTTCACACATATGCATACATAAATAGTAGAAAAAAGTAAATTAGCATGTTAATAGTTTGTGTGGGTAATTTTTTAGTAGCTGCCCAAGTTGGTTACACATAATTTTCTCTTTACTGGTACTACTCCAGGTCACATATAGGTTATCAGAAAATATTCAACCCTCTTCTAGTTTCTTGTTCTGGCCTTGAGGGTTTCTGTCTCTCTAAGTTCCTTTTTTTCAGTCAATCAATAAACATTTTTGAAATTCCTCCTATGTACCAGGTGCTGTGCTAAGTAGTAGACATACAAAGAAGGGACAAGAGGTCTTTGCCCTCAAGAAGTTTACCTTTCTAGAACCAAAGGGCTGAGTAGAAAGCAGCAATTCATTAAAAAACTAAACATCATTTTTTTCTCTAAAAGTGTTTGTTCTTTTGTCTTCAATTTACCTATACACTGAGAAATGGGTGACCTCTAAGATCCTTCCTTGATGCAGCTATGGTTCAATGATTAAATTTATGCCGTTTTGATTAGATTGGAAGGAGAAGAATCCATGACTTCTTTTAGTTTAATGTAGCTGTTTGTATGGGTTAGATTACAGACACTAGGAGAACAGAGCAGAATGGACTACCATAGAGTAATCCTTGACCTTAGATATGGAACTGGTGCCACCAGCCAGTATAAACATCACAGATCCTCAAAGTGGGTCTGGTAGGGCAGGCATTAGCAGATACCAAATGGACTGCAGCCTTTATTAGTATTACCAACTGGGAAATGTAATATGACTACCTGAAGGAGATTGTGCTATGGCTATTAGAGTCATCAGAGGGCAGTCAGTAATTTGTGGCTTTAGTGGACCAATGCCAGTGTGTATTACAAAATACCATGACTCAGTACATTTGAAATTACAAAGCCATCCTGACATCAGTTGCTGTGTCTTGCAGGGCATATGGTACAATCAAGAAGAACATCATGGGTTGTTAACCAAACTCTCATAGGGCTCTGGTCACTCAGAACATCCATAGTGAATGATTTGTCCTAAAGAAAGTTGCCACAGTGGATGTTTCACAACTTCCTAAAATGTGAGCTAATCTTAACCTGATATTCCACTCCTGAAAAAATTTCATGGTGTTCATTCACAACTGAGTCAACACATCACAAACACTGAGATTTGTTACTGCTCAGACTGGATTGACCAAACCCTGAGAAGCCTTGTTATTTCTGCTGTAAGAAGGAAGGCTACAGATGATTTCCTGGCTGAATCTTGATTTTCCTTATCTCTTCATCTACTGCACTGAAGATTATTTAAATATCCTTGTATATTCCCCAGTGCCTAGCCCTGTTCTTTGAATATAACAGGTTTTTGATTAATAGTTAAATTAAATAAAAAGAAAAGAGAAGAAAAATAAATTGAAGTAGGATAAACTGTCATGAATTCTTCTTTTTTCCAATCTAATGAAACCAGTTTAAAATTGAGGGGCGGAGAGGAGTTCACTGAGTAGAACCAGCCTCAAAATATTTGCTTTGCCAGCCTTCAAGAGGTAGAATTCACTGACTGTGTTACCAATGGCAATAACAACACCATAGGATTATTAAATAGATGGCCCTTTCATAAGTTCTTGCTTTTGGAGAGGAGCAAAACAGATGAATATGGGTTTAATAGAAAGAAAAACTTCCTAATGATAAGAGATATTTAAAATGGTTTGTATTTAGAAGTATATATTCAGGTTTTTGGCCAGATAATATGGACCAATTTATCAAAGAAGTTATAAACAGATTCATGTACAGGAATAGATGCTAATCAAAGGCTGTTGATAATGACTTCTAACCTTAAGATTCTGGGCTTCTAAATATCAGTTAGCTTCATTATATTGGAAACAAACTTGGGAGCTTAATTACATTCATGAGTTACAGAACAGAGGTAGAAACTATCTCCCAACCACTAGTGTACATATCATTTATTCCTTAGCTCCAGCAGTCTGTCTTCCATATTCAAAGGGAACAGAGAAAGTCTCCTCAGAAAAATCCAGTCAATCATTCTTCCGACATTGATTAAAAATGTACTGTATGCAAAGCACAGACCTAATTACTAAAGGAAACAGAAAGTTTAAATGAAACTTGGCCTTTTCTGCAGGATCTTTGACTTCAGGGTGTCTACAGCCTAGCAGGTTGATAAGAAACAAACACAGTTAACTATCATACTCGCTATTTCCTACTGCGTGAATAAAAGTTTTTATTCTTTCCCTTCCCTCTGCTAGGCCATTATTCAGGAGAGGGAAGAAACAAATCTGCCCCATTAGAAGTGCCATTTTCTTTCCCTGGTTGAATAAAAACCTCACTCAGCAGGTTTTCATCACCAACCAAATTGCTAAATACAGAAATAAATTTGGGGAGCAGTCACTAAGGGCTGAGGAACAGAATTGTTTCTGTGTTAACAAATGGCTGTGAAGCTCTTCGCGAGCAAACTGTCTCATCAACAATGAACTATGTTTTGTCTTTTTTTGAGTAGCAGGTGTCGGGAGACCTGACACAACCGGTTGGACACCCAACGTGCTTGTGGCAAGTTCTGTTCTCCAGCACCGTTCCCTTGGAAAAGGGATTACCATGTGCCCGGAGCCCTCAACAGAAGTTGAGCAGGTGTGCCGGAAGCTGGCTGTCTTCTCCAGCCTGGATGGTTACTGCATGCTCTGCCAACTACCTGGAGGAAGCCACTCCTCGCCTGTCACAAGTGAGGTCCCCATTCCTGCCCCTCTCACCCCAAGCACTTGCAAGTTGGCACTGGGCCTAACCTGACGTATGCTTTCTAGGGCTGTTGAGGCGCTGCATTATCTGGGATGGGGCCATTTGACAATCACTTGGGCCCAACTGGCACCTGCAATCTGACTCACTGTCTTTAAGTGTTTATTAAGGAGGAAGAGTGACAATTAAATAGTGAAGAGGGAAGGATCTCTCTTTGTGGGTTCCAGCAACATAGCCCTTAGGAGAAAAGACAAAAGCATTATTAACATGGGCAATGTTGAGAGATGAGGGGAGAGTCATTATTGAAGACCAAAAGATTAACTTCAATTTACATTCCCAGGGCCTGTTATCGTGGGGAAAATATGTGGTGTTTTTCCCTTTTTAGAAATTTATTTTTATATTTCAAGCCCCTAATGGATATGCCCAGAACTTCAGATTAGGAATAAGGCCAGAATCAAATGGGATAGGCATAGAAGCCTCAAATTTGTGGTGTGGCTTGTTGATGATAGAAAATCCTGCCTATCTCTAGACCCAATACTTTCCCCAACCAAAATGCATGGGCATGGGCACACACACACACACACACACACACACACACACACACACACACACATACAGAAAACCTCTTACAACCACCCAAGGCATGGCTATTTCTTTTGTCATTAATAAAATAAATGAAGAGAAATAGGAAATTTTTCTACAAAGCTTCTCTGAGATAGTGTAATAAAATAGAAAGGACAGTGAACTACAAATCAACTGATCTGTCATTGATTGACTATATGACTTTGGACTGTGATTGTCAACTCTTTGCATCTTAGATCCTTCATCAATAAAATCAAGAGGTTGTTCTCAAAGGAAAGAGGATTGGATCTGGAATCAGATGACCATAAAGAGCTTAAATCCTACCTCTGTCACTTATTCATTATTATTGGGCTTAACATTCTTGATCTGTAAATGAGAGTTGAACTCAATTACCTCTAAAATTCTGTTTAGGTCTCACCTTGTGATGCTGTGATCCTTTCCAATTTGGAAGCTCTGTCAATGAGAAAAGTTCATTTCCATGGAGTAGCTCCTTTAAGTGTCTCCCATCCAAACTTCAGTATGAATTTTTGTGTGTCATTGATTGACTATATGACTTTGGACTGTGATTGTCAACTCTTTGCATCTTAGATCCTTCATCAATAAAATCAAGAGGTTGTTCTCAAAGGAAAGAGGATTGGATCTGGAATCAGATGACCATAAAGAGCTTAAATCCTACCTCTGTCACTTATTCATTATTATTGGGCTTAACATTCTTGATCTGTAAATGAGAGTTGAACTCAATTACCTCTAAAATTCTGTTTAGGTCTCACCTTGTGATGCTGTGATCCTTTCCAATTTGGAAGCTCTGTCAATGAGAAAAGTTCATTTCCATGGAGTAGCTCCTTTAAGTGTCTCCCATCCAAACTTCAGTATGAATTTTTGTGTGTGTGTGTGAGTAGGCAATCTGGTGTTGAGAAAACTTTAGACTAACATATAAGAGGATGTGTTGAAGAAACTGGTCTGTGTTGTGTGTGTATGTGGCTGAGGAGTGGGGTGGCCAGGAGAAAAGAGTAATTAAATAGTGGTGCTAGAGAGAAGATGGTAGACCCAAGAAATCACCATTGTCATTTTCAGTATCTGAAGGACTGTCAGGTAGAAGAAGCATTAGAATTATTGTTATTCTGCCTATATCCAGAAGTAGAGTAAGTTAAAAATAAAATGTCTACTACTTGATAGGTATTAGGGCTAAGTGCTAAGGACACAAATACTAAAAAGAAAGACAATATCTGCCTTCAAGGAGGAATTTACCCTTTTTTCAAAGCCCTTACCTTCCATCTTAGAATTCATACTGGGCATTGGTTCTAAGGCAGAAAAGTGATAAGGCCAAGCAATGGGAATGAAGTGATTTGCCCAGGGCCATAGAGTTAGGAGGTGTCTGAGGTCAAATTTGAACCCAGGTCCTCCTGGCTCTCTATCCACCAAGCCACCTAGCTGGCCCCACGTTTATAATCTAATGGAGTAAGATAATACTCAAAAGGAAGATGAAAAAGGGATGGGGTAAGAGTGCCACCTGGTGAGGAGGCAAGATAAAGATGATGGAGGATTGGAAACCAAACAAAGCAGCTGATGGCAAAAGAAGAGATGGTGAACAATTTGAGCCTTCTATAAAGGGAGGCTACTGGAGAAGTTTGTTGCTCCACCCTCCAATGAAAGAGGCAGAAACAGCTCAGGGAACTAATTCTAGAGAACTAGGGCCATTGAGTGAAAGTTCCAGAGAGGTTGTTTTTGACTCATTCATTAGTAGAAAGCATATAACAAAGCAATTCTGAAGGGGAATAAATTGCTTTGAAGGCAGTTTTCCATCTTTAGAAGTCTTCCCAAGTATAATGGATAACAACATTTGTTCTATGGGAAGCTTTTCCTGATCCCCCTAAGTGTCTCTGCTTTCTCTCTTTTCAACTCATTGTGTACTTGGATAATAATTTATACACTACATTCTCCAGTGGAATATCAGCTCCTTGAGATCAGAGATAGTTTCACCTTTATCTTTGCATCTACAGCTCTTAGGACAGAGCCTTAAACACCACACCATTTAGAGCAGGCTCTAAATAAAATTTTTGTTGACGATGTTGAATTTGGATGTTGTTCTGGGTACATTTAATTTTTGGAAATGTACAGGGCTATCTTGGGGGAGGGAAGTTGGAATGGAAAAAAACACAAGAACATATCCAAAGGATTCTTGTGTTTTCTAGATCCAGGAATCAGTCTCACCTATTAATGAATACTGTTGGGTATTTTCTTCTTCCCAGTTAGAAAAATATGACCTTATGCTGGAGTTTTAACCTCCAACAAGGGCTTCTTAGGGATAACCATGTAGGCCATGCTTTTTTACAAGTAGGCAGCTTAGTAAGATAAGAGTTCTATACTAGGAATCAATAAAAACAGAGTTCAAATGATAGATGTAAAACTCAGAGGAATTTCTCGTTGGCTTTGGGAAGGGGGAGGGAAGAAGGGGAGAAAAGAACATGAATCTTGTAAGCATGGAAAAATATTCTAAATTAATTAATTAACTAAAAATTAAAAAAAAATAACTCCAGAGTTCAAATCCTGTCTCAGACACTTTGTAGCTGTGTGACTTTGGGCACATTACTTAAACTATCCTATCCTCAGTTTATTCATCTGTATTATAATAATAATAATAATAATAATAATAATAATAACACCTACCTCATGAGACTTTATATGAGTATAAATAAAGATGTATAGTATTTTGTAAACTTAAGTACTAGGTATTGTTCTTACTATGGTTTAGATTATTATAAGAACAAGTTAAAAATGGCTGCAAATAGTTGTTTGACAGCTTCCTTTAAGGCTTCTACAGAAGGTATTTGGTTACCTTTTTCCAACTTCAGTTTCATCTGGAGTTATCAATACTCTAGGAAAATGCTCCTGCAAAATTCTGGTGTCAGAGACAGACCATTGCTGGGCAAGCTTCTTCCTCAGAAAGTTGAAGCCCCTCATTGTGACTCCTGTATTTTTCCTTTCTAGAGAACTCAGAAACTTTCCCATTAATTCATTGAACAGTCCCCTGTGATCTATCACAGGAGACT
This sequence comes from Monodelphis domestica, assembly GCF_027887165.1. Classification (NCBI taxonomy): domain Eukaryota; kingdom Metazoa; phylum Chordata; class Mammalia; order Didelphimorphia; family Didelphidae; genus Monodelphis; species Monodelphis domestica. The sequence continues at coordinate 541,584,964 of NC_077227.1, forward strand.
ATGAAGATGCCACCTGATAAAGAGCCCAGAAAACCTAATGCTGCTTCTGATATATCTGGTGGAGATGGCAGAAAAAGAAGCAGGGAGAAGATAACTTAGTATGGAGACAGAATACTTGAGCTCAGTTCTTGTGCCATCTGCTACTTGTATGACTTTGGGCAAGTCGTTTACTGCCTCTAGTCCTCAGTACCTCACTGGTAGAATGAGAAAGATGGGCTAGAAGGCATTTCAGATCCCCTCTTTAGATCTATATTCCTGTGACCCTTTTTCATGAGTGGCAGTCCCTAAACTTCCCTGCTACTCCTCTCTTCTAGAATGCCCTAGAAGTCTGAGCCCATTCCTTGTCTTCCTTCTCTCCTTCCCCTTTCCCTAGTTTAGCTTCTTCATTTAGGCAGGTTGTTTAAAGCCAAAAATGGTTGTGAAACGTCTTCTTTTTTTCTTTTTAAGTCAAAAATGAAGACAAGAAGCTACACTTTAAAATAATTCTTCAAGTCACTTGTGTAGTTTCTATCACTCTCGGTAACATTGAATACTTTGTACTCAATAGAAATTAATAAATAGAATAGCTGATGGACTTTGGACCTGATAAAGGAAGATCCAAGAAGACAGGGTACCTGGAAAGAATATTTAATAGGGAAAGAGGGGTCAGTAGAAAGTGGACCAAAGACAAATGACCTCTATAAGTTTGCTTTAAACCACCTCTATTTCATACCTAGAGTACATTTTCTGGTTGAATCACTTAATGTTTAATAATAATGCAGAATTCATTTTTGTATAATATATTCTAAGATCTTAGCCATCAGAATGACACACCAGTTGTTCTGAAATATCTTTAGGATGCAGCATCTTCACTAAGCTGGCCAGATTGTTGGGATGGGGGTGGGGTGGGATGATGATGAGAATAACCCAGATTTCTATAGTTTGTTATGATTTGAAAAGTGCTTTCCTCAAAATAACCTCCTGACGTAAGCAGTACAGTTTTGTTGCTGATGGTATTAGTATTATCCAGACCAATGATTCCAAGCACAGGGAACTCCCTGTGTAGAAAGAAAAGCAGGGCCATAATGGATCTGTAACTTTTGGTATTAGAGAGTAGCCTGGTGCTCTAAGAAAGGACACATCTGAAGATCACCCAGTTAATAGGGTTTTGGTCCCAGATCCTCCTCAATTTAAGGCCAACCTTCTATACCCCATAATACACTGCTTCTCAGAAGGATTGTTTTATAGATGATGAAGCTGAGGTTAAACAGGATGAAGTGACTTACCCACAAAGGAAAAGAATTAAACCTAAGTCTTTAGATTCCAAATTTACTACTACTGACAAATATATTCTTCCCCCCCAACTATTTCTTACTTTTATTCCCCAAGTCCACTATCTTCCCCCTTCCCCAACATACCCAGAATGCCTGAGTATTACTAATTCCATTATAACTCAGGAACTTTGACAACTATGGCCCCGGAATGGATTCTGAGAGTAAAATATAGTGTATTCCTTGAGCAACTGCATCTGTGTTTTCTTTATTAACTTCCTTTGGGCTTACATGTAATAGAGGAGAGAAGAAACAAGATTAACTCCTCTCTGATATGTACCCTCAAGGCAGGCTCATTAGATATCTTCCTGAGAAGTCAGGATGCTCAGGAGAAAGGATCCATATGGGACTTTGAATCAGAAGACTTGGGGGGTTGAAGGTCTGAGATTTCTACCTTTAGGAGTATCCCCATTGTACAGTTGAATAATTTGATATTGGAAATGTTTGAATAAGGATTTGGAATTTGAAGACTTTTTTATGTTATCTAGTGTGACCTTCCTCAGTTCACAACTTAAAACCTAAGAGATAGAAAGGCCACCATTGATGTAGCTGTTAAAAAGCAGACTGGGGAGGTTCCTGGATTCATTTGTCCAAGCAATAAATATTCATTAAACACTTTGTGTAAGATTTTATAAATCTAGTATTCTTTCTGTCATATGTGGATTTGCAAAGAACACAAGCAGTAATACCTGCCTTCGCTACCTATGGATATTGGGAGAACCAAATTATAATGCATTTTAAGGGCCTTGTAATAATAATATAGAATATATATGCATAAATATGTATAAAATATACATATTCATATATTAGTATATATAAATTGTATCATATATTCCTTATAAAGGTATATATGAATGCCTCCAGAGTATATGCATATGTGTGTGTCTTTTTCTTCATTATGCCCAATAAGGTTACTTCCAAGTGAAAAATTTTATGATAAATTCAAGAGAAAAAATAGAATATATCAGCATGGTATATTTTGGCATCATTCTAATATGAAAATGCCACGATAAATTAAACAACTTCTGTTTCTCTCCTCCTATGGGGGGGCAGCAGAGAGGGGAGAAAGGAATCTTAAGCATCACATTAAGCTGCAAGGATATTAATTATACTGAGTTCCATATTAAATGCTCTTGCATCTAAGGAGCTCATTTACTTGACAATGTTATTATTATTTGTTATTTACATGGCACTGCTGATGTAAACACTGTTTTATAAACACACACATAAAGTTTATTGCTCTTATATGAGTGTACCATATAATTATGCATTTACCTTCTAATAAGCAATGTGAGGAGCACAACTCACTCAAGTACAAGCATTAGCATATCTCTCTGAGTTCCTAAAAATCTCTGGGTGGTGATGGAAGAGCAGTTTTTTTTCCTGTTAACAGAAAAGAAATCTGAGTAAACAAGAGTCTAAGAAAATCTATTTCTGTCTTTTAATATATACCCATACATACACACACATACATATATTAGCAGAAGAGACAACTCTTTCTGAGAAAGGGTTTTGAATTTTTTGCATTAAAGGGGATTTTTTTAAGGGGGTGGCATGATGTATCTAAGTTTTCAGTTTGCTCTTTCCCAGGACAGATCCTTCACTGTAAATTCTGCAGTAGGTGCAATGTGTGGGTGTGGAGGCAAACCACATAGAAAGCTCTGTTTGCCATGGTTGGGTCTCAGTAAATACCACATGCCAAGTTTCTTCAGAATGATTATTAAAAAAAAAAGTTCGAAGGAGCAAATATAAGATAAATGATTGAAACTGTTATTTGCTCCCTTCTAAAATTATTCCTCTTTGATGGATGGGAGCAGAAGGGAAAGCATCACAGTATAGGTGCCTACTGGAAGCCCTGAAATTTGGTAAAATGAGGAAAGGAGTAAAGCAAAACATGGTTTCAATGTTATCTTTCAGTTAGCTCATCCAAGGTGAGTGTTCACTGACCTGCTCCACATAGTTGACTTTAAATGCTCAACTGATATACTAGTGGAGAATCTCTTAAGGAGAAACAATTTAATCATTGAATTGGCCAAATACTATAAAGACTTTGAAACTCCATTGTTTATATCTCCTACATGTTTTAGAGTGCTCAATGACTAGCATCCCATTTCTTTTAACATCACACTATTTTATACAGATCAATTACAAGTGTGTTCAACAAGGAAGGTAAACATTAAAAGTCAATCATTTATTCCAAGGTCAAAATCCAGATCCTAAACTCTATCCTCCCAAATGGGGATTGTGGGCAACTCATTTCCTCAGAAGCAGTGTGAAACAATGAAGAGAACACTAGATTTGGACTCAGAAGATGTGGGTTCAAATTTGACTTCTGCCACTTACTAAATGGGGCAGCTATGTGGCCAGTGGAAATAATTCTGGATTTGCTTGCCTCAGTTTCCTCGTTTGTAAAATCAGCTGGTAAAGGAAATGACAAACCATCACAGTATTTTTGCCAAAAAAACCAAACAAAACCTGAAGGGTATCACAAAGGGTCAGATGGATGGAAAAAATACCTAAAACAGCTATTTATGTCACTTACAGTAATGTTGTGGGGTACAGTGGTGAACCCCCAGGGTTCGGGAAGGATACCTTTTGCAAGAATGCAAGACTCCAAAACTTAGCTTAAAAATAAAAAGAGAGATTTATTAATTTAGATAGTAATGTTGAATCTGTACGGGAGGATAGTATAGGTGGAACAGCAAGTGGAAAAGCTGCTCCCAGAATCCATCAATTCTGGGGATTATATACTTTTTACAACAGCGAGGATGTGATGTTGTGTCATGGTGTGGACATGATTCTAGAGTGGCAAACACTCAGACATTCGGTGAAGGGGGTATCATCATCTGGACATGGGAATTGTACCCTCAGAAACTCGGGCAAATTATTATCAGGGAAATTCCTTTGCTCCCTTACATCCTTGTGACTCCTAGCCTAAAACATCTAATGACCCCTATAGGACCCTGAGATGATTGTCCTCCTTTGATCGTCCTTTAGATTTAAAATGGACAGAGAGGTGCACCGCCAGGCTACACCACGGTTCTATCAGGCTGTATCTCAGACATCTGTCTGTTCCCTAAAACTAAGGAGTCTTTTATGAGGGTCATTCTCTATGTCTCCAGGCAGACCCAGGTCAGATAACCAAACCCCCAGCTGAATGCCTGAGGGTTTACCACTCTAGACTCATGTCCACAACATGATGTAGCATGTTGTAAAGAGTATAAAATCCCCAGAACTGATGTCATCTGGGGGACAGCTTTTCCATCCATGCTGTCCTCCCAAGGAGCAGCCTTCCATCTTGCTGTTCCACTTGTAATATCCTCCTGGTCATTCTCAACATTACTCTCTAAATTAATAAATTTCTCTTTTTATTTTTAAGCTAAGTTTTGGAGTCTTGCATTCTTACAAAAGGTATCCTCCCTGAACCCCAGGGGTGCACCTCTTCACCCCATAACAATTTGACTGGGGTCTGCATGAAGACCATTATAGTTTAGGGGACAGATGGATGCCTGAGATATAGCTAGATGGTATTGAGGTATAGCCTAGAGGTGCATCTCTATGTCCATCTCAAATCTAAAGCATGGTCCAAGGATAATAATAATCTCAGGGTCTTATAGAAGTTATCAGATGTTATTGGGTCAGGAGTCACAAGGACAGAAGAGAGCAAAGGAATTTCCCTGCTTACAGTTTGCCTGGGTTTTGGGGGTACAATGCTCATGCCGGTAGGTCACTTGATTCTTTAATCCTGTTTCCTTATGTATAAAATGATGAGGTTGAACTAGGTGTCCTCTGTGGTCCCTCCCCATTTATATTCCTTGATCTGTTGCTCAGTGCTTCTGAGATACAGGCTTCCAAGGCAAATATTCTCTTCCCTGGCCACCTAAAAGGTGATGCAAACAAAATTTTATTTCAATTTTATTTCAACTACTTTTTTTTAATGGTACACTAATTGGAACAATTATCTCTAGATCTAGATGAGGAAGTTTGTACACCAGGAAGACCAGTTGTTCTGGGGTTCAGATGTGCACCCCTGGGGTTTGGGAAGGATACCTTTTGCAAGAATGCAAGACTCCAAAACTTAGCTTAAAAACAAAAAGAGAAATTTATTAATTTAGAAAATAATGTTGAGAATGTCCAGGAGGATAGCAAGGTGGGACAGCAAGAGGGGGAGCAGTTCCTTGGGAGGACAGCATGAATGGAAAGGCTGTTCCCCATGAGGACAGCATGGATGGAAAAGCTGTCCTCCAGACAACATCAGTTCTGGGGATTTATACTCTTTACAACAGATTCTATGTCATGGTGTGGAGGTGACCTAGAGTGCTAGAGGGCATTTGGTGGGGTGAGGTGGACATCTGACTGGGGTTTGACTGAAGGCATAAAGATTCATCTCTCTGTCCATCTTAAATCTAGAGGAAAATCAAAGAGGATAAAGATCTCAGGACCCTAGGGGGCTAATTGGGTGTTTCTAGGTTCAGAGTCACTAGGAAGCAAGGGAACGAGGGAGTTTCCCTGATAGTAGTTCACCTGGGTTTCTGGGGGTACAGTGCCCATGTCACAGTGACTTGGAATTCTGCCTATACCTCCCATTTCCCTAGACAACTCTTCATCTTATATCCACTGATCCACTCTTAATATCTATATGGTTGTTAACAAAATGCCCTTCATATAAAGCCAAGTCCTCCCTACCCAAACTACTTTGAAAATATTTTGCATTTAGTACCCTAAGTTTGTTTTCCCTTTCTGCTCCCCTTCTCCCAAAATATAATGTAAACTGCTTGAAGTCAGTGATTGCTCACGTTTCTTGTACTTTGTATATTGTACTTTTGATATCAATAGTGTTCGATAAGTTCTTGTATAGCTGAATAGAATGAGATTGAAATTGCTTCCTTTCCAGAAGTTACCGTCTGCAGATTCAATTGGAGAACCTCAGAATTACCCTCTGATGTGAAGTACTAAAGGAGAGGATGCTCAATCATTTGCAGTTGAAGGTGCTAGAGTGAGTGTTGAGAAGAAAAAAGTGGGAACTTAATGAGTTGCATCAGAGCACAATAGACTTAGATTTGGAAGAGTCTTCAAAGTCTACCTATTCCTAACTCTTAATTTTGTATACTGGGAATTTCAGCCCAGAGAAATGAAGTGATCTGTATGAGCTCCAGGATCTATTGGGTCCACTGAAGAAGAAAATAGCAAACCATTCCAGGATCTAGGCAAAGAAAATCTCAAGAATAACTATGGTCCCAGGAGTCACAATGACTTGAAAACAACTAAACAACAAAGAATTAAAGCAAACAGTGAATTACAGAGGCAGAATTTGAACCCAGAATACCTGAATCCCAGATCAAATCTCTTTCTTTTGAAGGAGATTTCTCTAGTAGGTCAAGAAATTATTGTTTTAATTACTATATTATTAAAACAAATGAATAGATAAAGGACTAACCTAAAGGAGTTTCAAATAGATTTTGTTTGCCTCTTTTTAAGTTGCCAGTTCAACAATTACATGTAAAATGACTTCTCTATGCAAAGCATTGTGGTCAATCCTAGTGATAAAAAGATCTGCCCTAGGCCTTGTTCTGAAAGAATTTACACTTGACTGAGTGGCAGTGGGAGGATGTGTATACAAATGATTATGAAATAGAGGAGAGTGAGGTAAGCACAAAGAGGAGGGGGGAAGGGGGGGACAGCCAAAGACTGAAGCCTTTGAAGGAGAGATTATTTTCACCTAGAGGAAAACAGATTCAGGAGAATCTTCTAGAAGAAAATGGCATCTGAAATTTGCCTTAATGGAAAATAGGGGTATCCAGAAAGGAAGATGGAAGAAGAATCTGTTGTAGGCATGGATAAATATATGATGAAAAGGGAAGGAAGAGGAGGAGGAGGTAGATGGTAGATGTAATGTAGTATAGTTTGGAATGTAATGGAAAATACCTTCACAGGTATGAGCAAAGTCTCATGGGATCCAGGTTACGGAGGGACTCAAATGCTCTTTGGAGGCAATGACCATCTGCTAAAAATGTGGGCAGAGCCCTGATAGGATCTTACCAGCATGTAGGGAAAATTACTCAAGGTGCTACAGAGGATGAATTAGATTCAAGATAAGTCAGATGGGGAAGGAGGCATTTATTAGGCATCTATTATGCATTATTATGAACTGTGCTAAGTAGTTTTTATTGATATGTAATATTTATTTAGCACCCACAAAGTGTCAGTTACTAGGCTAAGTATTTTAGGAGTATTATCTCATTTGATCCTCACAACCCTGTAAGAGGTAGATGTTATTATTATGTACATTTTACAGATGGGGAAACTGAGACAAGAAGGTTAAGTGACTTGTCCTGGTTCACATAGCTAGGAATTATCATATTTGAACTTCAGCCTTCTTGATTTCTGGACTGGTATTCTATTCCCCATTCCATCAAGCTGCCTTGTGCTACCTCGTTCTTCCATATTATCTAATTTGACTATCACAGCTGGCCCTATTACAATCACCATTTTATAGTTGAGGAAACTGAGGCAGATAGAGTTTAAATGACAGGATTACACCACTAGTGAGTATCTGAGACTGGGTCTAAATTCAGCTCTTCCTGACTCCAGGCCTACCACCTAAACAAGCAAAGAAAAAATCAGTTTGGGGGCTATCATAATAGTTTAGGCAAGAAAAAAAAAAGGATTACTGAATTATAATGGGAATGGAGAAAAGGAGTCAGATATGAAAGCTATTGCAGAGACAGAAAGAAGACTGCACAAATGATTAGAAGAGGGAAGTGAGGGAGAAAGAGGAATCAAAGATGAATTCAGGGCCAGGACTCTGAATATTTGGAAAGATGGTGGTGCCATGAACAGACACAGAGAAGTTATAAAAAGAACTCAGATTTAGAGCAAAAGTGATTGATTCTACTTTGGACACAGGGTCACAGGCTCTTAGATGGAAATCTGGAAAGGCCCTTAGAAATCTCATTAGGCCTCCTTATTTTACATTTGAGGAAAATGATAACCAAAGAGATTACCTTGGTCATAAAAATAATGACAAAGTCAAAATTCAAACCCACATCCAATGATTCCAAATTCATCTCAATTTCCCCTGTACTAGTGGGTTTCTCATGTTGATTTTGACATGCTAGATGGCCTTCCAAGTGGAAATGTAGAAGTTGGAAAAACAGAAATGGGTCTCTAGGAAGACTTTAATGGCAAATTTAGGAATCATCTATGCCATCATGATTAAAGCCACAGGAGTATTTGAGATCAGAAAGGGGATAGTTTAGAAAAGAAAAAGAAGTTTTAGTCCCTGGGCAGAAAGTAAGATAATTTTAGATGGCAGACAGTAGGGCCTCTGAAGATTCCTTTGAAATGAGAGAAGGCTTGGAGTGGAAAAATGCAGTAGGCCAGCAGTCAGAGGAATTGAAATTTAGTCCTTATTCTTCTTCCTGTCACAGAACTACAGCCATAGGCTTCAAGGTTCTGTTTCTTTGTCTGTAAATGGAGTGGGAACCAATAGGTGGCCCAGGAAATTGTGAGTCAGGCCTAGAAAAAGAAGATCTAGGGTTCAAATCTGGCCTCAGACATGGCCTACCTGTATGACCCTGGCCAAGTCACTTAATCTCATTGCCTAGCCCTTGCCACTCTTCTGCCTTAGAACCAATACACAGCAATGATTCTAACATGGAAAGTAAGGGTTTTTAAAAAAATGTAGTTAACATATTTTACTATGAAGAAAGTACTTTGTAAACCAAAAAATTCTATAAACATAAGTGATTATTTGGATTGTTTTAATTAATATTATCTTACTCTATTGTTTTACCCTTGAACAGAGGTGACATTGGTTTCCTGAATTTTATGTCACTACTATTCTTTACTAGGACAGGAAATATATCATCTGAATGCAGAGCTGGAAGAGACCCCAGAATTTTTATAGAAAAGGAAGGAGATTCAGCATTAAAGTGATATAAATACTAAATGGAAGAGCCTGGAAAACCAGAGGGGTAAAAAAAATAAAATAAAATCAGTGGAGTGGTGCTAGTGTTTATTATAGGTCCATGTCTCACTCTTCGTGACCTCATTTAAGGTTTTTCTCAGCAAAGAAAATAAAGTAGTTTGCCATTTCCTTTTCCAGTTTATTTTACAGATAAGGAAACTGAGGCAAACAGGGTTAAGTGGATTTCCCTGGGTCACTTGCAGCTAGTAAATGTCTGAGGCCAGATTTGAACTCCTGAAGCTGACTTCCCAGCTCCAGGCCTAGCACTCTATCCCTTGAGTCACCTAGCAGCTGTAAGATTAAAAATTAATATCCAACACTCCAAGTATTTTTGTAAGATTTATTAATAATCACTTGAAGGAAGGGAATACAAAGGCAAAAGTAAAAAGCCTGAGTAAAGTCAGTTTTCCCAACGGTGCACAGGGGAGAAAAGAGAAGGAGCTGGGCAGTGACACAAACTTATCTTCAAAAGGTAAGGAGGTAACATGGGGATGAAAGGAAAGGGATTCTGAGAGATGAAGTCCAGGGGTACACAATTCTATTTACACACAGCGCATGGTGATGGGACTCATGGCTACAAATTCATTACATGACCTCTCTTGTATTATATGAAATATTTCTTTAACCCCCGCTCAGCACAGAGAAAGTACCTCATACACCAGTGGATAACATTGTTCTGTTCTTCCTGTTACAAAAAAAAAAAAAAAAGCAAAATCTCTTCTCAGATTTTTGCTCTATTTCATTAGCCAGGAGTTTTGGCTTGGCCCTGTCTTTTGCATAGGGAAGGGGAGTGCGTGACCTCTGAGTTATTCAGGATCTATGGAACCAGGGCAGGCACTGAGTGAGTTGGGAAATTTTACTTCCAGGTGCATGCCCTCTTGGATGCATGCCCTCAGGCCGAGGCATTGGCAGGCTCCCACTGCCTGTTGTCAGTTGCTGAGGCTCTGGGAGAGAAAGATTGCCTGGAGGACTCTGTGGGAAGTCTTCTCACTAGTGCTGAAGTGGCTTATTGCATCACCCTCCAAGGCTTAGTAGAGAAGGCTGAAGCTGACTATTGTAACGTAAAAACAAGATTGAATTTGGGTTCAAATCCCAGTTTTCACCCTTAACTTGCTCCAGTTCTATTTTCTTTTTTTTTTGCTTTCATGGTAATTTATGTACATTTTTAAAATATATTTTATTTGATCATTTCCAAGCATTATTCATTAAAGACATAGATCATTTTCTTTTCCTCCCCCCTACCCCCATATCCGACGCGTAAATCCACTGGGTCCAGTTCTATTTTCTTTAATGGAATGAGAGCATCCAGAAAGGGATCATGAATCCTTTTTATTTTACAGATAAGAAAACTGAGGCTCAGCCAAGGTCAAGATTTGATTCTTCCAGCTCTAATCCCTCTTCTGAGGTCCAGAGGCCAATAGAAAAGCCATCGTTTGACCCAATGACAGACCAGATGCTCTAATCTCGATTGGCATGGGATATTGTACCCCCATATTAGGGAAGTGTTCCAGGCAAACTGTAAGCAGGGAAATTCCTTTGCTCCCTTCTATCCTGGTGACTCCTAACCCAACACATCTGCTAACTCCTATAAGAGCCTGAGAGGATTATCCTCCTTGCACTGTCCTTTAGATGGACAGAGAGACATCATCAAGTTGTATCTCAGACATCCATCTGTCCTCTAAGCTTTGGGGCTCACCCCTCTGTCTTCAGGCAAACCTGGCCCCTGCCCATGCCTCAGTGCATACCATTCTAGTCACATCTTCTCTGTTGTAAAGAATATAAAGACCCCAGAATTGATGTCATCTGGGAACAGCTTTCCATCTATGCTGTTCCACCTAGGAGGCCGTTTTCCACCTGGGCTGTCCTCCTGGCCAGATTCCACATTACCTTCTAAATGAATAAATTCCTCTCTTTATTTTTAAGCTAAGTTTCAGAGTCTTGCATCCCTGCAAAAGGTACCCTTTCTAACCCTGGGGATTCCCCTCAAGCCCCCCCACAACAGGATGACTTAAACAGGGGACACTAAATGGCTGCATCAGAGAAACTCCAAGCAACGTTTCAGATGTTCCTGATAATATCACGTTGCCCATCCCAAGGTCTGAATAGCTTTCCATTCCCATAAGTCACAGTTATGGGGTAATAAAATGTCTGAGTCAACTTCCCTGCCTTCCTTAGCAAGCGCTGCCTAGTGGGCCTAATTGAATTCTGGTTTAATGATTCAGGATCTTATGGGGCCTCGGGGTCATTTGGCACATCCAGCTTCATCCTCCAGAACTGTGCATTGAGACGCAGAGGAGGCCTGTGATCAAACTGAATCTCTACTGACTCTAAGCCATGCCATATTCTCTCCCTGGCTTAGAATGCAGTGATGGGGCTTCTCTCCAGGAATCTGAGCATGTGGGAGAGCAGAGAAAGAAGAGCAAAGAAAGCCTGGGCATCCAAAATGGAGGTGCTCTGGAGACCATGCTGCTGACACGATTGCCCCTTGGAAGACCCACACCTGAGCCTCTTCACTCTTGATGGAGCCCTCATGCCATAGGCAGGTTCAGCAAGATTCCAGGATAGTCTAAGTATATATTAGAAGGTGCAAAACTGCAGAGCTGAATAGTTGGTGGTCTGACAGCTTGGGGAGATATAGAAAAACTATGAAGAGTTTACCCAAGAACTCAGAATGCCCAATACTCTAAGATCTTTCAGTGACAAGCTAAATATTTCTTTTTAAAAAATTAATAATTAATTAATTACAATAATTAATTATAATATAATATACACAACTATTTTAACTATAATAGATAATATTATACATAATTAATTAACAATAATTAATAATAAATAAAATATTTCTTTTTTAAACCTTTACTTTCTATATTAGAATCACTACTGTGTATTGGTTCCAAGGCAGAAGAGTGGTAAGGGCTAGGCAATGGGGGTCAAGTGAGGGTTACACAATTATGAAGTGTTCTTCCATCTTAGAATCAATATTGTATAGAAGAGTGGTAAGGGCTAGGCCATGGGGATTAAGTGTCTTGCCCAAGGTCACACAGCTAGGAAGAGTCTGAGGCCAGATTTGAGCCCAGGACCTTCTAAAATCTCCAGGTCTGACTCTCAATCCACTGAGTCACTAGCTGTCCTCCAAGATAAATATTTCAACATAATCCAATAAATCTCAAGAGGATTTTTATTTTATAGACTAATCTAATGATCATTGTTGGTAATTATAGTCATTATTATAACAGTACTAATAATCACTCATGTTTCTATTGCATTTTAAATTTTAAATATAGAGGAATATTTCCTTTCTTAATATAGAGGAAAACAAATATTTATGTAGGTCCCTACAATGACCAGGCACATTGCTAAGATTTTAGAAAATGTTGGCTCTTTTGACCCTCATAACAATGTTGGGGAATGGGTGTGGTTATTATTCCTGTTTTATAGTTGAAAAGACGGAGGTTAAGTGACTTATCTAAGGCCACACAGTTAGGAGATATATAATGCCAAATTTGAAAGATGTCCTTTTGACTCCAGAATCTAAGTTCTATCTAATGCACCACCTCACCTCTTCACGTGTGTAGCATGATTGGACTGAAACCAAATGGAAAATTTGTGCATGTGAATAGCTCACCGGGAATGTTGGGCAATTTGGGGCAAATATGCCCTAGGAAGAGCAAAGATGAGGTTGTTTACAATAAAATAACTTGATAAGGATATTAGGGAAGATGTGATCAGCTTCATTTGATAAAAACAGATCACTGAGACTCAGCAGCTAGTACAGTGGATAGTGCCAGGATGGAGTCAAGAAGACTCATTCTCATGAGTTCAAATCTAGATATAATAATATAATGATATTCTGTCCTTAGGCACTTATTAGCTATGGGACCCTGGGTAAGTCATTCAAACCTGTTTGCCTTCAGTTACTCATCTCAAAAATAAGCTGGAGAAGGAGATGGCAACCCATTCCAGCATCTTTTCCAAGAAGACCCCAAATGGAGTCACAGAATCAGATGTAGCTGAAAAAAATGACTGAACAACACTGAGACTCAGCTGAAATGACTTGCCTGTGATTCCATAGCTCTTAAGCACCAAATCACCTTAATTGTTAAACCGGTTAACCGATGATGTTTTACCATGCAGTCAGACAAGTATTGGGGAACATTCATTCTTACCTGAGTCGTGGTCAGATTCAAGCTGAAGTACTTCCAGTCTTTCATTTCTGAGGGTCACATTTTGGAAGGACAGTCACAAACTGGAGACTATCCAGAGGACAGGAACCAGGATGGCAAGGGGACTGGAGACTCTACCATTTGAGAATGAAGCAAAGGACTTGGAATATTTAGCTCATAGAGGAAAAATTAGAATTATTTTGCTTGACTTCAGAAGTTTCGATTAGGAGAAGTAAGTTAAGGGAAAGTGTCACAGTATCTTTTTTTTTTTAACCCTTACCTTCCATCTTAGAATCATATTGCTTCTGAGGCAGAAGAGTGGTAAGGACTAGGCAATGGGGATCAAGTGACTTGGCCAAGTTCACACAGCTAGGAAGTGTCTGAGGTCAGATTTGAACCCAGGATCTCCCATTTCTAGCCACTGAGCCACTCAGCTGCCCCCGACAGTATCTTTCGAGATAAAGGGAGTTACTAAGTGATGGGGGAAAGGCACTAACAAAAAGCTGTTCAAAAATTAAATGATCTGCTTCTCAATGTAGCAAGTTCTCAATCAATGGGGAGTTGTCAAGGGAAGATGGGATGGCAAATAGTCAGAAATGGATTCCTTGTCATTTGTAGAAAGGATTTCTTTTTAGGTGGGTGTGAAATGAGATGTTCTTTGGAACCTTTTTTTTTCTCTCTCTAACATAGATTTTCTATCTGAATAAAGAAGATTTTGAAATCGACCATCCAGAAAGAGGCCAAGAACATAGAATTATACTTCCTGTCTTAGCATTGACAGTGAGTAAGATGGATGAGCCAAGGAAGTAGTCCTCCATTGCTGAAGTCAGCATTTGCTGCAGAGTCCAAAGCAGAAACCAAATCATGCAAGTGTCCAGAGACCTGGGCTGTCAAACCCCAGAAGATGTATCAACAAACAATGGCACAGAAACATTGCTAAAAATGCTAATGGGGGAAAAAAGGAAGCCAGCTGCTTGACCACATCATGATTACAAAAACCTTGTGCATTCAATACTTCCATTCAGAATGGTTGGTGAAATTATATCTCATGTGGGAATAGAGAATTATTCGTATTGTAACAATCTCCTTTGTTTATCATCGCCTATTGAGAAACTTCTCTCACTTTCGACAAACCAATAAATCCCATTGATGCTGCTGAACCATGATTAGATGCGCTGCTGAAAGGTTTGGCAGGAGGAGAAGTCACTCTACCTACTCTCTAGTCTGGCCCATACCTCCCTTCCCTGATTATTCTCAAGCATCCTTCGTCCAGTGGAGCACAGCATCAGGAGGTATCAACATAAGCAGTATGACCAAAGTTGCATTGGATGAAGTCAGAGTATTTAGATTTCCAGCTCTGACCATGATTTTACACCTCTTTCTCCATGACTATATGGGATTTGAGTTTCGGTGGGAGGGGTGAGTTAGGATCTATATTTTAGGAGCTGGACTTGGTGGCATCAAGCTGAAAGTAGATCCTTTGCTCCATCACTTAATTAGCCTTGGGACCTGGAGCAATCCCTTAATCGTTCTGCACCCCAGCTTCCTTACTCATATTGCGTCCAAAAGACTCAAATTCTAGCTTCTGCAAGATTATTTTTCTGGTGTCCTCACTCCCATTCCTCCCTACCACTTCCATCTCTTTTCTGTTGCCTTTGAAATTACCTTCTGTCTATTTTGTATTAATCTTGATATGTATCTACTTTACATGTTGCTACCCCAATTAGAATGCAAGGTTCTTAAAAGGAGAGATTGTTTTTGCCTCTTTTTCATCCCCAGTGTTAACCTCACATATAATAAAGTGCAAATAAACAGGGAGGACATTCCAGGTTTAAGGGTAAAAATAACGGTTTGGACTAAATATATAAAAGTGTGGTCACCAAAATTAATATATCTCAAATTAGAATGACTTTATAGCAATTTATTTATAAAATAGAAGGGAAGAGTGAAAGTAAGGAAATGAGAGAGTAGATATTTACTGGGGCCAGGTTCACACCAGGCAGGGCTTCAGAGCCCCCAGCAAAGGGTCCCACAGGTAAATTAAATAAGGATTCCAGTCATGAGGCCTCCCCCAAAACAAGGGGCCTCTCTGTAGTCTAGTACCTCCAGAAAATCCAGGAAAGGGAGTCAGTCGTTTTCACTCACTCACATGATAGTTCTAAAGGAAAAATCAAAGAGCAAACTGAGGTCCCAAGCCAGAGCTCCTTCAAGGTCAAGTTCCAAGGTGAAAGAATTGATCACAGGAAGTTATTTCCATTTTTAAAGACAGTTCTTTGCATTACTTCCTATGCCTTCCTTCCACTTTTGCATGGACCAATTGAAACTTTAGCTTTGCTTTGGAATGCAGAGGGGGCAGTCAGTGGGTTTCTGATTAGTCACCCATTATCGCATAAGTCGGTCACAGACCTCCCCATACTTAACAATAAGTGGGGTGTGTATGCTTCTGGTGATTAAAAGTTGTCAGGGGAGAGTAATCCCATTTTATACAGGCATGAAAGAGAGCCTCCATAAAGCATATATTTGGAGTCCTGAGGTATTATAAAATATTATTATAAAATAAGGAGGCAAATGGTATATTGGAAATAACATTGAATTTGGAGTCAAAAGATGATGACTCTAAAGCCTTAGATGTCATCAATTCTAAACTCCTTATTTGACAGATAAAGAACTCAAGGCACAGAAAGTTTGAATTGCTTGTCCAAGGTCACATAACTAGTAAGTACGATTTGAATCTAAGTCCCCCAAGTCTAAATTCAGGACCCTATGCCCTATTGCTGCACCGGAAGTTAAGAAGACATAAGTTCATATTTGACCTCAGACACTTATTCACTCTGTGACCTTGGACAAGTCACTTAATCCCATTAGTCTCAGTTTCCTTCTAAGTAAAATGAGCTAGAGAAGGAAATGGCAAATTACTCTTGCATTTTTACCACAGAAAACTCCAAATGGGGTAGGGAAGAATCAGACACAACTGAACAACAATAACAAAGTTGTAGTGGATAGAGGACTGGACTTGGAGACAGAAAAAGGGTTTAAATCTTGCCTCATACACTGACTTGCAAGCTAGGTGACAGTTTCAGTTTCTCCATCTGTAAATTGGGGATAATAATAATAACTATGTCACAGGGTTGTTGTGAGAGGTAAATTAAATATCATAAAGTGTCACTACTTACCAATTATTTAATTAGAATTTTATGGTTCACAAAGCACTTTATGATGTGCCAACCTTAGAGTGAAGAAGATTCATCTTCTTCAAATCCAATCCTTCAAATCCTTCTGCGTTCAAATCCAACCTCAGACACTTAGCAACTGTGTGACCCTGGACAAGTAATTTAACCCTCTTTGCCTCAGTTTCCTCATTTGTGAATGATCTAAAGAAGGAGATGGCAAACAAGTCCATTATTTTTTTCCCAAGAAACCCCAAAATGGGGTCACAAAGAATCAGACATGACTGAAAAATGACTGAACAGCAAATCCCTTAAGAAGAACTTAATGGAAGAACACAATACACAAAAAGGAAGTTGAAATGGGACAAGGGGACCAAAAAGTATCCAGCTTGGGAGCATGCCCTTCTTAGAAGTGAAACTTAGCAGAATCAAAGATGGAAAATGGAGTTACCTGGAAAGTTGATAGCCCTCTATAAAGGAAGACTTTGAGATGAGTTTATTGCTCTGGTCTCTAGCCCTCCAATCAGACATGATAGGCATGGATGGGTCACAGACTTTGTGGAGGGGGAGTAACATGAAGTTAGTAAAGGAGGGAGAGGCCTATTTACAAACACTATCAACTGTAGAAAAAATGGCATGAATAGACAAAGGACTCCACTTTTCATACTCTGTGACATTATCTGATATTTTCTTCAGTTGTGTCTAACTCTTCATGACCGCTCTTGGGATTTTCTTTGCAAAGATACTGAAGTGGTTGTTCATTTCCTTCTCCAGAACAATTTATAGATGAAGAAACTGAGGCAAACAGAATTAACTGACCTGCCCAGGGTCAGATGACCAGTAAATTTCTGAGACCAGATTTGAACTCATGAAGATAAATCTTCCTAACTCCAGGTCAGGCACTCAATTTACTGTGCTACCTGGCTGGTCCCTTAGATAGGTCATTTACCTTCTTAAGGACTGTTTTATCAACTGTAAATTGTGAAGGTCATATTAGATAGCTTCTGAGGTATCTTTCAGCTCCTGATCTGTCTGTAATGGTATAAAATATTCTATAAATTTCTGCTTCTGTGAATATGTTACTCCAATTATTTGTCCTGATGCATAGGTGATTTTAGGTTCTTAAAGGTTGTGCCTACAGAAACCATGATCTTCCATCATTCACCATGCTGAAAAGACTTCAAGTATAGGTCAAAGTGATAAATTAGTCACTTAAATAATAATTGCCAGAAAGTCAGTTAGCCAGGTACTAAATATTTTGGTCATTACAGTTCCTAAAAGATTTTTCTTAAGATCTAAAGAAATTGATTTGTTTCTTTGGAGGCATTAAACACATTGACAAAATAAAATATATGTGATGCATTGGGTTAAGAGTAAGAAATAACTTTTTAAATGTTTTGGGGAATTCAAAGGAAAGAAAAATGAAGAATTTATTTGTCAGAATCCAAGAGATGGAACAATGAGGGTTTATAAAAGTAGGTACTATTCAAGATGAGGATGAGTGTTGAACAGACATTTCAGGAGGAGTAGAAACAAGAATAACAGGTAAAGGGATAAAACCCCAGAAACTAAAGCCTTAAAGCAAGCATAAGACATTTTCTACTATTGAATCACATTAAATTAAACTGTACTGAATTGAGTACCTCAGTCTTCAAAAAGACCATGGTGAATTCCACTCAGCTAAACATCTGTCTTCTTGGCTTCAGTGTAAGACCCAAAGAAAACCTTGTAGGTAGCTACACAGGTGGCAGTGGTTTGGGCTGAAACGTAAAACCAAGACTAAGATAAGGGTGATATAACCACCATGAAAGTTTTTAAACAAAATAATGACAACTTCAGGTAAAGGAATGAGTACTTCTATGACTTGCAAGTTCCATTGTAGAAATATGTCCTTAACCTCTACTGTAATTTACTATCCCATCTTCCTTTTATTCTGTTTTCAATATTTTTATTAAAATAAACAAACGAAAGGAAAATCCATTCTTGCCTTTTCCCAGAAGCCTGCTCTCACCCTACTCTGTTCAAAAAGTCCGATTCCTCCTCTAGTTCTTCATAGTACTTTGGGTGTCTGATTAAATTAATGATATTTATTTGTTGACATCTGTGGGCTCAGGATCTTCTCTATGGGAATGTAGGTTCAAAGGTAGTGAAATGTCCTGGAAGAAATTTTGAAAAGAATGTCAAGGCAATTGGTAGAAACTCTACCAATTACTATCCCTATGCAAATTATTTGTCTTACAGAGACCTCAGTTTCTTTATCTATAGAAGGGGTTAATAATGAAACACCTATGTTGTAGGGTTTCTCTGAGGCTGAAGGATTTATAAGAAAAGTCTTTGGAACCTTCAATCAAAATTTAAATATGAATTATTATTGTAGATAGGGATTATCGATCCACAAACATTTATTAAGTAACCTTGATATTCTGAAGATTCAAAGTGAATAGACCTGTTGCTGAGAATGCAAAGACAAGAACAGTCCCTACTCTTCAGTAACTTAGATTCAACTGGATGTTTTCATTTGCCTTCATAGCTCCTCCTCCCAAACTTCCCAACCTTTTCAGAACTAAGTATGTTTGAAATGTCAACTGCTTATAGAAGATCTCAATTGCACTGTGGGTTAGGAAGATTCTTATGAACTGATAGTTTGTATAAAATACTGTCGATTTTGGTACAAAATTTTCTATTTCTTTGGATTAAAAAAGTATTTTGAACAGTTTTGGAATTATGTCAATGTCTTAGCCACTGGCACTAAGCCTCCATAATCCAGGAAACAGATTTCTAATGATGGTTTCTCTGAGTATTGGGTCATACACAAACAATGTTATTTTCAGTTGATGCAGGTCAGGTCACTCTAAATAAAGTTGACAAAGTGCTAAAGGGAGGGAGGATCCTGGAAGCTTTTCAGAATAGCAATAAATTCAGCCCTTAACTCAGTGCATCCTCATCAATCACTCTCAAGCACACTATCAGTGGCCACTAAAAATAGATATTTATCTTTTATTTGTCTGATTCCTCTTCAACAGTCCAGAGAAGAAAAAGTAAGATAAAGAGCAGATTGGTCATAAGAAAGGCATAGAAATATCATCTCCTCTGACACTCACGCTGCTGTTTTATATCGGTCAGCAGGAGAAAGAAAAACATAGCCACAAAACAATCTGTTCCCTTCCCTGATTGTCTATTCGATAATGGCAAAAGAGAAGATATTGTTTCAGGTGTAATAGACACAGGATGTCAACAGCTACTAAACAGAGTAATGTAGTCCAAAGACTATGGGGAACTGGGAATGAAGAGACTTGAATTTGAGCATGGACTTCCAAACTAGTCATGAATAATTACCAAGTTCCTTCATCTTTTTTAAGACCAGGTTGTCTTATCTGAAAAACAAGGTTATAGATATTTCTATCAGGGGACACACAACTGATTTAGATGATAAAGAAAAGTGCTTTGTAAATACTAATAACTCCAGTTTCTGCTAGTCAGGAACCCCCAAGTTAATGACTTAAGATGATATCAGATGAACTGGGAGCATTGGAAGCCATTTATCTGGTTACTCTAATGGCAATGTTTTGAAAAGAGGGAATAAAGGGCGGCTAACAGGAAGAAAGAAAATGGTCCTTGAGATACTCCAGAGTTCATAAATGACAAAAAACATTTAAGAAAGCAACCAATAGTAAAATACATTTCTCTTTTTAGCCCATATACGTTCTGAGAATCATTATACCAATTCCCACTGTTACAGAGAAGTCTCAAGTCCTGGCACAAGGCTTCATTTCCCCTAAGCTACCAAGGGAAACCCCTAAGGATATTAAAGATGATTCCTTGTGTTTCTTGACATTATAAGTTTAGAAAAAAAAACTTATCATCAAGCCTTCAAGAGTTTTTAGAAAAACATATTTTTACTAAGATAGAAAATTAAGAATAGTTGATAAAAAATCCTACCATAAGTGTGTGATACACTCTTACTTATGCAGGTTATGTGATATATTCTCAAGCAATTTCATGCGGATTCCAAGGGGAAGTAGTCTGAAACAGAAAAAATATGTGGCAAAGGGGTAACCAAGAGCTTGTAATTGCTGTAAGTTCTTTTCTATGATCCATGGGGTACTCAATAAGTGCTCCTTAACCATGAGAAATCTAAGTCTAGTCTGTCCTTGGCTCCTAATCCATGTGCTGTTGCTAGCTGCTGCTGTCCTTGGGAAAGGGAAAAGGATAATGAGGGAGGACTGTGATAATAGTAGGCTGATGAGAAAAAGGGAAGTCCAAAATTCTCTGGACCTTCAGGAAAGCTTGTAGGTTCCTCCTCCAGCCAAAGGAATGGGGGTGAGGGAGAAAGTCTTAAGCCAAGTCTGGAACTGAGGTCTCTCCTCTCCCTCTCCCCAGGGTACTCCTTAGGAGTTTTCTAGAATGACTTCTTACTTGACTCACAGGAACTTCTAATTCTAGCTAACTCAACTAACTTTTTATACAGAACCCAGAATGTAGCAAAATATCTCATTTTTGAACAGACATCTCTAGGGGATGAGGGGAATCATTCCACTTTATTAAGTGGCTTTCAAAGACTTTTCACACATTCTAAGCCCCATGAATTAGGAATGTACTAAAGTACAACTCTATGTACTTCTGTTTCTATCATACATAAGTGTCTTTCATGTAAGGGAAGGGAAAGAAATTAAGTATTTATATAGTACCTAATATATACCAGCTATTACCCTAAGCACATTAAAATATTCCTTCATTTGATCTTCAGATTAAGTGCTGTTATTACATTCATGTTAATGTTTGAGGAAAAAGGTTAAGTGACTTGCCTTGGGTCACTCAGGTCAGTTGCCCTGGGTCTGAAGTCACAAACTCATAGCTTCCTTACTCCAGGCCCAACATTCTAAGCACTGTATCCCACAAATGCCTCCTGTAGACCCCTTTTTATCTTCTAATGTTGGAGCCACCCTGACACAGGCTCAGATTCCACTAGGTGTTTAATAAATTCGAGTTTGATCATTTTCATTAAGGAATGTGTAGAATAAAGCAGTTTCCACTTATTTGGAAGTATTACTCCAGCAATTGAAGAGTTAATCTTTATCAGGAGGAAATTGATGGTCACCCTAGTATTTGATCTTTGTGAACCTACCTGTAATGGCAAGCCAACTGTTACTTGATATCTGATTGTTCATCTACTAAATATCATTCACTGTGTTTACTTTGGGGATTGTCACTTGGGATAGACAGAACGCATTCAGATTCGTTATATCTTTGTTTCCTGTTAGAGCCTTTTTTTTTTGGCTCACCTTTCATTCAGGAAGCTTCTATTACAATAAATGTTCTATTCTTGTGAAGACAACTGTGAAAAGTTCACTGAGATGGTGAAGTATAGGTTCAGTGTCCACCAGAGAGAAGTGCCTCTTATCATTAATATAATAAGCTGGGAGAAAAGAAATGGGCTTTCACTCCACATTGACCTTATTTGACTGTTGTCACTTTCTCCTATTTGATTCAAGTGTGAAGAATGTCAAAGTATGTATTGCTTATCCCAGAGTGCACTGACATGCTGTAAGGTCTACATCAAAAAAGCAAGCCCAGAGTCAAAAATAGTCACTTTGACTTCACTGAAGCAGAGAATGTGGGATTTCTAGATGAAGAGAGACGAGTCAGTCTATGTTTACAGGGCACAAACTCTGACTAATCAGAGTTAGATGAGCTTTTCTTCCTATTGCCACTATCTGAAGGTTGCAATGACAAGACCTGGAAACAGATTGAGTGGCGTGAGTGATGAGTCAAAGATTACATTGATTTTTCTTTTGAGTCTGGGGGACTGAGAAGATGGTGAGGCCTCAGACAGTTACTGGAAAATTAGGAAGAGAGGAGAGTTTGGAAGACAATAAAAAGACTTCAGTTCTGGATATTTTGAGTTTAATATGATTTTAAGGCATTTAAATTGAGATGTCTCAGAAGCAGTTAGAAATACAGGACTAGAACTCAAGAGAAAAGACAGAGCTGGATATATCCATCTAAGATTCTTCTGCATAGACATAACTGAACCTATGAGAGCCATGACATCACAGTGGAAGTAATAGTGAGGCAGATCTATAAAAATCTTGTCAGGAATGCTAAAGCTTAAAATTAAAAGTGTCCACTGAGGAGACAAGGTTAATAAAAAGGCTATATTTAGCTATATTATAGAAAAACAGAATGATCAAAACAAATATAATTGCTGTTTAGCAAGAATTGGATAGTGATAATGCTTACCAAAAAGCATGTAGAATGGATAATTTTTTATTCTGCTTCATTCAGAAGAATCACCAGTGAAATGACAATGAATATAGCTAACAATAAGTTGATTTCCCAGATAAATAAGTACATTGTACTAGGAATTGCCTAATTACCCTTCATGAATTACAGTTACCTTGCCCAGATGAAGTGCATCTTTAAGGATTTAAAGAACTAATCAATGTGATATTTGAAGTACAGATAATGAAATCTGAAAGACTGTAGGGAATGAAGGAGGTATCTCAGGACTATATAAAAGTAAATATGCTGGTTTTCTAAACACCTCACCGGGGTAGGAAGAGAGAGAAGCCTAAGGAAAGCAACATCTGGGGGAACTAGCAGCCCAACACATTACTACATAGACAGAGTCAATGAAGTAGCAGAGAGGGAATGAGCCCAGCCTGAGCCACAGTGAGTGAAGGCAGAGTGGACTCAAGAGCAGCACATTCCTTACATGGCCTGAAGCAGTGAAGTGGCAGAACTGGGGATTAGCTCAGTCTATGTCTCTCAGCACAGGTATCAAAGACAAAACACATTTGCACATGGTAGCATAGGACCTGGGGCAGCAAAGTGGAAGAATGGCTTAGCTGAAGCCACTCAGCACCATTTGGCATGGGTGGTGAAGACACAGAGGGAACAAGACCAATCTAACTCCATGTGGCACTGAGACAGCGAAGCTACAGAATATCTGATGCAATAAAGCAGCACAGCAGTAGGCTAGACCAAGCCAGTTGTTAGGGATAAAAAAAAAATAGCAGAGTAGGGACCAGCCCGTATTATAAGATGAACTGGCAGCATGAGGAACAGAATCTATCTGGCCAAACCAGATGCACAACTTCCCATGGAAAGTCCACAGGGACACCCCCTCAACTGTTATACTACAGGAAATAAAGACAGATGAGCCTACCCCAAGTACCTGAGAAGAGTGTTCTGCAAGCTTGGAGCAGTGCTCCAGAACTCAGAAACAGAAAAGAATTTCAACAGATAGATAAAGTAATGGAGGTGGGGGAGGGTACTAGAAAAATGAGCAGAAGACAAAAAAAGAACTTGACCTTAGAAAGTTATTAGTGACAGGGAAGATCAAGCTATGAACACAGAAGAGGACAACACCACAAGAAAAGAAGCATATGAAGCATCAAAGGAAAATGTGAAAGAATGGTGACCCTAAAAGAAACCTTGGAAGAACTTGAAAAGAAATTTAAAACATTAAATGATAAGAGAATTGTCAGAAAGCCTCAAACACTGAGAGAAATAATTCACTAAAGAAATCAACTCCCTAAAAACCAGAACAAACCAAAGGAAACAGAGCCTCAAAATGCAATGAAGAAAACATCAATCTAAAAACTAAAGTGGAACAAATGGAAATGGAGGAGAGGAAATCACTGGAGGAAATACTTCCTGAAAGGGAAAGATTAGCTAAGTGGAAAAGGAAATGCAAAAACTTAAGGTGTTCTGAAAACAAAAAATTCTAGTAATCTGAGTTCTCCAACAGTGGAATTGGCTGTATTAAGAAGTAGTAGCTCTCTCTCATTAGAGGTCTTCAAACAGAAGTTGATTGACCATATGAAAGGAAAAAACAAACAAAACATACTATTACTCAACCCAGTCATACTTCTTCAGTTAGCTATAACTCTGATGTATTAGAAGCCATGTTGAAGCAGTCTGTATTTAGTATTGATTTGAGCAACACAAATTCCTGTTGGGAAGTCTTCTGACATGGGGAAGTAGAAATTATTACTAATGACTAAGGAAAAGAACTGCTCCAAGCAGTTCTTGACCAAAAAGAAAGAAATTCACCTTAGGAAGACTGTTACAAATATTGTCGTAATAATACTATCCTACTTCAATGATTCTCAATTGTAGGCTACCAAAGATACTGGAAATATCACTGGTTTCAGTGTGTTTCAAATTATCAATGAACCATTTGCTGCTATTGATTATGGCTTGACCAAAAAATGATTGATACTAAGAAAAGTGTATTGATTTTTGACCTTTGAGGTAGTATTTTCAATGTTTTCATTCTTAATATGAAACATGGCTTCTTTGAAGTCAAATCCACTTCTAGGGATACCCACATGAATGGGGAGGACTTTAGCAAATACACGGTGAGACATTAAATTTTCAATTCAATCAAAAGCATAAGAAGGACACACTGAGGACTAGATGGCTTTTTGCCTATTTTGCTTTGTTTGTGAACTTGCAAGATGTGCCCTCTTTACCAGTACCCAGGTTATTACTGAAATTGACTATTTCTATGAAGGTATCAACTTCTATATCTCTATAATCTGTGCCCATTTTGAAGAGTTGAATGCTGACCTTTTCTGTGACACATTGGGACCTGTGAAAAAAAAACTCACAGAATGTCAAACTAGATAAATTACAAATTCATGACATTGTTTTGATAAATGATTCCATTCATATCATCCTATTCCAAATCAGAAACTTCTGCATAATGTCTTCAATGCCAGTAAACTTAACAATGTATCTATCAATACTTATGAGGCTATCCCACTGAAGATAATCTGAAGATAAATCTGAAAATGTGTAGTACTTTAGCAGTTTTATCTGAAGCATATTATTTTAGATTTATCTTGATGATATGTATACATATATATGTATAGAGAGGGGGGGGGAGAAATTTTAGGAGTTTTAACAATGCACAGCATAATAGAAAACAAACCAAAGAGATGGATTTCTATTACTAGATGTTGCCAAGTGTTTTATTCTAAAGCAGTGTGTAGTCCTCAAGAATGTGGAAAGCAAAAATGAGACATATTTGTGAATAAGGGCCAAGCATTCTCCCCATCCCATTTGAAAGTCCTTGTAGTTTCCTATTTCATAGTGAATATTAAAGTGACAATTGAAGAGTTTCCTAGCCTAATGAACTTCAATTCTGGGGAAGATGATCAAGGGCTGGCAATAGATGCCCTGCTCCAACAAGATCCAAGATTTTGCTAAAACTTGAGTGTGAGTAAGCACGATGGTTGACTAGCAGAAAGGACAAAACAAAAAGCCCAAACTGAATGGCAATTTTTATGCCTCATAAAAGTTTTGGAACCAGCATTACAGTGTTAGAGCTTGAGTCTGACATGGTGTTCTTTTTTTTATAAGGGGGAAAAAGTAAAATCAAATAAATACTCTAAAAACTCTTTCCATTGCACTAGAAATAGTTTTCAGTTCACCCAGTCTAATAATGAGGGATGTCTTGGCCAAGCACATGGAAATCAAAATAGCACTGTCAATCTCAAATATTCTATTCAGAACAACCCTGTATCTCCTACTCATGGCAAGGATGAGAGGACATCAACAATATCTGATCTTAAATATATGTACAGTCCCCCAGAAACACTTGGGCCAAACTGGTAAGGGTACTTATCAAAACACACATAAAATTAATTGTAAGGGTGGAATCAGGTGAGAGCTTAGAGGTCCCAACATTACTCTTCTTTTACCTTCCATCTACACACTCCAACAGAGATCTGACTTGAATATGTGTGGCAATGTCTCCATAAGGTACAGAAATACCTAGAAAAGTACCCCCCCCAATAACATCAATAAACCCAAAGCAATATTCTCTCTTTTTTGCTAAGGAATGTATGAAATCACTGGAGAGGGGATAGGGACTGATGAAAATATTTTGATCCTCCCAAAGGGAGATTGGATGCTTCAGTGACAGTTTAGAGGTAGGGAGGGAGCCTCTTCTCAGCTATGTCCTTCCCAAGGTCTTCCAAAGACATGTCCTGGTCATTTTTGTAAATAGTAAAACTTCCTTTATGTCTTTCAGTTCAAAGACCATTTCCTTAATTTTGGTCATTCACCACAGAAATTGTCTTCTTGTCTGAACCTTGGTATGTTTCCAAAGCTTCTTCTACCAAAATGAGATCAAAGCTCTTTTCCCAGAGCTCTCCACATGTGAATAGTCAAGAACCTGCTCTATATTTTCTCCTTTCTTCTTCTTTGCCTTCAAGACACACGCACATTAGTACATGTTGTCCACTGTCTCTACACCCTGCTGCTCCCTGTGAGACAGTGCTTGCAGGTTCAAATAAGTCCATTTACTTGAACCTTGGGAACAAGTTAGGGTAATAGGCACCTGTGATGTCCTGACATTGTGAGACATAACTGTCAGCACAGTGTTTGGAGATTATGAATCTTCTGTACACACTGAAAAGACAAAGAAGGAAGCTGGATTGTGGGTAAAAGTGCTGGTGCCTCCTTACATCTGTCCAAATTTAATGCTGAAATTCCCATCCTGTTGTACTGAGAATATCCATTGAATTTACTAACATTGATCAATGTTATCAGGGAGTTAAGGTATTTAAGGAAGTGCCTTTGGGGAGGCAGGTGATGCTGTGAAAAGTGTTTGTAAATTTTGCTATTTTCTTGTGGTCAAGTTTGGGGAAGGAGGGAATTGATATTGTTCACAGGAGTGACAGGAGGGAGGATTTTGGAAGATGATGATATCTTTTCACAGTTACCTAAATGTTGTAAAATGATAAAAGTATTTGGTTTTGTGAAGGGTCTTATCCAGTGAAGCCTATTTCAGGTATGTCAAGATTCTCTGGTCCTGCAAACCAGACCCAGAGCCTCCTTTGCAAGATATTGTGTAGGATATGGGCCACAATAGGTTCAGTTGAACCAACAAGAATGTTTATCAGTTCCTTTTTCTCATGAAAACTGTCTACTTCCATGTTTTCAAATAGGTCTTCCTCACACTGAGTCATTGGTGTTGATGTCTACTTTTGTATCGGGTGGGCTGAGAACTTTCTGTGTTAGGTCAATGCTACTGAGATGTATTTGGGGTGAGAATATTGTTGGTCCATAGGCTGGCAAGGAAGGGATTATTGAGACATAGCATCATAAGCTGGCAGTGTGTCTGAGAAACCAATTTTGTTCTCATCCTCTGGTACACTGTTGGAATTCACTTTGGCCTCTTTCTTCAGCCTTTTATTCAGGGTTGAACTTCCCAGATTTTCTTAATATCTTCTACCCACTCTTTTGGTTTTTGTGGTTTCTGTCTTTGTTTATTTTTCCCAAGGTAAAGTCCTATTGTATTACAATGACAGCTTATAAATAATTAAGGACATTCTAGGAGAATCCAATGGGCAGATCCACTTTAGCTGGTGTTTTGAATTTGGTTCTATCTTAAATGGGACATCAGTCATCAAAGTAGCTGAAAGTTCCATGAAAATCTAAGCCCAACTTCTTAGAAGTAATTTAGATTCTGAGTGCCTCCACTGTGGTCAATGCTGGAAAGGTATTGATGCCAGCCTTCTAGAATGGGTTTCTGAAGTATTTATAACAGCTTCTAGGGAGAATAAGCAGTGCTGGCTCCTATTCTGCTCTCTTACTCGTTGTTTTGGGATGTCATTCTTCTTTCCCTTGGTTTTGTTGATGGAATTTTAACAGTTCTGATCAAAATAATCCCACTATCACTATCAAATAGAGTAGACCTTTATCAGCTAATCAGAAAATCAGGCTGGTGTGCTTATTCAGATTTAAGAAGATGAGAGAACAGTGACAAAACAGAACAACCCTCTTGGCAAGTTTGAAGGAATATTTGTTTCCTCCAGGGGTGTTCATGAGATTGAAGTAATATTTGACATTGATGCAAATGGTGTCCTCAATGTGCCTGTTGTGGATCAGTGCATAGGCAAGGAGAACATGATTACCATCACCAATGACCAACATCAACTGAGCAAAGAAGACATTAAGCATATGGTCCAAAACACTGAGAAATACACTAATAAAGATGAGAATCAGAGAGACAAGATATCTTCTGAGAACTCATTTAAATCTTTTTCTTTGAAAATAAAAGCTATAGTAGAGAATGAGAACTCTAAGGCAAAATTGGCGATTAAGACAAATGTATATTCACTGAAAATTGTAATGAAATAATCATCTGACTGGATGGGAATCAGACTGCTGAGGAGGAAGAATAGGAGTATCAATATAAAGAATTGAAGAAAAGTTGTAACTACATCATTATTTAGATGTACCAGAGTACAAGAGGCATGCCAGGAAACCTGATTGTTGGGCTCCTAGGGGATGGAATAACCCTATTGGGAAGTGATTCTATTGAACCCCAAATTGAAGAGGTTTATCTAAAAATACAAGAAGAAAGAGCATTCCAAATGACTTTCTAAAAATCGAAAGACTCAAAATATTCTCCAAGGAAAGGAAATGACAATTTACAAGTAACATTTGAGCTACTGTATAAATCTATGCATTCTGAGTAATTGAATGTGTGCAGAGAGAGAGATTTCAACAACATTGCACTGGGCCATGTAACTTCCTTTAGGAGCTTGCATAAACCCCTAAGCTTTTAAAGATTCTTCAAATACCTCTGAAGGCTTTACTAGGTATTAAAATCCCATCCTTTGAGGTTGTTATATTTGTTTTTTTAATGGAAAGGATATTTATTTCATTTTACAAACTCAGTAGAGAAGTATTTTTGTTTATTTTTGTTTTTGTTTTAGGGTGGGACATGGGATTTCATTGTTATATGGACTATCCAGTGAGGAAATGCCTTCTAGCAAAGCCAGTTGGTGCCTGCTCTGCAACATTTAATCTAAGGGAGTTACCTGGGAAACTGAGGCAGTAAAAAAGGGTCACATAGTATAAATCAAAGAGAGGACCTGACCCCAGATCTTTATGATCCTATTGATTATACTTTATATCTTTCCCTGTATAGATAAGACATTAATATTTGAAGCCCAAAGTCAAAACTTCACATCTTCCAAATGATGAAGTTTAAGGTTTTGACCAAAGATATAACATAATCTAATCTGTGCTTTACAGAGACACTTACTAGTTGTGTGATCCTGGAAAAGTCATTTAACACCTATTTGCCTTAGTTTCTTCATCTGCAAAATGAGCTATAGAAGGAAGTGGCAAATCACCCCAATACCTTTGCCAAGAAAACCCTAAAAGGGGTCACAAAAAGTTGGTCAGGATTAGAAAGAACAAACAATAAAAGTGTGAGTCTGATTGGCTTATCAGTCACTTCTACTACATTAGAACTCTCAGGTCTGAATTTAGAGTATATGCATTTGTTAAGTGCTCCCTTTAAAGAGAGACCAAGAATGGCCTAGCACTCTGTATTCTTAGACCTGGCAACTGGCAAAACTTTAAAGTGTTTCATAAACATCAACTATTAGTAAAGGATAAAATAAAATTCCTTACTCTGATATTCAACTCCCTCCACAATCCGGTACCAGACTACCTTTTCCTTTTCCCTTCATATGCTGGAGTTTTCCCTTCCAAAATACATCATATTTAACAACTTGAGCTTTTAATATTTAATTTTGGTGGCTAAAGTTAGGAAGACTTGAGTTCAAATCTAATTTTCAGATACTTCTAAGTTTGTGACTCTGGGCCAATCACTAATCTTCTACATGCCTCAGTTTTTCATCTGTAAAATGGGTTTCATACTAGCACTAATCTCCCTTGGTTATTGTGAGGATCAAATGAGGTAATTACAAAGGGCTTAGTATGATACTTGGCACATAATGTAATTTAAAAGTCAGCTATTATTATTCATTCTGAACATAAATATATATATATTTACACTTTCCATATATATATATATATACAGGTTACAAACATGTATGAATAATACTTATATATGCATGCTTTGTGTGTATATATACAGATACAGATATATATGTATAACATAAATATATGTATGTGTATATACATACACACACATTTACCTGTCCATTGAAATGTAAGATTCTAGTAAGTAGACTTTTTCATACTTTGTAATATTTGGATCCTCAGACTATAGCACAGGACCTGGCAAATAGCAGGTGTTGAATCAATGTAGTTGGAGTGACTGATAAATCAGACTTTACACTATTGTTATTTAGTCTTTTCAATCCTGCCCAACTCTTTGTGACCTCATTTAGAGTTTTCTTGACAAAGATATTGGGGTAGTTTTCTATTTCCTATTCTAGTTCATTTTGCAGATAAAGAAACAGAGGCAAATAGGGGTTAAATGACTTTCCTAGGGTCACACTGCTAGTAAAGTTCTGAGGCCAGTTTTGAACTCAGAAAGATAAGTCTTCTTGACTGTAGACCAAGCACTCTCTCCACTATGCCACCTTCTCTAAAATTAATTTTGCTTTTTTTCCCCATCTCTCTTCATTCTCTAAAATTCATTTTGCTTTTCCCCATCTCTCTTCATTGGGTCAATCTATCAATTCATCTCCTTTATCTATATATGTTGAGATCTCTGACTTTTATTAGACTCAGTTTGAAAATTGTTTCCAAAATGAAATTTGACCATATCCCTGCATCTCCAAGTGATCTTTTCCTTATCAAATATCTCATCCTACTCTGTTTGGATCTTTTCCTTGCATTTATCATATGTAACTGGCACTAAGAGAAGGGTGCTTAATGAATTTGTCTCAGGAGTTTAGAAGTCAGTAAGACCTGGCATTTAGGATCAGTTTTTGACAAAGTGGCAATGCTACACAGAGCAAGTCTGTTGAACTTGTCTTTTCCCCAGGTGACTTTTTAAGACTTTAAGATATCCATCTACATTAAGAGAGTCCTTTACTGAGAACACTACATTAATGAAATTGCAGGTTTGTCTTCCCCATCCTCAGTCAAATGGACAATGACAAAAGGTGGCACTAGAATCATTGGAGTATGTCTTTTTTCCTCCATTTACTGTATGGTAAGCTCTTTGCAGGCAATTGTGTCTTGTTTCATCTTTGTACTCTCATACCTGCTACAGTGTATTGAATAAAATAGATACTTCATATATGTTTATTAAATTGAATTTAAAGTGACAACTCAGAATAAATTCAAAAAGACACCTAGAACAGAGAGCTGCTGAACTCTAGGACTGAGCTCTTCCCACTCACCTTTATCCCAAGGTTTAAATATGCTATCATACAGGGATAAACAACATAATAATGGTTTTTCTATGGCTATGTACCTCAGAAGCAAAGTTAATGCTCCAACTGGTAAATATCGCTGATCTACATAAGAATGACAAAATTTTTGAACTGTGGGAGACCTTATAGATCTATTCTAACTCTCTCATGTTCCATGTGAGGAAATTAAGGCATTACCAAAATCAATAATATTCAGGGATGAGATTTGAACTCATGTCCTCAGACTCCAAAAATAGCATCACTTCTATTCTCCCAGAACCCTAAGTTATTATTTTTAAAAAATCCATTTCTCCACTGAATACCAAACAATAGTTTAAGAGACAAGAAGACAGACACGTGGGCTCTGGTATGTACAGTAGTTTCACAAATGTCTGATCACGTGGGACACAGAGATGCACACTTCACTCTGTGTTCTTCCTGGATGGGGGCCAATGATGACTTTGGGCCACTTGGGATGTTTTCCTTTCACAGTCTAATCACTGAGTCAACACCTGCAATGACATAAGCCCATGACTCACCTGCCTGAATGGAAGGTCTCTTTGGGCTCAACTGTTGTGGGCAGAGTACATCTGTGCCATCCCCATAAATGAGCCCTTCTCGCCTCAGTCAGCACCACTACTGTTTAAAATGCAGGGCCCTCCTAAGAGGGTGAGGTCCGGCAGCTGGGCAGCAGCTTGGGTGAGTCATTTTAAAAAGCCCCTCTCACAGCTGGAGAGAAAATAGCTCTGGCACTACTGGTATCCATTATGAAATCTGAAAAGTCCTTCTCTGGGCAGGAGGAAGAAAAAGTTCACCCAGCTGTCAAGTATTTGAAATGTAAAAATCTCAGACCCAAGGGGGAGAGGGAGAGAAGACAGAGGCCACGTCAGAGGAAATTAAGCCTCCTCTGAGGCTTGAGGAAACCGTGGGCCGATGAGTTCACTTTGAGAAATCAATAAGGCTTTCAGAAGCAGGGGAAGAGCAAACAGTTCCGGGGAGGGGGGGAAACAGGAGCTTGGGAGGGTCTGAGAACTGAAACGTTCCTACAAACTTCCCAGGACAGCAAGACTCCCCAGCCTTTGGGGTTTTTTTTCCCCCAAGATTGCACTCTAGAATTACAGTATTGATCTACAAGAATAAAAAAAAAGGGAGGAGGAAATGGGGCTTCCTGAGAGTCCAGGCTGTACTTTATATATATAGTGTTTTACTTTTAAAGGATAAGACAAAAATGAGAATAGACTAGCCAACTCAAAAGAAATAAAGAAATGAAACATAACTGAGGACTATAGATAAATAAATAGATGAAGCTCTAGATAAGGAGTTCTTAACCCCTTGTGAAATATGGATCCCTTTGAACTGTCTAATGAAACTTACAGATGCCTTATTAGAAAAAAAAGCTTTATTTTTTCTTTTTTAAATGCAGAAAATGCACAGGTTAATAATTATATCAAAATAGTTATTAGTACATATTAACAATGCATATATGTGTATTTATGTATATCCACACATATGTATAATATATATGCATTCATGCTTTTATGTGCAGAAGGATATGGGGAGAGGAAGAGAGAAGAAAGAAAGAAAGAAGAAGAAGAAGAAGAAGAAGAAGAAGAAGAAGAAGAAGAAGAAGAAGAAGAAGAAGAAGAAGAAGAAGAAGAAGAAGAAGAAGAAGAAGAAGAAGAAGAAGAAGAAGAAGAAGAAGGCAGAAAAAAGAAAGAAAGAAAGAAAGAAAGAAAGAAAGAAAGAAAGAAAGAAAGAAAGAAAGAAAGAAAGAAAGAAAGAAAGAAAGAAAGAAAAAAAGAAAGGAGGAGGAGGAGAAGGAGGAGGAAGAGGAGGAGAAGGAGGAAGAGGAGGGAGGAAGAAAGGGAGGGAGGGAAGAAGGAGACAAATCAAGATTTTCTGTAAATTTACCAGATTATCAAAAAATCAGTGATCCTGGAGCACATTTTCTCTTTAAATTTTCCAAAATGAGGAGTTTGGATAGCTAATTTTCACAACTCCATCAACTCTAAATCTGAATCATAAAATCTAAGAATTAGATGTGATGTCTCTTCTAAAACTTACCTGAGAAAAATTATCCTATAGTATATTTGCCACAAAGAGCTCTTCCGTTTATGATGCAAGATGCTAAGTGAGATTGAAACTACTAAATTCCTTACTAGAACAATTCTAACCAATTAAACTAAACTTTACCAATCTGACTTTCACTTGCTGGGGTTAAACAAAACAAGATTAAACTGTCTTTAATATGATAGCCTCTTACCTGATGGTAATGGTCATGCTCTTCTAACTCTATCCTAAAAAATTACCATACCCCTTAAACCAATACTCATATGCAAGAATCTTTAGAACCTTCAGCTCCTTGTCCACTCTTCCCTAAACAACTAATTGTTGCATAGTATCAAATTGAGCTAAAGGCATGAACCAGATGAATTTCCCATCCAGACAAATATTAGAAGAAACTGTAGGATCCAAGAAGATCCAGTTTAATTCTATCATCAAAATAAATGTCTTCGTGAAAGGTTCTGCTTTGACTGACCCCCCCCCCCAAATCATTTAAAATATGTTCTTGATTTTAAGTGCATCTTCAAACTTATATAGAATTGGTGTATAGAAACTATATGTGAAAGGCCACTGAAAATACCTATATTTAATAAAAAATGAATTCTTAATTTGCATTTTTTTCTGAGTGACTTAAAAAATCCTGAGACCCAATGCATATATATGTCTATAATATACATTATCATCTATTTCTATTTCTCTATGTATATAAATTCTCAGATCTTTTCTATCCCTTCCCCATTTTTCTCCTTTCCTCTCTCCCCCTCCTTTTCTCTTTTCTCTGATCTATCTAGTAGTAAGAGAGAGAGAGAGAGAGAGAGAGAGAGAGAGAGAGAGAGAGAGAGAAGGAGTGAGAGAAAAAAAGAGAAAAGGGAAGGGTGTGGAATTTACTGGAATGGTCACAACCTTAGAATATGTATATTTAAAATTTAAATAGTAGATCTAAGAGACTTTTCTACAAATTGGTGTTCCTGATTCCACTAAAAAAAGTAAATCAGTTCTCCAGAATATCTTTCTAAATTTTGTTTTAAGTTAAGGTGTAGTGTAATGGGAAAGGCAGTGAATTTGGAATCAAGACAACTGGGAACCTATGATAGAATTATTTCAAATTCAATGCTCTTCAAATCAGAAAATCATTGTCTTTACATACTACACAGTGTGACCTTGGGTAAGCAATTTAACCTCTATGCATTTCTC
Organism: Monodelphis domestica; assembly: GCF_027887165.1. Classification (NCBI taxonomy): domain Eukaryota; kingdom Metazoa; phylum Chordata; class Mammalia; order Didelphimorphia; family Didelphidae; genus Monodelphis; species Monodelphis domestica. Next base: position 541,619,977 of record NC_077227.1, read on the forward strand.
TTCTCTTCATCTGTAAAATTAAGTGGTTGGACTAGATGACCTTTGAGGTCTATTTCTTCCCTAAATTTGATGATGGTATTAGAAATTTATTTCCAACCACAAAAATTGCACGCAGACTAAAATTTTGTTGCACTGCATTGCCATCTAGTGGTCACATTGGCTAATATCAATGGCTAATTCCCCAAGGAAATGTGAAAAAAGACACCCCCCCACACTCTCATTTTCTTTCAGTTCAGTGATGCAGGGCTAGCTTTTAAACAAAGTTTGGCTGGCGAGTCCCTGTCTACTGATGTCAGGTGCTCAAAGAGTATATAGTCTAATGTTATATTTATATAAGTATTGCTTTAAATAGTTAATTTTTTTTAGTTTCCCCCCCTTTTATTTTATGGAAAGAACTCTGCCTCATGGAACTTAATATCACCAGGAAAAGGAAAATAAAGATTCTAGTATGAATCTTAGATCTTGGATCAGTTGGCTTGCTATAATCATGGTCACTTAAGATTGCAAGTATAGGCAACCAGACCAAGAAAATATATTATGCTGAACTTATGAGCATTTTCTGCCAGTGTGCTAGGTACTGTGTGAACTGCTAGGAGGGGAAGACTTGAAGTGGATTTATGGCTTCAAATGGAAATACAATATGGAAAAGAAGGAACTGATCACAGTGGGAGAACTGGGGACATATGCGCTTTTTATTAGGCACTGTATTAGAAAAAGGTTGTAGGATTTGGTCTAAGGGGAAGAGACAACATACTTGGGGGAGAAGAGAGAAATGCTAGATTTGTTGTACCAGAGCAAATGGGTTCAAATTCTGCCCTGTCAGTAGCTATATCTGTGACTTTGATTAAATCACTTAACTTTCTCTTGTGCCTCAGGTTCCACATCTGTCAAAGAAAGGGCTCTAAAAGATATTCAGTGGAAAAAAGAAGACGAAGGGAGAAGGGAGAGGAAGCCTACAACAAAAACTTACAAGCAAATGGTATCATAGTGACAAATAATTAACACTTTATTAATTATTATTATATCAGTTTATTAATTTATTATTATCAAGTTCCCCAAGGGCATACACTATGGAAATACAACATTCAATGTAACTCCCAATTCCCTTAAAGTTTAAGGTTTCTAAAGCCTTTCTATCATATCAACACTGTGTAAATATTATTATTCCCATTTCATAGATGGGGAAACTCCTGCAAAGAGGAAAGCAGAGATTTTAATAAAATGACACACCTGGAAATATAGAAGCCAGGAGTAAAGCTAAGGTCTCCTGGTTCTCTGCCTGAAACACTATACTATATGATATCTCTTTGGCTTAAGACCAATCACTTAAGCATACTTGAAACCAAGATAAATTGTCAGTCGCTGGAAATAGTATTCTATAAAAATGTAACATCTTTGAGGTTAGGAATTTTTTTTGTATCCCTAGCCCCTAGTAGTCATTTCATCATTGCTTACTAATTGAATAATTAATTGACTCATTCTACTTCCTCTTATCATAAGCCCAAATGTAGTAATGTAAGGGGTAAATTTCAGGGTTTTTGACTAATATGGTCACCAGGGATTAATTCAAATCCCAATAAAAATATTCAAGTCAGTTTGGGAATTTTATGGTGGTTTAATTAATATTGAGTGAAGAAATTAAGAAGAAGAAAGAGGGAAAAGGGTAGAAAATTTCTCTGGCCTAGCCTGAGCCAAGGGGAGCTCAGAGACCTCCTCTGAGATGAGGGGCCTCCTAGGAGGATATAGTTTTTAGGAAAGGTAAACAAAAAAAAGAATCAGCCTAAACTCCGAGAGAGCTCAGGGAATATGCCTCACCTGAACCACGCTACTAAGCTTCTCCCAGGACTGTATCAAGGAGGCTCACCACCAAACCCAGACAATAACTGAAACCACGCCAAGATGACTCCTCTGCCCAATGAGAGCCAGAGCCACCTGTCCGAGAAAAGAGCCCAGAGAGAGGAAGTGACGTGAAATATCTAGACCGTTTTTTTACATCACTTCCTGCATCTCACATGTACCAGTGGTAGCTTAAGCTTGGCTTAAGACAGTCCAGGGGGTCTGTCAATTGTTTCTGATTTGTCATTTGCTAGCACATGTCTGTCATTCTTATAAACACTTAGTCTTTAAGTAGGGGTGTAGACATTCCTTTTTGTTAGACTAAGCAGGATGGAGTAATCTAAAATTCACAATAAAGATATAATATTGTATTGGAATTATATTATAATGCAAACTCTTAAAATCTAATCAGATTAAAATATATTTCACATTCAAAAAAGGTTCAGTTTTAAGAACTATTCATTCAAGTGACGCCTGGGACTATAAAAGATTCTCATCATGAAGCAACATGATGCCAAATGACAATTTGATATATCTAGTCCAAAACATTAGTTCAGATATTGGCTCTGCTATTTAATACCTGGGTACATTTAGGTAAACTGTTACTTCTTTAGACTTCTTTTCCCTTACCTTTAATAACAAGAAGTTGACTAGAAAAACTTGAAGACAGTATGGGAGAGATTAGGTTTAGATCAAGATCTCATACCCTACACTAAGATAAATTCATAATGGGTGAATGACATAAATATAAAGAAGGAAACTATAAGTAAATCAGGTGAACATAGAATAGTTTACCTTTCTGATCTATGGGAAAGGAATTATTTTAAGACCAAGCAAGAGATAGAGAATATTATAAAATATAAAATGAATAATTTTGAGTACATTAAATTAAAAAAAGGTTTGTACAAACAAAACCAATGCAACCAAAATTAGAAGGGAAGCAACAAATTGAGGAAAAAACCTTTATGAGAAAAACCTCTGACAAAGGTCTAATTACTCAAATTTATAAGGAGCTAAATCAATTGTACAAAAAATCAAGTCATTCCCTAATTGATAGATGGGCAAGGGGCATGAATAGGCAATTTTCAGTTAAAGAAATCAAAACTATTAATATGCACATGAAAAAGTGTTCTAAATCTCTTATAATCAGAGAAATGCAAATCAAAACAACTCTGAGGTATCACCTCACACCTAGTAGATTGGCTAATATGACAGCAAAGGAAAGTAATGAATGCTGGAGGGGATGTGGCAAAATTGGGACATTGATACACTACTACTGGTGGAGTTGTGAATTGATCCAACCATTCTGGAAGGCAATTTGGAACTAAGCCCAAAGGGCGATAAAAGACTGCCTGCCCTTTGATCTAGTCATAGCACTGCTGGGTTTGTACCCCAAAGAGATAATAAGGAAAACGACTTGTACAAAAATATTTATAGCCATGTTCTTTATGGTGGCAAAAAAAATGGAAAATGAGAGGATGCCCTTCACTTGGGGAATGGCTGAACAAACTATAGTGTATGTTGGTAATGGAATACTATTGTGCTCAAAGGAATAATGTACTGGAGGAATTCTATAGGAACTGGATGACCTCCAGGAACTGATTCAGAGTGAAAGGAGCAGAATCAAGAGAACATTGTACACAGACTGATACACTGTGGTACAATAGAATGTAATGGACTTCTCCATTAGTGGCAATGCAGTGATCCTGAACAACCTGGAGGTATCTATGAGAAAGAACACTATCCACATTCAGAGGGGAAACTGTGAGAGTAGAAACACAGAAGAAAATCAATTGCTTGATCACATGGGTCAAAGGGGATATGATTGGGTATGTAGACTCTAAGTGATCACTCTAGTGTAAATAATAATATGGAAATAGGTCTTGATCAATGACACATGTAAAACCCAGTGAAACTGTTCTTTGGCTATGGGAGAATGGTGGGAGGAGGGGAGGGAAAGAACATGATTCATGTAACCATGGAAAAATATTCTAAAGTAATTACTTAAATAAATAAGCTTAAATTCTTTAAAAAAAAAACCTAAGAAATTGGATAAGGGGATCGAAGGAACAGAAAGATGAAATAATATGCTTGGGAGTCACAGGTTTTAAGCAACAAGGTCAAGATTCCAACCTTATTCTTTTAATAGTTAAAGGAATTGTAGAGGTACTGTGAACCTTAAAAATTCCCAGACCCTACTTCATAAGATTGGATTAAGACCATTCCCCATTTGGGCAGTGAACTCTACTTAGATCAGAAATGGGAAGAACTCTACTCCACCCTTACTTAAGCCTGCTTTAGGGGAGAAAACTCTTTGCTGAACAATGAAAAATACTTACACCCATACTTAAGCCATGCCTATTTTTAGAATTAATACAAAGGGATGCTAAGTACCTATAAAGGTCAAGCAACTTGTGAATTTACAAGGAACAACAAGCTGAGAAACTTACTCAGAGCTTTCCTGGTGTGAATTACTCAAAGTTCACACCTTCTTAGGTGTGAACTAAGAATGGTCTGTCCTTTGAAAAACGTCTACTGTGATTGGTAGATGTAAGAATTTAGGGGAGGTGACATGGGGGAAAATGCCCTTTAAAAGGAGAAGAAAAGCTCTCTCTAAAAACAGTCAGCTGGGAAAGGCTGCCTTGAAGGGTCTCTCTCAAGATTCTCTCGGGGACATTTCAGATTCAGGATTGAGCTGGTGAAGGAAGCTGAGATGGGGCTGGCCTGGTGTCACTAGAATCCTTGCTTGGACAGATCTTGTGGTGAGTGATTAAGGACTGACTGATCTTTTCTCTTAGGGCTTAGCCTGGGTTGGCCAGGACTGACCAGGGCTGGCTTATCCTTTTCTCATTATTCCCCCTTTTCTCTATTTCTCTCCTTTTCTTTAATTCCTTATTTGTATTATTAATTAAATTCTCTATAAAACCCAGTTGACTTGGGTATATTCATAATTGGGAATATTTCCCTGGCGACCACCTTATATATTGATTTAAAAACAAAACACTGTAGTGAAAATATATTTTCTGCAGTCACAATTTACTCATCCACTCTTTTATCCACTACAAATTAAGTCTTCCACATTTTATTCACTACAGTTTATGGCCGCAACTATTTTAATTATTACAGTTTATGGCTCTCACTCTTTTAAATATAACAATATGAGGAATAAGGAGGGTTTTGTAACAGGAATAGAGAACTTGAAGGGATAGAGGGAATATGGATGGTAGTGAAGTAAAAGGGGAGAGATACCCCCTGCTGAGAGACTGTTTTTGTAAAAATGGGGCTCCTGAGAAATGGTTCAACTATGATAGCCTGAGGGAATGTCTTCTCTATTGATTGATGTTGAAGATACCCCAGAGTATATAAGCATGGACACTCCTGAGGGACAAGTCTCCTCCCAGACCAAGGTCACCAGGCAGGGATCTAATAAGGACCATTTGCAGGTTATTTAACTCAAGATGAATTAATAACAAATTTTGATCTGGAAGAAATAAGGGTAGAGGGAATAAGGATTTCCCTATACTTTTTCCCAGATTGGGTTTGAGTCTCTCTCAGCTTTTGAGCTGAGGCCAGGCCTCACAGGCTTCTGGAGGGTTTCTTTTATTCCTGTCTATGCTAATCTGTAGTAGCTTTCTTAAGTACAAAGTCTTTAGCAGTAGACAGCAAGAGGAAAAAAAAAGGTTTTGACTTTCAGAGTTGGTTGGGCCTGTCTCTTCAGGCTAACACCTTAAAAATCAGCTTTTCTGTTCAAACTGCTCCCCTTAAATCCTTTTGTTCAATGACACAATCACAAGAATCCAGGTAGAGCACACAGTTGGGAAAAATCCAGGAATAGAGGTACTTTTATCCAGAGAGAGGGAGAGAGTCTCCTTCCAGTCTGAGGGCCCAGAAAGAAAGAGCAAAATTAGAAGGGAAGCAAAAAATTGTAGAAAAGATCTTCGTAACAAAAACCTCTGACAAAGGTCTAATTACTCAAATTTATAAAGAGCTAAATCAATTGTACAAAAATCAAGCCATCTTCCCATTAATAAATGGTCAAGGGACATGAATAGGCACTTTTCAGATAAAGAAATCGAAACTATTAATAAGCACATGAAAAAGTGTTCTAAATATTTTATAATAAGAGAAATGCAAGTCAAAACAACTCTGAGGTATCACCTCACACCTAGTAGATTGGCTAACATGACAGCAAAGGAAAGTAATGAATGCTGGAGGGGATGTGGCAAAGTTGGGACATTAATACATTGCTGGTGAAGTTGTGAATTGATCCAACCATTCTGGAGGGCAATTTGGAACTATGCCCAAAGGGCAATAAAAGGCTTTCTTTGATCCTTTGATCAAAGCCATAGCACTGCTGGGTTTGTACCCCAAAGAGATAATAAGGAAAAAGACTTGTACAAGAATATTCATAGATGCACTCTTTGTGGTGGCCAAAAAAACCCAAAAAACTGGAAAATGAGGGGTTGCCCTTCAATTGGGGAATGGCTGAACAAATTGTGGTATATATTGGTGATGGAATACTATTGTGCTAAAAGTAATAATAAAGTGGAGGAATTCCATGTGAACTGGAATGATCTCCAGGAATTGATGTGGAGCGAAAGAAGCAGAACCAGAACATTGTACACAGAGACTGATACACTGTGGTACAATAGAACAGAATGGACTTCTCCCTTAGTGACAATGCAGTGATCCTGAACAACCTGGAGGGATCTATGAGAAAGAACACTATGCACGTTTAGAGGAAAAACTGTGGGAGTAAAAACACTGAAGAAAAACAACTGCTTGAATACATGGGTTAAGAGGATATGACTGGGGATGTAGACTCTAAATGATCACCCTAGTGCCAACATCAACAACATGGAAATAGGTTCTGATCAAGAACACATGTAAAACCCAGTGGAATTGCATGTTGGCTACAGGAGGGGTGGAGAGAGTGAGGGAAGGGAGGGAAAGAATATGATTCTTGTAACGAAGGAATAATGTTCTGAAAACATAGTTTTCTTTTAATATATAATTATCAATCTTGCATTTTAGTGTGCTACTAGCAATTTAGGTTCCATCCTCTCCAGCTCACAAAACATCCTCTTTGACAAAAAAAAAAAAAAGAAAATTAAAATAAGAGTTGACTATTTCTGTCTTCTCTTTGACATCTATTGTTATCATCTCATTACCCTGGGCATTAGTCATTTCCCTCCAATTGAGCTAAAAGTCACTTTGTTTCCAGATTTGTAAAGGGTTGCAGATGGAGGGGGATTAATTTATCTTTAAGGTTACACATAGCTGTAAATGTGGATATACTACTAGATATATAAGTGATTTGAAAAATATCAAATTGTAGCAAGCAGGACACAAGATAGAAAAAGTCAGTGTAGGAAGTTTCATAAAAAAGAAGCAAAATTAAAAAAAATAGCATGGCAGTTATATAGTATAGAGTCATATAAAAGGACTGGGCCAATTTCCACATTTACTAATATCAGAAATTTCAATGGATAAATTCTCAAAGCAGTTAGAGGAAAGAAATACATATTCCAATATATTCATAGAACAATTAATTTTGGTAGCAAAGAGTGCAAACAAAGCACACATTCTCACCATTTAGTTCAACTCATTCTTTAAAGGAATCCCTACAATAATATATTAAATTTCTGCTTGGAGATCTGGGAGGAAGAACTCATAAGTCTTTGAGGAAGCCTGTCCCTCTTATAGATAAAGTCAATTTTCTTGACATTAAGTCTAAATTTACCTTGACACTTTTTACCCATTGCTCCTGATTCTGCCCATTTCCTTTTAACTGAACTTCGGTTACCTGAAAACAATTACCATGTCCTCAATACCTTTCCCTAACCAAGCCAAAAATTCTTAATTCTTTCAGTTCATTTTCATAAGACACTACTCAATTCCCTTAACAGCTGGAGTATTCTGTTCTATTCTAGAAAACACAGTTTGACAAAAACACATTGATAAGACAGAAAGAGTTCAGAGAAGGACAGTCAAGACTCTTCTGATGAAGGCCAAGTATGGAAGGACTCTCATCCCTCCCCATTCCTGATATCTGTGCTTTTCTAAAGCAGCAGTTGGATTTTGGCTGTCATCAGTCTGCTGACTCATATTGAGCTTTCTGTTCACTACCAATTTTTTTTCAATGAAACTGTCATCTAACCATTTTTCTTCCATATTGGATTCATGAAGTTGATTTTTAAACCCAATGTAATACTGTACATTTATCCCTTTTAAAGCTTATTTTATTAGATTCATCTTAATGTTATTCCTTGTAAAGGTTTTGTTTTGCTCTATTTTAATCCTTACTCTAACAAAGTTAGAAATTGCCTTCAACTCCTTGGGAAAATATAGAATGGATCACTGAAGAGATAGTCAGGAAAGATGCATTTAGAAAAGAAAATGGGAGTTGTAAAGTGTCAGGAGAACAAGTCAAGATGTAGTAAATATTTTATTTTTCAAAAGAGAAGTCATTAGTAAATGGGGTAATTCTTTTGCTGGAATTTAACCAGATTTTAGAAAAGTATTAGATAATATGTTGATAGAAAATATGGAAATATTGACCAGATTACTTTAAAAATACATATATTTAAAATTCATTAAATAACTTGATGTAAAATGTAGTTGTTAATAGTTTAATATGAATGTTGCAAGTGGAATTCCATAGTAAGTTATCTTTATCCCTTTAAAAATGGTTTCTCTAAAGTCATGATTATAAGGCTTTTCAATGGTATAAAGATGGAAGGGATTGGAGGCATCTGGGTAGCTCAGTGGATTGACAGCTAGGCCTAGAAATGGTAGGTCCTAGGTTCAAATCTGGCCTCAGACACTTCCTAGATGTGTGACCCTGGACAAATCACCTAATTTCCCATTCCTTAATGCTCTCCTGCCTTGAAACAAATATTTAGTATTGTTTCTAAGATTGAAGGTAAGGGTTAAAGAAAGAATGAAAGATGGAAGGAATAGCCACCAGATGGCTGAGTCATATAGGATTAAATAATAACAATTTCTGCCTTTTTATTTTGTTCAGGTTATTCTCTCTTCCCATGTTCCTTCTCTAACAACATTTTCCCATTGCAGACAGAAATAAAATCATGACCAGGCTAGCAAAAAGAATGTGTCGCACATGACACATTTTTTTCAGTAATAAGAAATGATGGATGTTAATGGGCTTCAGAGAATTATTAGAAAATTTATATGAACTGATGTAGAAAGTGAAATAGAATCAGAAGCATAATATGAACAATGGCTACAAAATATGTAAATGATAAAAATTACTAAAAGTAAGGTAAGTGTCACATTTTATTCAAAGTCGAAATGACTTTAATAGCCTTTATTTAAAAAAGAAATGGAAAGAGTGAAAGTAGAGAAATACAGAAAGGTAGAGAAGACATTTAGCCTAACTATCTAAATATTACTCTGGTGCTTGACTCAGCTAGGACTTGCTGACCTTCAGAGGGGATTAAACTCTCTCCAGAAGACAAGAAGGGAAAGCCAGCTATCCACTCACCCAAGTTGCCTGCAAGAGGCAGGTCAAGATAATGACTTGAGTTGAAGGTGACTCCTTTGGCAGACTTTCCCTTGAGCTGACCTTCTTCCTTAAGCTGACTTCCTTCTTGAAGTCCAGATCCTTTTTGAAACCGAAATTTCTTCTTGCAGTCAACTTTTTTTTATTTTCAGAAACTCAGGGCCTTTTATAGTGGCTTCCCCTCTTCAAAAAGGCCCATCATAGTTTCCAAATTATCTAGCACTGCCCAGGAGGGAACCAGTTCTCACCTTCTGGGGGGGGGGTGAATATTCATTGAATGGGTTGACAGTTTCTGAGGGTGTGAACTCTTAAAAGAATTCACAAGTTTCTGACTGAGTTAGAAAAAAGGGTGGTGCTCTCCAAGTATCTTGCTGGCTTCTCACCTAGCACTAAGTCTGATGTGAATTTACTAAGTGGTTTGCGAGTCCCTCCACCTGGTTCAAGCTTGTGTTGATTCAATCAAAAAGTAGACAAAAGAGAATTAATCTAGTCTTCATAATCTAGTGAGGTACTTAAGTTAGTGTTAAACAAAGTTTTAACTCCAACTAGGCAAAAAGAATAAAGGATTACTTTTTCTCAAGTGTAAATTCAGAATAGAAAAAGAGAACCAAGAATTTCCTTTCACAGTAATTATAATCAGTGTATAGTTTCAAATAATAACATATTAAATGATGATATAATAAAATATAATAATGATATAATAAGTGGTGGTCCCAAAGAACAGAGAGTGACATATCTTTCCTATTACAATGAAGGACAACTGGAATGGAATGTTATGTACACCAGAAACAATTGCTTTTTGTTTGCATCTGACTTTCCTTCCCTAAGGTGGCAGGGTTTGGGATACTTCCAAAAATGACTTGTGGAAAACAGAGGACACCAATATCCTACATTTATGTATATGTATGCACAGAAATATTAAAGTAGAATCTTTAGGAACTTGAAAAAATTAATAGTTTCAAGTTTGTTTTTTGTCAACTTTTCCTTTATTCCTTTGAATCTACTTGTTACCTATGAAAAAATGAAGCTTTAGAAAAGAATGTTTTGGACTTAGTGGAGTCTGTCCAGTGACAGATCCCTCAGTTGATGGGTAGAAGGCTACTTGAAGGAAAGAGAAGACCTCATCACCACACCAGTGTTCCATCAAAGTAATGGATTTTAATAGATATTGACCTCAGATGGCAAAATTTTTCTATCTCACATTTTAAACCTCAGAAGAATCAAAAGAAAGACATCTCTTGGTAAATCATATATTTGAAGATAGAAACTTTAATAAATTATGCCATTGTCATGAACAGACAGTGTTGCTGATATACCCATAGCTAATAATTGTTCTTTTTAATAATGAGCCTTTGAGTCATTTCTCTATCTAAAATAGTTAATTCATTGTTTCTTAGGAGCTTAGAGACAAACAGACTGAGTATTGCAACCCATGGAGAGCATTCCATCTCCCATAATTTTCACAGACTGCCATTTATACTTTACTCAATATTTGCAGCTATAGAAAACTCAGTACTTCAGAGAACATCATATTCTATTGTTAGAAACTCAAATGATTAGAGATATTTTACTTAATTTGATGTAATATATTCCCTCTGGCAGTTTCTCCCCATTGTTCATAGATTTTCATTCTGGTTCTACATAGAATAAGGTCTTTCAAATAGCTCTAAACTCTTAGGTGAAAGGCCAAGCAATCAAATCTATTAGTCAAGAAGAATTTTTCTTACAACATATTGTGATAATTAAAATGTTTGGGAGCAAGGGAAATATACATATCAATTATGACCGCTGAAATATGTTTTCTACTGTGTCTTGGTTTTATATAAATATAAGATGGTCGCCAGGGAATATATTCCCAATTTATGAATATGCCCAAGCCAACTGGGTTTTATAGAGAAATTTAATTTATAATACACTGATTAATCAATAGAAAAAGAGAGAAAGTAAGAAAGGAATAAGAATGAATAAATTAGTCAGTTGGTTTTATCACTCACCCAAGATCTCTCTAGGTAAGGCTTCTCATGCCAACCTCAGGCTCCACCTTCAAGAGAGCCTCCTTTCAAGAAATCTTTCCAGAGAATTCTCCTCCTTCAGAGCCAGCCTTCTCTCCTGGTCCTCCCACAGAGCAACCTCCTCAGTCCTCCTTCAGAGCCACCTCGCTCAGAGCAAAACCTCCCCCTTCTCTCCTCAGACCCCGCTATCTTTAAGGAAACCATCTAAGTTCCCTCCTTTCAGTTCTCACATCTACCAATCACTGTCGATGTCTCCCCTGTGCCAATGGTGGCTCTAGTTTAACCCAAGACCGCCCAGAGGTCTGTGGCTTTGCACATGTCTGTTGAAGGTCATATTCTCAAATAATTAAATCTTGACCTTTGCTGCAGCCCTTCCTAAATCCTGTTACTCTAAGTAGGGTAGAGATTGTATTTTCCAAGACCTGGTTCTGTCATTCCAAGTATCTCTATTGTATCAATTCTAAAATCAATCATGACTCAAAGAACTTCCTATTCTATGCTTAAGCATAGGTCAAAGCCCTTTCCATTGTTTAGCAAAAGGTTTCTGTCCTAAAGTAGTCTTAAGTAGGGAGGAGAAGGATCCTCCCATGTCAAGGAGTTTCACATTCCAATAGAGTTCTTACTATCAGTAGGAAATTTTTCAAGTATGAAATTTCCCAATGGTGAAATTTCCAACATTCATAAGCCTAAGAAATTTTAAGGTTTACAATATGTAACACTCATGAGAGTATTCAGACTTTATTTAAAGAATCTAGTGAGAATTGGGAACCCACTAAGTCCCTAAGGAGTCTATTTTATTTCTTGAGAACTCTAATTCTTTTGTTGCTTGAGTTTTTTTTAATTACATGTAAATAAAACATTTTAACATTTATTTTTTTTTCAAAATATTGAGTTTCAAATTCTTTTCTTCTCTTCCTCTTCTTGCTACTCCCTAAGGAGCCAAACAGTTTGACATAGATTATGCATGTGATAGTTCTAATTCTTAGATAAGTGTTCCTTAGTATATCAAGCCTTACATTGCTTCTATTTTGATTTCTTCCCATTGCCCCTACTTTTACCTTCTGAAGTAGAATATCTGAGGATAAAGCATTGGACAACTACCATTTAATCTGAATTCATTTGTTTCATGATTGACCTGGTCTTCTTAGGGTTTGCTTGCTTTGAAGCTTCTCTAGGTCAACTGTGCTACCTATCTGCCTCACACTAGCCACAGAAATTCCTCCTTAGATAACCAGCAGCTTATTACATTTCCTCCTAAGTGAAAGAACAAAAGATGTTTTCCAGAGCAACATGTATATTCTGCTTACTCCCTTGTCTATCATTAAATCTACAACACTACCTCATGTAAAGGGAAAATGTAGTTGATAAAAATAGAGCCATAAGTTTTATGTAACATTAAGTAAGTCATGTCTATAGTCTACAATCCAATTTATTTTTTAAGTTTCAAATTCTGAGTCACTAAGTTTTTTCTTACAAATACCATGGGATCAACGTAAACAAGTTTGTGTGTGATATTTAATTGTTACAAGGACTTCTAAATGGCTGTGACCAAGAAAAGATTAAAGTGATCATTTAGAAACTGAGTCCTGGAATCTGAGAAATTGAGATGGAAAAGGACCAGTTCAAATGAAAGCTTAAAAAATGATCCACAATTTTGAAGTGCTATATAATTGCTGAGGCAGCTCAGTGGAAAGAGACTGCTGAGCCTGGAGTCAGAAGACCTGAATTCAAATATGGTCTCAGATACATACTAGCTGTGGGATCCTGAGCAAGAATCACTTAATCTTTGTTTGCCTTAACCCACTGGAGAAGGATATAGCATGCATTCCAGTATCTTTACCAAAAAAAAAATTCTGGAAGAATAAGGTCCATGAGATCATGAAGAGTCAGATACAACTGAACAAAAACATATACATTCTAGGTTTTGTTTTGTTTTTATAGATGAAGAGCTTGTAATTTGTTAGTGGAAGAATAAGGATTCAAACTCACATCCTCAGACTGCATGTCCAAGTGCTCTGCCTTGGTTTCCACAGCAGCTAAGTATTGTTTGTCTCCTGTAACCATTCTTCCTGTGATGCATTGGACTAATAATAATAGCTAACATGTATATAGCATTTACCATGTACCAGGCACTATGCAATTATTATCTCCATTTTACAAAGGAGGAGATAGAGGCAAACTTAGGTCAAATGATTTGCTGAGGGTCACATAACTAGCAAGTATCTGAGACTGCATTTGAACTCATGTCTCTAACTCTAGACCCAGCACTCTATCTGCTGTGCTACCTAGTTGTCTATAAAAAAGTATTTTATTTTATAGCATTGAAATATATTAGATACATTACTTTAGGAGTGTTTACAGAGAAATGGTATGACAAATTTTTCTGTATTAAAAGCAAAATTATAGATTTGCCTATAATTTCGAGTCATTCTGTGCTTTATCTTGAAGTTCGGTAGTTATTTAAAGCTTCTGAGAACATTCCACAAGAACATCCTACTCCCTCATCCATAGACATAATTTATGGCTCTTACAGAGTTGTAGAGCTTCTTTTTCATTCAGTCTATTAAAATGAGGGAATATTCATTAATTTAAATTTGGTATCTTCTCTATTTAAAATTTTTTTAAATCCATAATGGAGAATAATATATTGGGAAAGGTAACTTAGTTGAGATTACCCAAGGACATTTATTTATCTTTCAGTTAATTATTTATTCCAGGCAAGATTGATAAATGAATTTGTTTTACATGCAACCCAGATATAGAGTAGTATAAGATTTCATAATGTCACAAAACTGTTGGAAGAAAATAACAAAGGTTTTTTTTCATTTCTTGAAATCATCCTTTGAATGGCAAGAGCTCACTTTTGCAGAGAATTAAAGTTTGATAAAAACAACTTCCTCTCAATAACCTGAAGATGGATGTAGTCTAAGTCTCATTTCTTCCATTTTAAAGAGAGGTTAGATGATTTTTTTCCAGAATCACAGAGGAGAAAAATTTGAATTGTGTGTCTCTGAAGTAAACCATTAAATAAAGTAAAATGGCTTTCAAGTGCATTTTCTTCACCTTAGTCCCTTCTAAAACTAACTACTTTGTATAGTATTTCCCTCCTACCCCACCACTGATTCACAAAATTAAGTCTTTTATATTCTACTTTTGCTAAAAAATCACATTTTGACAAATTGCCAATTTAATGTTGCTCTTCAGTCATTTCAATCAAGTTTAACTCTTCAAGACTCCATTTGAGGTGTTTTTTTTTTTTTTAATAAAAATACTGGAGTGGTTATTTCTTCTTCAGCTCATTTTACAAACAAAGAAACTTAGGCAAACACAGTTAATTGACTTACCCAGAGTCACACAACTAGTAAATCTGTGAGGCCATATTTGAACTCCGTTCTAACAGATTTCAAGACAGGTTTTCTATTCATTGCACTACCTTACTGTCTCAGAGATAATTATTGTAGTAAATACTTTATTATCTATAGAGAGTATGTGTACATATGCTATTGATGTTAATATATGATTTTATATATTAAATATAGTAGGGCAGTAAAGAAAAAATAAACTAAGACGTTATGAGATACTTCATGTATATAACACACTCACTTAATTTGAACATAAGTAGTAAGTATAATAATGCAAGTAGTACTAGGGAACATTATAATTTCACATGTAATATTTTATATTTTTAAAATTGATTTATGACTATTAAATTTTAATTAGTTTTTCTCCTTGGTAATGTGGTTAAGCACACCTGGAAGAAGGAGGGTTGAATTACTTACATAAAGACAAAAATCACCAATAAAATATATTACAAATTTTATTGCCAACATAAGATAATATAAGCAAACATATAAAAATATTCATTATACATTTTAGTGATGCCTTTTATCTACATATAAGTCATTTCAACTCTTCAGTCCATGTTAACTCACTCTTATTCCTCCCAAAATAAATAAATTAAACAAGATTGTGATAATATTTATCAATGTAAAGTTTGTCCTCCACTTCTCCAATTAGTTGAGAGATATATTTCAATAACTATTCTCCAGAAGCTTCAACAATTTTTTTTCTTTACTTAGAATAAACTGGGAACTGAGATAGGACAAGAGGCTAGATAGGATCTTTGTATCACACATATTTGTTAGGAATTTAATATTAAAGATTCATAGGAAAAGAACAAAAATATTTAAAAATTATTTGACAAAGAACAATTCTTCAATGAATAAGAGACAAAGGATAGGAATTTCCAGTTATTATAAAGATGATTAGCTTTTAACTTATATTTAAATATTGCTCTAAATATTTGATAATAAAGGAAACATACACTAAAGAAACTAAAATTTCAACTTCCATCCTGTAAATTGGCAAAGAAGATAAAGAATAGGAATAGTCAATCTTGGAAAGGTTTTTAAAGATAGATGTAATATTATGTTATATCATTAGTACCATTATTAATTTTAATACAATTCTAGAAAACAATTTGAAATTATAAAAAAAAAATTACTAAAATGTCCACAACTTTTGACCTAGGGATCCCAATGTCAGGCATATAACACTAAGCAAAATATAAAAAAAAAAGTTTATGTATAAATAATAACCTTCATAACATTTTTCTCTGGTCATAAAAAACTAGAAATGTGTATCAATTGGCAAGGGGGACACTCAAGGGTTTAAGTAACCTGACTACAGTAGCATGGTGAGAAAATACAAGAAGCAACATTTGAATTGATATCTTTCTGACATTGAGATTAATGCTTTGCCCACTGTGCCATGCTGTGACTAAATTCTGGGGATTTTACTAACAATAAGACATGTGCTGCTACCAATGGTCTAAAATACTTATAATCATGTAACAAAGATGCAAGTAACATAAATATAATACAGATTTGAAGGCAATAGGAGACATGCCCATTAATTGGAGAATGACTGAACAGTTTATGGCATATGATTGTGGTGGAATACTATTGTATTTTAAGAAATTATGAGCAGGTTTTTTTTTTTTACTTTTTCCATATTACATATCAATACAATTTCCAACAATTGTTTTCTGTCATTTTGTGATCTATGTTCCCTCCCTCCCTGATCTCTCTTTTCTTCAAGATAGCAGGTGCTCTGATATAGGCTGTACAGGTGTTATCATACAATACATATTTCCATGTTCATCATGTGAAGAAAAAGACATGTCACATTAAAGAAAAATTCGTTCAGGAAATAAAGTGAAGAATGATATGCTTCAATTGCATTCGGACTCCATCAGTTCCTTCTACAGTGGTGAATATCCTTTATCATGATGATTCCCTTAGAATTGTCCGTGGTCCTTGCATTGTTGATAGTTAAGTCATTCATAGCTGTTGTTACTGTGTGTGTTGTTCCGGTTCTTCTCATTTCACCCTGCATCCTTTAATGTAAGACTTTCGAGGGTTTTTGTGATCTTCTTATCATTTCTTATGGCACAATAATATCCCACTATAATCATATATCACAGATTTCTCTGCCACTCCCCCATTTATTGGATAACTATTCAGCTTCCAATTCTTTGCCATGACAAAGCAGGTTTTTTTTTTTTAAATGGGAAGACCAACATGAAATTATGAAAAGTGAATGAAGTAGAACCAAGTGGACATACATGCAACTACTGAATTAATGTTTGAAGAATAAGTTTTGAATTCCCATCACCAGAGAAAGTTAACAGAAACATTTTATTTTCAAATGATGCTTTCTTTAATAATGGGAGGTATTGGAGTGAGAGATGGAAATATTTGGATTTTTTATATAATAAAAATTATAAAAATTTTAAAAGATAAGAGGAAAATTTTGTGACATAATAGAGAAAATGGATTTTGGAATGACTTTTACAAACATCTGATTTTGCCATCCACTAACTTTGTGACTTTGGGAAAGAAAATCAAATGACTTGTTCAAAGTCACCCAGCTAATTAATGATGCAAGCATTGCTACAACCCAAGTCTCTTAACTTCCATTGAGTGATATTTCCTTTTTGTTTTTTTTTAAACTTATCCCTTCTATTTTAGAATTGATACTAAGTATTGGGTCCAAGGCAAAAATGTGGTAAGGATGACCACTAGGAAGTATCTGAGGTCAAATTTGAACCTCCCATCTCCAGGTCTGCCCCCATCAGTGTTCTTTTCAATCAATCATGCTGACTCATGGAAATAGGAGGAAATAGGGGGCACTTATAGCAGGGGCTATAAAAGAAGACTTTCTGGAGCAAACATTTTGATTGTCCTTAGAATAATGAAGGTGGGAGGAATGGGATTTAAAAGGAGTAGTGTGGTGGCCAGTTCTAAAATATTAGGATCTTGAGCTATGTTTCTGTGTTCAAACATTGTTAATTTTTCACAATCTTATCTTTTGCTATTTTATCCATCTTCTTATATATTAATCCCTATAATCTTGCTGGCTCAAGCATCACTTTATGTTGTATTTTATCTTTGCATTAACTGTCCTTCATACTAGGAAATCCTTTTCCTTCTTGCTTCATCCTTCTAAAATTCCTTCTTTCCTTCAAATGACACCACTGACTATAGGAGTCATTTTCCATCATCCCACTGTTAGTGTCACCTTTTCTAAGGTTATGGCTTATCTGCCCCACATGTATCTTCTATCTATGTAATGTACCCTTTGTCCTCATAAGCTCCTTTAGTTCAAAAGTTGTTTTTGTTTTTTCTTTGTATCCCAAATACTCAGCACAGTGCCTGACATGTTAAGTCCTTATTAAATATTTACTGATTTTCTGGTAGATTAACACCAACAATCCTTGGCCTGATCAAACTAGGAACAAAAGATTCAGTCTGCCCAACTGAGGGAAAATTGGACTCTGGTGTGACCAAAAAGAGCAATGTGGTAGCTAAAGTAAAAACTATTCTAGAAGATAGCTACTGTGGGGCAGCCATACTCAAGGAAAGAGATCAAGAGATAAGAGAAATACAAAGCAAAAAAGAAAAAAAAATCACCCTTTAAAAATAAAATCAAGAGAATGCAAGGGTGAGAAAAAATGGAAAAAAGGGAGATATAGATTAAAAGAAAAGAGAAAGAGTTAGAGAAACAGAAAGCGAGAAAGAGGGAAAAAGAAATGGGAAAGAATAATAAGGGAGGAAGAGAAGCAGAGAAAGAAAAATAAATGAGAGCAAGGCAGAGAGAGCAAGGAGATAAGGAGAAGAAAGAAAGGGAAAGAGGAATGACTGCAGGCATTTGGGATCGTGCTGAAAGAAACTCATAAGTAAAAGCTTCTTTTAAAATATTGGAGTTCCTCCATATGGAAAGCTTGAGGAGAAAAAGGGAAAAAATTAAATTAAAGCTTTTGAAAGTATATTATAGTTTTATCTCTTCAGAGCTTAGATTTCAGAAATAATATAATCCTATAGAAAATATGCTGCCAGAGTATTTTATCTCGTGGCGCCCTGACAGAAAGAAACGGAATGATGTCAAAAAAGCTTATATAACAGTTTTGTTTTATTCATTTACATAAATCACATTTACCGTAGGTGTTTTATTCAAAATAAAGTTTGGGAAAAATAAATTGAACAGATGAACCTAAGCAAACCTGGTGATTTTTTCATGAGTAGTGTTTGATGATAAAAGCATAAAAGCATAATGTGGTATCATTTCACCAAGGCACAATATGGATCACCCATATGGAGCAGAAGTTGATAATACTGCAAAGAAGCAAAAATAAACAGAACAGATGTACTTGTAAAATCAAGTCTGCACCCACCCCTGAGTACCTGCCTCTGACTGGGGTAGCTGCTACAAAATCTCTCAGCTGGCTCTGACCCACCTTCTCGCTGAAACACTAGGGAAGCTGGAGATTGTAGAATATGTCTCCTGAACCAAAACAGATTGCCATCCCCTAAAGGAGAGGGAGTGTACAGACACTGTGGGGGACCACACTGGAACACGACTTGCCATGCAGCAGAATTAAGTTTGAGAAAAGTTTCTTCGGGACCTTATCCAAAGGGCAGAAAGGATAGTTGCACTTTGGTTCTGAGAATGTTGCCTCTAAATTTGTCCCGTAGTCTGAGCCCAGAGTTGAGTTGTGGTGAAAGTGAGCATCCCAGGAAGAATCATTACAAAGAAAATGCTGTTTTTTTTTTTTTTATTACAGCATGATTTGTAGAATATTTATTATTACAGCTGTTGTAAAATGTACTGGCCCCTGCATTATCCACTGAAAAGAGCACGAATTTTAGTCACAGGACATAGATTTGAGTTTGCTCTCTGTAGCCTTGGGCAAGTTGCTTAACCTCAGTGGGTCTCGGTTTCTTCATCTTTTACCTTTTACAAAGGCAATTTGAGTATCTGGCTTCTCTAAAATCCCTTCCAGCTCTACCTCGACGATCCTATTATTGCTTTCCCCCAGCATATTTGACGTCGTGGAAAGAGCCTGGACTTGAATTTGGAAGCCTGAGTTCATGTCCTGCTTCCCATATTTATTACCTTTATGACTTCAGGCAAATCGTTTCACTCTAATGAGCCTCTCTTACTTCCTCCATAAAATGAGTTGTTTTAGAGGAAACATGATAGAACGAAAATATCATTGGATCAGAGTACAATAGATCTGAGATAAAACTGGTTCTACTACTTCCTGGTTTTTTGACCCTAATTAACTCACTCCTATCTCTCCAAGCCTCTGATTCCTCAACAATAAATTAAAGGTATTGGACAAATTGATTTAAAAGAACCTGTGCAGCTCTAAATCAATGATGCTTTGATTAAATATTCTTGAAAGTCACTTCCAATTCGAATTCTATGTCCGTTGTATCAACTTCCCAAAAGGATGGATGCTCAACTGAGTTTACCTTAAAGTCAATTTGAGGGGGCAGGTAGGTGGCTCAGTGGTTTGAGAGACAAGCCTAGACAAGAGATCCTGGATTCAGAGTTGGGCTCAGATACTTCCTAAGAGAATGACTCTGAGCAAGTCACTTAACTCCCATTGTCTAGTCCTTACAACAATTTTGCCCTGCAACCACTGCACAATATTGATTATAAGATGGAAGGTAAGGGCTTTGATAAGCAAACAAACAAACAAACAAATAAATAAAGCTAATTTGACTTGATGTGAAAAGATCTGGATTCATAAGAATACAATGCAATAAGCACTATATAAACCTTAAAACAATATATACATGCTAGTTATCATTAGTAATAATATCATTCATATATAACTATATTTAATGCCATAGATCTGTTTTATGGTTTTCCAGCATGCTCATCCAACATGGTGATTTAATTAGACGACTTCTAAATTATCTTTCAGTTTGTAATCTATGAATTTATGATCTCATGTATAGATTTTTATTGGTTTGTTGACATTCATAACCCAAAGCATAAAAATACAACCTGAAATTGCAATGAAAGTACCAGAATTTTCTTTTTGTTCTGTATTTCTTTTCTTATATCCTGTCTCCAATGATCAATTATTAATACCTTTTAATCTTATGTTACAGTTATTTTCAGATATATAGGTCCAAGCTCCTATCCTCTTCCAACTTCCTCATTCAAACAAGGGCCTTTTCTGGTAACAAAGACAGATAGTTAAACAAAACCACAGAGTATGACAGAATAAATTGCATTCTACATATGTAGCTCCCCACCCTTTCTGTTGAAATGAAAGAAGTGAATTTTCTCATTGAATCCTTGGGGGCAATTTGGAGCACACTGGGCATCAATTAAGGCCTTCTTATTTTCACTATTGTGGTGAAAATATAGAGGTAGCAAGGTAAAATGAATAGAAAGCTGGACCAAGGAAAACCCAAGTTCAAGTCTTCCTTCTGACAAGTCCTTATATTGGCTGTCTGATCCGCTACAAAAACTCTCAAGACTCCCAGAAAAGTATTTAAGGTAAGAAGTATGGAAGCTTAACCAGTCCACAATAGGAGAATGAGTTTGCTACCAATTATTTATTAAACCAATGAAATCCCAGATCTGTACCACAGCTTCTCCCTACTCCCATTGTGTATATTATTTTTCTCCTAGTTCTTTTTATTTCACTATATATTAGTTTATGTAAATCTTTCCATAGTAGTATGGTTCTCATTTATAGTTCTTTTGGCACAATACAATTCTATTATGATGATATACCTTCATTTTTTCAGTATTTCCCAATTTGCCACCACAAAAATATTGTTCCAACTTTTTTGCATACATGGAATCTTTCTTCTTTGACCTTTTGGAGTATGAACCCATTACTGTGGTCTTTATTCATTTTTCAATACACAATTGTAGAATGTAAAAGCAAGAGTCTGTTAAACATTTATTAAATACCTATTATGTTCCTGGCACTGCACTGGGGTACAAATGCAAAGCATGTCATTAAGGGAAAAATCCAAGAAAGTAAACACTTTCAGGGAACCTAAAAAGATATTTAAATTAAAAGGGAAAAAAATACTCCTCTTTTCCCTATGAAAGACAGGTTTCTCATAGTAATCCTGATAACATGGTCAACATCTGGAATTTATCATACATGGCCTCTGATATAATAAAGTAGCCACCCATCTGCTGCCTTCCCAAAGCAGAGAAGAATAAATAGAGTCCCGCATCCCACACACTCCAGCTGTCCCCAGCAGCCAGTGCTCTGTTTTTTTTTCTAAAAATAAATAAAATAAAATAACTTTCCCAATCAAGAGAGTGCTTTACTAAGAAACAATGATGAGTGATAGAGACCACTCTTAAAGAGACTTATACCTATTATAAACAGAATTTAAGAACCATTCTTTCATTGAGTTGGCTTCACTGGAGGGAAAATATAAAGGAATGAAAAGCTTGTCAATGTTTCAATTATAAGATGAGATAGGCTCTTATGTTTTTGTAAAGGAAATAATTCTCCAGTACTATGCAGTTATGGATCACAGGGATTAAAGACTATTGCTCTGCAGTAATGAATAAATTACAGATCCCACTTTGGCCCCATTATTTTAAGTGTCATAAATTTGTGTGAATGAAATTTGGGGGTATAAAAATGGAAGTATAGACAGAGTAGTTCATTACAAAGAGATAGACTCTAGAGATTTCAACAAATACATTTGCTCTAGGAATCATTCCTTGAATTCTATCCCCTACTAATCTCCAGTTGTCCATGACTTTCCCTTTCAGACAATGTGGGCATATTTTGATACTTTTGATCAGGCTATATTTATATTATTGGGCTTTCTATTTAAATTTATCTGTTGTTACATTAAAATACTGTGGTAACTCTCTCCCTCTCTCATATCCCTTCATTAGAGAAGGCATCATTTGATAAAAAAAATATGAATGTATAAAACTATATCTTGTTTATTTCCGTTCATCAATTCTTTTTTTAGAGGTAGAAATACACAAGTCATTCTTCAAATAATCTGTCTGTTACTGTATGTTATGTTCTCTTGGTTCTTGCTTCACTCTATAACTTCATGTAGGTCTTTCTATGGTATTATTGTTATATGTGCTTGTACTCATTGTCTTAGGATAAAATGGATAAGGGAGCACTTCTTCTATTAAATATTCCATTTCAATCAGTGTTAAGTATAGCAGGTGTTTAATTTTTTTAAAGTTTACTTTTACTACACAAAGATAACAAAAAAATAGTGCCTTTCCTTAGAACTGTACATTTTGGAGCAGTAAATTCACACATGTTTCTACAGAAACTTCAGGTACCATAAATATCTTCATAACAAATTCTGGAGTCTTAATTCAATTCAATAGAGCTACCATTTAATAAAGTGCATAGTTTTCCAAATGAATTTCTATCAATCTTTCATCTATACTCCTAATAATTTTCTCTCTTTATAGCCATTTAAAATGGCAAAAATTAGATATAAAGTAGTTTCACATCAATTACAGAATGGCCAAACAAATTGTGGTACATGAATATAATGGAATACAACTATGCCATGAACAATGAATATAAAAATCATATTGAAACTCATGGGAAGACTTAAATGAACTGGTGCAAATTGAAAGAAGCCTGGTGAGTAAAACAATAAATAAAATGTAAATAATAAGAATTTTAAAAATTCAACTGAACACTAAAGTGTAAGTGATAAAGCTTGATCAATAAGAAGAAAATTAATCAGCATTTTCCCCCACAGGTAGGAGATTCAGGTATTGAAGTATTTGATGTAGCATTATTAGAGTTAGCTGTTGTTTTGAGGTCAGCTAAATTATTTTCTTGTTGCTTATTCTTTGTCAAGGGATGGTTTCTTGGAAAAGGGAGGAAAAGAATACATTTAAAAATAATGGTGAGATGAAAATGAAAAAAAAATAAACAAAAGGGAAGTTCCCTGATTCCTTTCCTCATCTCCCAGGGGGTTGCTAAACTAATTCATTTTTTCAATCATTCATGTATACACTAATTCCACAAACATTAATTAAATGTCTATTGTACATAATGCACTGTGGCAGATACTAGGGGACATATAAAGTTTACATAAGTCATGAATACTGTTTCCATGGAGCTTAAAAATCTAGGGAAAAATAAATGCAAGAAAAACTACAACACAAAGAGTCTCATCAGCCACCTAAGAAGGGCAAACTAAAATATCAGGTGAAGTCTGATGTAGAAGGCAAAGCTAAAGGAAGGACATAGTAAAGTCTAGTAGGTTTAGAGTTTTTTGAGCTCTGAAGCTAACAATGAAGACCACAGTACAGAGGGACTGTCATGATATACTATATTATGAAGAGCCAATGAGGCAAGACAAACCATACTGGACTGGGATTCAGTAGATTTTGTTTCTAATTTTGACATTACATATTTTAAAAAATTGATTAGTCACCTGAGGTGTATAGGGTACTCTTCTTTTCACCAGAGATGGCACAAAGGTAAGAGAAGTCTTGAGGCTTCTCTGAACATTAGCTGCAATTAATTCAATCTGAAAGTAAGTCAAAAAAGTGCCTATTATGTGCCAGGTATTATGCAAATAACTAGGGATAAAAAACATACAAAAGATAGCCTTTGCCCTCAAGCTCACAATCTAAAGGAGGAGCCATAAGAAAGCAAATATGGACAAGTGAGCTAAATAAAAAATAAATTGGAAATAATTAAAAAGAAGGAATGCACTAGAGATGAAGATAGAGAGAATATTTTAGACTTCAAGAATATCCAAGAAAAAAGTGTGGAGTCAGAGGATAGAGTGTCTTGTTATAGAAGAGTAAGGAAACTAGTGTCATTGGATCAATGCTTACATACATGTCAAAGAATAAGGTATAATAAGTCTTGAAAAGTAGGAGGACCTCCTTAAATTTTTCTTTAGTGTAAGTCATATTTGCCTTCTTTCAGAATATGATAAACATGGAAATATATATTGTATAATAGCACATGTTTAACCTATATCATATTATCCACCATCTTGGGGAAGGGTAGGAAGGAGGCAGAGAACATGGATTGAAACATATTTTTAAAAAATGATTTAAAATTGTACCAACATTAAATCTGGAAAAAATTAACCACTTATAAAAAGAAAGGTAGGAAGATGCTAGGTTATGAAAGACTGGATGCCAAACAGAACAATTTGTGCTTGATTCTAGAAATGATATGGAGCCAGTTGAATTAGTTAGGGAATTGACTTGATTAAACTAATGTTTAAGACAATGAGTTTGGTGGCTGAGGTGAAGAAGTACTGCACCTAGGAAGTGGCAGTGTCAGAGGAGAAAAGGGGATGTTTGAAAAATATATTGCAGATGTAAAATTGAGAGACCTTGGAAAGAGATTGGATATGGGGCAAGGTAGGCAGGTGAGAGATAGTGAGGAATCCAGGATGACACCTACATTTTGATCTAAGAGGTAGATAGTGTTACCCTCTAAACTAAAAAGAGGGGAAGGGGTTAGGGGGAAAATAACAAGTTCTGTTTGAAACATTTATTTTAAGATATCTACTGCATATAAAAATCAAGATGTCTAAAAGTCAGTTGGAAATGAGAAATTGGAGGTTAGAAGAGAGGTTAAGACATGAAAAGTAGTTGTGAAAATCATTAGCATAGAAAAGATAATTAACTTCATGCAACCTGATGAGACAAGCATATTACATAGTAGAGAGGAAGAAGAGTTTTGGGCCTTGGTGGGAAACTTGTGAGACACCTATTTTTTATTCTAGATGAGAATCCAGCAAAGAAGACACAGAATTCTGATAGATAGAAGGAGAACCAGGAGAGAGTGGTATCTGCAAAACTTAGAGAAAAAGTCACTGAATTTGGCATATTGAAAGATCATTAAAGGCTTTTGGTGACTGAGAGAGATAACTGTACAATTAATTTATTGACTATTACTAGCTTGATCAATTAATTGACTTTCCTACCCAGAAAAAAAAAAATCACTGCTAGAGTAGTTTTGGTGGAATGACAAGATGAATTTGGAATTGCATTGAAATAAGTAAAACCTAAGAACTGTTTTAGTTTTTCAAAAAGCCATGGTTTTATAAACTTGATGAGTCTTAATAAATGATATGTGGTGAGGAAGCTTTCTTGCAGAATCAGTCTCAAAATTGGAAAACTCATGGGCTACTTAGTCCATTTGGTATAAAAATCTCTTCTATAAAATTGGCACAAGTTGTCATTTGACCTTTGACAATAATGTAGAAAGAAAACTGCTATGTGCTAAGATAGCTCATTAAATGTCTAGACCCTTCTAATCATTAGGAATTTTTTTTCCTTTTACCAACCCCAAATTTTTTCTCTGGTAACTTCCAACATTTGCTCCAAGCTATACCCTCAATGGCCAGTCAGAACATGTCTAATTACACTTCTACTGGCTAGATCTTCAGATACTTAAAAATGATGTAGCTCTTCTTTACTAGCTAAAGGAATTGCTAAAGCTAAGGTTTCATATACGTATGCGTATATGTGTATGTATGTATATATATATATATATATATATATAATCTTCCATCTGCTACTCTTTCTTTGCCTTTTTAATTTTACTCTAGGACAAGAAGAATAAAGGAGCTGAAGTGATGTCAGGAAATTAGAGACATTCTTTTGTCTTCATTGTTAGGCTACCTTTTGGTCAGAGAATCAGTAAAAGTAAAAAAAATAGCAATTTACTTTATATCAGTGTATCTTACATTAGTATACTATTAGTATACTACTTCCTAAGATATGGGGTAAAGGTATTGTATCATCCCAGCATATTTACTATAACAATGTTCAAAATAAGCAGGTAAGCATAGATCTATGAGAATTCCCAAAATTATACCAAAAGTTAATGAGTGGTTTCCTTTTATTGACTATCTTTTGAAAGGTGATAGGAAAGTCATTCAGGCAAGAATCCAAATTTTTCTCAGAAAAAGACATAATAACTTAAAAATAACAATATGATCACTTGGTTTTTTATTGAACTTATACCAAGCAAGCCATTTGCAGCCTCTGGTCTTTGCTTTGAATGGGATGACTGTCAGCAGATGCCTATCAAGTCATTTTAATTACTTACATAAAAACTTTAGCAATACTGCAATAAAGTCAAAATAGCAAGTATGGATATACATTGTAGTTAGAGGGCCTAATTCATGTTTGTGTAGAAGCACCTTAGAAATTCAGCAAGTGCTATTAATATGCTCCTCTTACTATAGATATGCAGTACAGTCACTGAATGTTGCAAAGGAAACATGAAGATCAATATGTAAATTAAAATGACCATAAGTTACAGTAGAAAAATCATCAGACCAGGAGATGTAGATTTGAATTTCTCTATTGAGTTCCATCCTTGCTAAGAGTGTGACAGTAGGTTTGTCACCTCAATTTCCTTATGATGGGATAATAGTATTTTCAAGAGTACCTCACAAGGACATTTTGGGGAAAGTACTTTGTATATCTTTTAACTCTAGGTAAATGTGAATTATTCATATCTTCATTGACTACACACAATCCAATTTCTCCATTAAAATTAAATTTTTGAGAGCTACTGATTCTTCTTCAATGCTATCTCATATCTATCCCTGTTTCTGAATTTATATGGATATGCTCTTCTAAGAGCCCACCTGGATGGTTATTTGTCCTTTATTTGTGAAGAGGACTAATAGCATCATGAACTGATAACTTGACTAATGTGTGAATTGGATTTAAGTGATGCAAAGTTGCAGAAAGTTGTCAACCTCACTCTCTTTTCTGGGGACATTGAAGTTTAGTGGCAAAGAAAAAATATGTGGATGACCTTGGCATCTTTCATGTCTCACCAAACTAAACATTTCAGAATGTCTACTTCAGCTGTCTTCATGGTCATTGAAAGAAATGTTCTTATTTACTCATTCTAACAGGGAAAGGCTTCACATGTGAGACATTCCCATAATAGACATCATCAATGGGTTTGAAGCCTGTCAGTTACCTTCAACTTGGTTTAGCTTACCTTCAGAGATAATTTTAATGATGTGATCATTTTGCTTGTTATAGGTTCTTGTAATCACAAGTGAGACTTGGTTAAAGGTGGACATCAAATGTATATGAGTAGCCCTGAAATAAGCTTGGCAAGTCTTCACAACAGATTTGCTAATACTCTCTGAGCACCTCATACATTCCATATAGACCCACATGGATTATTGTAACAAGTTCATAGTAAATTTTCCCTTCTCTAGTATCTTCTCTGTTCCATCCTTCATAATGACTCATTATCCTTATACAGCTGTAAGTTGATGTCTCTTTCAAATGTGGATGGTTTTGTCGTTGGAAATGAACAGAAACAAGAACAGTTACAAGAGAAATGCGGAGGAAGTGGGTCATAGAGAAAAGGCAGAGTAAAGACAGCAAAGCATATTATTTTCCAGCTTGTTTACGTTGTGCTGTTATGAGAATTTTGAGGTTGGAAGCAGGGAAATTCTAATAATTGGGATTGTTTAGAAACTCTGAAACAATTGTATATTGACTAGGAAATATAGATTTTAGTTTACTCATATGAGATAGAAGTGAATCATTTCATTCAAGAGTCTCTGGTCAAAGTATTGTTGGTCAAGATCAACTTCTGAGTGAGTTAGAAAAGATTTTATGTTTGACTTTGTAAAGATTCCTTAGAATAAGGAACAGGAGAAACTGCCAGGTGGATAGTGACCTGGGAGCTGAGCTGATCAGAATAGAATTTAGGGCTAAAAGAAGAGCTATGTTTGGAGTAACTAAGTAGAGTTTATGACATCCAAAAAAGATCTACAAAGAGCTAAGCAGAGAACCAAGAGCTTCGTAATAGTAAATGAAGCAAAGTCATTTATTTTTCACTTGTTCTACCTAGCTCCTTGTGAAGTAGAGATTACTTATATCAGTCAAAAAGCATTTCATGTGTCAAGTACTCATGTGTTCAAGACATTGTGCTAAACACTAGGGATTTTTATAAAAGGAAATAAAACAAAATAAAAATTCGTATTTTCAAGTGATTCACATTCTATTGAGGGAGAAAACCCCAATCACTATATACACACAAGACCTACCCAGAATAAACTGGAAGTAATCTTAGGGGGAAAGCAGTAGACAATTATTGTTCCTATCATGCTTAGAAGGAACTCAGTAAAAATGTGGCTATTGATCATAGAGAGTGGAAAAGGAGGCAGTTAGAAGCTATCTTTTTTAAATTTCCTGGGTAATTTGGTCACCAAAATGTTCATATATTACTCAAGGGTAATATAGGCTAAGGAAGAATTATCTCAAAAAACTGAGCTGTTGAATGAACAAATTGTAATATTTTCTAAAGACATACTAAAATTCTTCCTTAAAAACTAAGGCACTAATATCCTAAGAGTTTGCAGTTCAAAATATGAATTTACACCCCTTTTCTCATTTGATTCTGAGAGATATTTTGAAATAAAATATCATTATCTTCATTTTGTACTTTTTAAAAAAACTGAGTCATATTGAGGTTAATTGATTTTTCAAAAGTCATATACCTTTAACCAGGAGAGGTGTGTTTTCATCCTAGACCTCTTTTCTCCAAAGTAAATTGTAGTGAAGATTCTTCTTGTCGGATTTGAGGGCACTGAGGTTCCATTCAAATCTCTAGTTCTCTGATGCTGCTTCAGAGGTGGAAGATGTTTGTCAATATTGGAAGGGAAATACTGGGTTGGAGACTCTGGTCTGATGTGGCTTTTCTTAGATTCTTATCTAATCGTTCTACTGAAGTTGTGGTATTCATGTTCAAGGAGCAAGAAAGACAACAATATAGTCCCGGAGAAGTTACTTTACTATTTTTCACTGTGCCCCATAAAATTCATTGTGAAATAAGAGCCAGTTTTTTTTCCTATAGACCAGTGTGTAGCCTTGAAACATGACCTGGCATGATTCAAGGCACTATGCAATTTCAAGGAAAACATTTGTCCCTCAAGTGGGAAAATAGTTACAAAATTATTGGCAGATGTTAAAGAGTTTCTGTGTCTGATACAAACAGGTTATTATTAGCTCTATCTGAAGCATATTGCAAACCACTTTGCAAGAAGTAAAGCTCTTTTAGAACTAAAATGTCACTCAAAGGAAGTACTATTTGGAACATAATGATGGATTCAAGGTTTTGGTATTGCTAAACTTTACTTTTATATCTTAATAGGTCATCCATCATTAAGTTTAGTCCTCCTTAACAACATACAGATAAAAAATCAAAGTATTTGAAACTTATGCATATCTGTCTTTACAGATTTCCTTTTTGAGCAAAGCTGTTTGTCATCTATTAAGACTCCACACTCATGAAATTGTCAATAAACTTCTCTCAGGCCTTTACATTCTGTTTGTCAGTGTGCTCCCTGAGATCAAATGGTGAAATTGTTTTACTTGTGTAACTGGGGCATGAACTCTATGGAATTTAGGTCCCTCTTTTCCGCAAGGAGGAGCAAACACTTTGGCATATTGAGACCTCTAGAGACCTCCATTCACTTTCTCAGAACAGAAGACAACTGAGAAATATAATACCTTTAAAATCAAGATAATCTTTATTAAGCAAGTATATACATGCACAAGGTCTAATATCAAAGATCAATCAAAGTATAGTCAGCTGGCAACTATATAATAACTATATAATTCTTAGTGAATGGAATTGGGAAAGAGTTTGGAAGCAACCAGTCAAGGAAAGGTTGAGTGAAGGATTCATAGGTGCAAGGGAAAACAAATATATCTCTGTTTTATATTTTAACATTAGAAATTAATATAAGAATATTAAGTGACTCAATCTTAAGATTTCAGCAATTCAGTGAACCACTGAGTCTTGGGCCATATGCCCCATAGTTGAAGCCAAGTGACAAACTCAATCAGAGATAGTTTTGGACTAGAAACCAGAGGTACCAAGTCTCAATGATTTTGGTTCTCAGAGAGAGACCATGAAAACTAGCTGGTGGGATGAATCAATGTCTGTCCATTTGGGGTGTAATTTTCAAAAATTATCCATTTCTTCATGTTCCTCTGGGTCCTGAAGACAATAAATCTTTCTGAATCCCAGTGAAAGAAGGTATAATATGTTAAAGCATAATTCAATGAACAACTTTGACAGAAAAATGGGAAGCCAAAACAAACAAAAAATTTAACACAAAGGTAGATGGCAAGGATACCCAATAACAGCAGAGAAAACTTGGAATAATCAATGAAAAAGTGTCCCAATTCTATCAGCTAGCCTGCTTAAGGGGTCAAGCTTCCAATCTCTCAGTGAGGAGAAGAGAGCTATTTCCTCTAGAGACCTTGAACATAAGAATTAACAACACTGCATTGATCAACATGACAATAGCACTTCTCATCAAAATGGACACAAGTTGTAAGTGCATCCAAAATTTGCAAAAGGGGAGATTGTTAGAAGAATAATACCATAAAGAGAAAGTTTTAATGTGATATCCAAACATTGGATTCAGGCACTTGATAACATAAGTGATCTGCATATAAAAATAGAAGCCTGAAAACGATTAACAAATCTCCAAAAGACCACCAAGTTTTGCAAAGAAAGGCAAAAGAGAATAAAAGTCATTAGTCCAATAGAAGACATACACCTAGTCCTTGTCCCAAGTTCTTGGGAAGCTGTCAGTTTCAAATGTTGGCCTGTCCTGAACATTTCAAAAGTTTAAGGTCAGGTATCCTTTAGGTTTATATTTTCATGGCAGTATGGGAGCTTATTTCAGATGAGACCGATGAGCCTATGAACCACACTTTAGAGTCTGGCTGCCACTGGAGCAGTCCTGAGGATCAAGGACTTCAAGGATTACTCCTTCGAGTGATATTTCCAAGATGCCAAACCACCAGGATATACCTGAAGTTCTTAAGTCACAAATAATTCTGTCAAAAGGATTGGCAAACACTCTTGTGCAATTCAGATAAAGTCTGGGTTAGTACTTTACAGTAAGAGAAGAGAACAGTCTGGGAACTAACTCTTTGAGTCTAGGAAAATAGAGGCATAGGTCTGACAGATACAAGTTCATTAGGTGAAAGATTATCAAGGCTCAGTAAGACAATGAGAATGACCTTTGACTATATAAAAGAAAATTGTCCTGTTAGTACACCTAATTGAGTACACTTTTCTTATTTGCCCACTTCACCAGCCCTAATACTGGGGTGACAATGTCCATAGTAGTTTGGTTTAGAAAAACAGCTTATCTCAAATAACCAGGGACAGTTGTCCTCTTTCGTGGATTTGCTTGTTTTGTTCCAAGCCATTTGTGGATATTCCTTGGATCTTCCTGCTTAAATCTTTTCTAAAACTGATCTCAATATGAATGAGTACAGCTTTCCAAATTTTACTTTTTCACTTACTAATAGTTGATATGGTGAAAAGTATCCAAAACCTTGTGTTTCTGATCTTACTAACAAAAGAATCATGAGAAGAACAGTAAAGTAGGAACTCATAGCACTTAAAATACAGAGATATAAAATTATTACATGATCCATTAAATTATTTACAGTTGATATACAGGATCAGCTAATACGATGCTTTCTCCAAACTGTTCAGTCCAATTAATTCCAATTTCTTTAGGAAGATAAGATGCTAGTAGGGATCTAATTATATATATATAATTACAACACTTTTGCAGATGGAATTCCTTCACTTCTATATTCACTGAGTAAACAATAAATTTACTTACAAGAGGCTGACTTTACTTCAACTGAAACAAAAATTTGAGGTGGGGCATGGAGATGCAGTTAAGTAACTAATGTCAAATTATATAGAGAGAACAGTATATATCAAATGGGTTGCCTGTAGTAAAACACATTTAGGATTTAATCACAGCTAAATGGAGTAGATAGCATATAAACATCATATACTTCCCAAAGATATTTTAGGGACTTAAACTGACCCATGACAATGTAAATAATAACAGACAGATGACAAGTCCAAATATTAATTCATTTTGTTGTTTATCATATGGAATGACTACACATTCAGAGTGAAAACAATAATATCTTACATTTTTGAATTTTGCTCCTATTTTCTATTGACCACTTGCTCTGATTATAGAAATTGTTATAAATGAAAAAAAAAAGATATGAATATAATAGCATCAGCACAGGTCCTTTTAGGCATATCTTGAAGGGTACAAAATGACTCATCACATGCATACTAGCATCTGTAACTTTGTTTGAGTTCAGAAAAAGTCATAGTTGACAATTGATCATCAGTAAAAATTCTGCCTTACAATCAGACTTAGGAATAATAAGGTGGGAAACATTTCTATTCAAAAGAAAATAGCAAAACTGGAAACTGAGTCAGGAATATCCTACCTTCATTTCCTGCTGAGGGCCATCCCCATGACCATTCCTATATAAAGACCTCAACATGTCATGATTCAGGATCATGTTCCTTCTGAGTGCTTAGTAGCTTTTCATTTGAATGATTGATTACTGAATTCATACTCCATTGTACAACAAATCTGAATTCAAAACTCAAAATAATATTTATTGTAATCCCAAAAGTTTTTACTTCAAATGGCAAGTTTCACTAACCATAGTTTAGAGCGAACTACAACTAATATTATTCTCATGGAGTTTGAATAACCAATAACAAATTTTACCAAGGGCTCACACACATAAGAGATTTTATTTGGCATTTTTCACTTGATTAGCTTCTCTACTTCACACGTTATAGACACATGCTAGCATAAAGATTAGTTATGAGAAATTATTTCTGGAGTATAGATAATTTGTTTATAGTTTAATTGTTTAGTGATTCTACAAATCAAGTAAATTCTTTCAAAAGTGCTTATGAAAGCAAATATCATCTGCAATGAGGATAAGTTAGAAACCTTCCCAATGAGATAAGGGGTGAAGCAAGGGTGCCATTATCACCACTATTATTTAATATTATACTAGAAATGTTAGTTTTAGCAATAAGAGAAAATAATAAATTGAAAGAATTAAATTGAGGGAGGAAACTAAATTATCACTCTTTGCAGAGAATATAATAGTATCCTTAAAGAGCCAAAGAGAATCAACTAAAAAACTGGCTGAAATAATAAATAACTAGCAGAGTTGCAGGATATAAAATAGACCCACACAAATCCTCAGCATTTCTATATATTACAAACAAAGTCCAGAAATAAGTCATAGAAAGAGAAATTCCATTTAAAATAACTCTAGACTATGAAATACTTGGGAATATATCTACCAAAAAAAAACCATAGTAGTTTTACGACTACAGTGACAAAACATTTTTGACACAAATAAAGTTAGATCTAAACAATTGGAAAAACACTTATTGTTCATGGGTAGGCTGAGCTAATATAAAAATGAAAATTCTACCTAAATTACTTATTCAATAAAACTATCAGACAAAACTATTTTATAGAACCAGAAAAATCAAATATATCCAAAAGAACAAAAAAATCAAGAATATCAATGGAATTAATTAAAAAAAAGATGAAAGTGGTAACCTATCAGTACCAGATCTCAAACTATATTACAAAGAAGTAATCATCAAAATAATTTGGTACTGGCTAAGAAATTGGATTGTGGATCAGTGAAATAGATTATGGCTAAATGACTTTAGCAGTATAGTGTTTGATAAACACAAAGATCCCAGCTTTGGGAATAAGAACTCACAATTTGACAAAAACTAGAAAACAGTATGGCAAGTTCCCTCTAAAATGAATCATAGATGTATGTCATCCCAATCCCTTCTCCGTTAAAATGTATTTTATAATTTTCACACATTTCTCCTAGTTTCCCCCTTTGGAGCTAAAGGAATTTGACCAGTTCCTGTTCTAACAGACAACCCTTTTAATATATTTAAATACCCATACGCCCCACCCTCAAGTCTTCTTTATCCTAAATATATCCACTACAATCAATAAAGCCTGACAGAATAAACACCTCTGGGGAAAGGAGAAGGACAAGTTATACTCTGTAAGATTTAAGGTCTTATGCTAAAGGTTGGGGAAATTCCTACTAAAAGTACAAAGTGGGAAAAGAGCCCGTGACAATGTTTTAAGACCCTTGAGTCACCATTGTTAAGTGGTTATCTACTGGCCTTGGACAGAGAAGCCATTTAGCTCTCTGAGCCTGAGAAGATCATCTCTTTAGACTGGGTTAAGTAAAATCCCAGTCACCTGTTTAAATCACCTTTAACACCACACAGTCATGAATACATCCAAAATGGTATTGGTAGATACAGAAGACTAGGCAACTTGACCCTTACTCATAGATCCAGTTATATCATTTCTCTCAGTGGCTTGCTGTTCCCCATCAAAAATAAATAAATAAACAAACATTTTTGCCTGGCATTCCAGGGTCTTCATGATCTGGAACCATTCTACTATTCCAGCTTGATTTCATTTAGTTTCCATGGCATACTTTCAATGAACTTCTCCCTGCTAGTTGCTACCCTCTGGATGCTCTCAGGTACATTTCTTTTCTTTGTAGATCTGTGATGATATGTTTCTGTGTTATGTGCTTATTTACCTAATTATGAAATTTTAATGTCTTAATTTATATTTAAAGTATTCTCTGTTCAGATATCTTAGGGTGCTGTAGATGAATCATACTGAACAATAAGATATTGCAAGTATTTCAAGTACCATGTGGCTCAACAATCTTTCAAAATAATATCATAGTTTTACTGTCAGATTTAGAGATTTTACTTTTTATATCACCAATGAATTCAACTTTCTCATTTTGCAGATGTGGAAACTGAGTCTGGAAGAGATTAAGTGACTCATCCAAGGTTTTAAAAGAACATCAAGTGAATTTCTTATCTATGAAAACCTGTTTTTTGTGTGTTTAATTTTTCCTCCTCATAAGTCTTTCTGTATTTACATTTATTTTTTTCTTTTATAGCAATATATGTGTGTATATGCATATACACATAATGAAAACAACCAGATCCACAATTATTTTCTTACCAAGACATTCCAGAATCTCCAGCTTGTCTCACTGCTGAAAATAGAAGTTAGTGCTTTATTAGTCATATATTAATAAGACATGGTGGGTGTGCTATTGGGAAAAAATAAAAATAAACAAACAAGCAATGAGTTACCTTTTTGGAAAAATTCCAGAAATTATGAGACAATTAAGCCATGGCCTATTTGACTTAGAATAAATAGAGCTTTAATAATTTATCTGCTATTTATTTCCTACCTGTTTTACAGTATATCTGTTGGTACATTAAGAGAAACTGGACCACACAGAGGGAAGAGAGCACCAGGCCCTACATTGTACCTGGACAAATTTGAGATTATAAAGACTATCTATAATGTGAGCCCAATTCACCTTTGTTTTGGTCTGGAAATTTAAAGGAGCCAGGTGAGGGGTAGGATGTGAGAAAGGCATATTGGATTAAACAAGCCTAATCTTTGTGATGGGAAATTATCTTTTGGTAATATGAGGCCATTATTACTTGGAACAGATAATCTGAGACCAAGAGGCACTCTATAGCTTTGGTACACTGATTTTTTGCTAATTAGTCGTAGGATTTAGTGCAAAGAAGAGACCCTAGTGGTAGTGAGCTCTAATAGCTCTGGCAGCCACTAAGCCATACATGAGCATCTTTACAGCATGCCTATTTAAAAAAAAAAAGAAAAAGATAAAAAAAAAGATCCTTACCTTCTGTCTTAGTATCAATACTATGCATTTTAAGACAGGGGAGAGTGGTAATGGCTAGGCAATGGGGGGGAGGGGGAAAGTGATTTGCTTAGGGTTAAACAGCTAGTAAGTGTCTAGGGCCTCATCTGGAAGCTACCTATTCCAATGAAATCATAGGTCCAATTTCTATCCCCTATTGTCCTAGTCTAGGAGTTTTCCTTTATGTTCTTGACAGTTATTCCACTTGACAGTTATATCCAAGATAACTTGACAGTTATCTACCAGTAACTCTAGCTCTAAATTATCCCCAAGAAGAATATAGCTTCTTTTTTCTTTTTTTCCTTTTTTAAAAATTTAATTGTTCTCCTCCAAACTGCTTCTTCACCACCCTCCATAAAGGACTAGCATAGATCATGCTTGAGAAGAGCTAAGTCACTCTTCTTTGTACTCCTTAGGTCCAGAAATCCCTGTCTGTAACTTCCTCCTCTTCCTCCTCCTCTTTTTCTTCTTCCACCTCCTCCTCCTTACAGATTCCAAAAAAACACAAATCAAAACTATCTATGCCCCTAGACAGAGTTTGTCAACTAAATGCTGTATTATTCTACTCATCATTCAAGTGTCTTTCCATTTCAAGATTATATTGTCATTATCCCCTTAAACATTATCTTTCCTATTAGGATATTGTTGTTTTTCATCCTTCTTATTGGAAAAGGACCAATGACATCACATTTTGGGGATCTGGATACAGTGCATTCAACTGTGGCTGATCAGTCTAATAGGAGTTTTCAAAGCTCTACCACAGGTCAGCTACAAATAGTCTATTTGAACATTTGGTGTGTAGATGTCTGTAAATTTGCACATCCCACAAATCCTTGGTGATTATTGCAATGCTGCTGTACTAATGGAGCCCAGAACTTTCTTTGATGTGGGCACGCTATGCTTGGCAGTCCTATGCCAGGATATCTCATGTCTCATGATCTATGCCAAAGTTTTTGAGAAGCTCCTTGGGAATGTCTTTGTATCACGTCTTCTAACCTCCTTGTATCGTTTCTCCTGAATTTCTTGTGAATGCTTTTCTTCCACAAGTTCTTCATTTGGGCTACATGGCCAACACTTTGAAGTCATACTCTCCGCAGTTGATGTTGAATGCTTGGTAGTTCAGCTAGAGGTAATCTACTCAGAATATAAAGTCCTTGAGGACCAAGATTGTTTCTCTTTAGTATCTGAATCCCTAACATTTAGCAATTGGGTTGAATCAAAGGGATGGGAGATGGACTGATTCTGTAATTTCTTTGCTGTAAAAGTCACCTTGATAAGGAGTATTTCTCTACCAAAGCAGGTCAGTACCTTCTGTGTAATTAAAATTTTGAGAGTTGCCTAAAGCTTGGGGAAACTGACTCCCCTACTGACCTAAAACCTGTGTCTTTCAGAAGTAACATTTGAAACCAAATATTTCCAGTTCTGAGGCCAGACCTCTATCCATTATGCCATGCAGCCTATTTAAAAGGATAATTTGTTGTTCATTCATTCTTTTTTCATTCATTCATGTATTCATTCATTCCTTACCTATTTCTTATAATCCCTAGATTACTTTTTAAAATATTTAGCCCTTATCATATTCTTAAATCGATTGATTGATTAATAGAAGATATGGATTCTAGCTGTACTTCTTATAATATCATGTTGCCGTTAGACTTATGTAGCATTACACTTTACAGGCATTTTATGTTGCTTATTATCCATTGATAAAAACCATAGCCACATGAAAGATGCAAATGATTTCAACTCCCTAGGCCTCAGTTTCCTCATCTATAAAATAGAGGTGGATATTTTACTAACTTTTAAAAGTCTCTTCTAGCTGTAAATCCAGTAATCTAATATGGAATTCTTTCTGAATAAAAAAAGGTAGGGGGAAGGGCAATCCTGTTTTCCTTGTTTATTGTGCATTGGTGGTTGGTTTTGTTGTGATAAATTAGCAATAACTTTCAGGCACATTTGGCAAGGGGGAGACAAATGGATTTTTTTTCACAATGCATTGAATAAACATCTTCTGCATGAATATCTCCTATACTTCAGCTGCCTCAATACAGTAGAAGTTTATTGACTTATGTACTGCAAGCTACATTTGAATGATTGCTTCATATATTATGATATGCTACATTACATCGTGTTCCTTTCCTGCATCTATAGCCCAAAGACTTATTGGAATAGGTTTGTTTCAGACTCATAAAATATACATGACTTAAAAAAAAAGATTATTATACCAAAGAAGCTACCAGTCTTGTGAAACTGCAGGCTTGGCTATTTGTTGAGATTCATTTCATTTTTTCTAGCATTATTCCTGTGCGTGTTAAGGCTTAAAGTATAGTATAAAAGTGCAATCTGTTCTGTAAGACAGTTTGTAATAAGAAGGTAGGAAACTG
The DNA here is from genome assembly GCF_027887165.1 of Monodelphis domestica. Lineage (NCBI taxonomy): Eukaryota > Metazoa > Chordata > Mammalia > Didelphimorphia > Didelphidae > Monodelphis > Monodelphis domestica. The sequence continues at coordinate 541,658,712 of NC_077227.1, forward strand.
AGTTTTTAGTACTGCAGATTGTTTTGTTTTGTTTTTTAAGAAAAAAACTTTTATAAAAGAGAAAGTTTCATAAAGGGCTCCTTTCTAAATTTATAACTTTAACCAAAGTGAATCATCTATAAATTCAGTAGAGTATCTGAAGGGAACATGAATGCATACTGATTGAACTTGGAGTTAGAAGACCTGAGCTTCTCAGAAGTAATCAAAGGGATAGATCAAGAATCCAAGAATATAAAGTAGTAAAGGAAGAACTCCCTGTTTGATGAGAATTTCTGGGAAAATTGGAAAGCAATTTGGCAGAAATTAGATTTGGAGCACTCTCATGCCATTTTCCAGAATAAGCCCTAAATAAATAATATATGCATATATATATAGACACATGCATATATGCATATATACATATAAACACATATATGTGTATATTTTATATATGTCATATAATATAAATGTTATAATTATACTTTAGTGTTATATAAAATGACATCATTAAAATATATAATGGAAGAGAAAGATTTACCTTATACCAGTGTCTAGAAGACAAAATTTTACAAGGTAAGTCACAGAACCTTTTAGAAAAGGCAAAAAAAGAAAATTTCTAATACCTTGAATTTTAAAATGTAAGAGCAAATGATAGGGAGATAGACTGAGCAGAGAAGCTGTCATATGGAAAATACATTTGAATCAAATAAAATTGGTGAAAATCTAATATCCTAGATAGATGGGATATTACCAAACATATTTATATGTATATAGACATATATATATATATGTATGAATTTGTGAGTGATATTTGTTATTATTTTCAATTTTCTATATTCAAATTGTATTGGTCTGAATGTGACAGGATGGAGCTATGTTGTGTCTGTGGATGTTTGGGTATATGTATATATGTGTGGGGGGCATGTATATGTTGTATATATAGTTTATGTACATTTTCTTGTGTTGTATGTATGTGTATGCCTACTCTTCTATGTACATATTACATATACTTAAATAATGGTTAATGGATACATTGTGTACAAATAATTTACAAAATAATTATAAACATATAAAACATACTTCAATACTCTTGCACTTTAAAAATCTGTGATTTACATGTAATAAACTTAGAACTGTCACCTTTTGACAGATAAATGGGCAAAGATGATAAAAAATGAAATTATTCAACAATGCAGGGATTGTGGGAAGTCAGGCAAGTTAATGTACTTTTGTGAGCCTACTCATTTCACTAATCTGTGACTCAATTTTATTCTTAATAGTAGATTAAAAACTTTTAAAGGGATAATAAAAACTGAGTGTCAGAGAGTAATGCATGTGTTGTAGTGGCTAAAACACTGGACTTTATAAGCCTTGAAACTTTCTATAAAAGTTAGTTATCATTAAAATAATAGTGAAGCACTAGCTTAAATGATAAAATAAATTTCTATAGTTTTTAATTTTCCAAAGTATTTTACATGAGTGCTCATTTGATTCAAAAATTCAGTGAGGTAGGTACTGCATCCAGTATTAATCCATTTTACAATTTATAAGACAGACTCAGTGAGTTTGTAGTTTGAATTTGTGATTGAACTTTCCTGAATCAAAGTCCATCTCTACAAACACTACACCAAAAAACTGTTTAAATTAATTGAAGAGTAAGGACTTTAGCAAATGTTTCACTGACTGATTAATAATGGCCTAAATTAGAAAGCTATCAAGGGGGAAGAAAGGAAAGAATATTTTTTGAATATATCAAGACGTTTTTGTGTGTTTTGAAAGAGCTCCAGGAAAATCAGATTTATCCTGGAGAAGATCAAGTTCCTTAGTTCTCTTCCTTCTATGGAGCTCCAAACTATGAGACTGCTGAAAGCAGGAAACATCTCCTAATGAAATAGTAGTTTGTTCCTTAAGCCCTATGGCTGGATCTTAACACCTAGCTATTCTTCATACTGGGATGTCCTCCTTACTTACTTTTCTGCCTCTTAACAGTTTATGATTCTTTAAATTTCCTTGTGGGTAAACCTTCTGGTTTAATAATCATTAATATTCATCTAGTACTTACTTTGTGTCAGGCACTGTGCCTACAGACTTCACAATTATTATCTCATTTGATTTTAGGAGAGAGATACTGTTTTCTCCTCATTTTGAAGATGAGGAAACTGAGGCAAACAGAGATTAAGTGACTTGCTTAGATCCATACCATTAGTAAGTATCTGAGACTGGATTTGAATTGAGGTCTTTCTTCCTGACTCCAGGTCCCATGCTCTAGCCACCTAGGTGCCTATAATTTTAATGTGAGAATTCCATTTGTCTAATGACCACTGAAAGAAGGTGAAAAGCATCTCCTTAATCCTTTCTATTCTAATGTCCATGAGAGGTAGAGAGCAAAGCTTTAATGGTAGAAGAATCAAAGAGATCAATTAGTCTCTCATTTTACAGATAAGGAAACTGAGACCTAAGGAGTTTAAGCAGTTTATTCAGGGTCACATAGCTAAGCCATATCTGATTCAGAATTCAAAGCCAGATATTCCTGACTCCCAAAGCCAGAACTTTCTCCACTATCCCTCCCTAATTCTCTCTGCACAAAGTAATGCAAAGATTACAGGATTTAGAGTCAAGATAAGGGGTCAAATCCTGGCTCTATTATTTACTAGCTATGTGCCTTGGACCTCATTTTCTTCCTTTATAAAATGCGATAATCCTATTTATTCTTGATCTAGTAGGATGGTAATATTTCAACTTTTTCACATTAAAAGTGTGTCTTCTCCCTTCACATCCATTCCTAGCATTCTTATCCCTGAGGCTATATCAGGTCAGGTCCTGCTGAAACTAGAGCTGCCACCTGTGAACTATCCTGTAGGCTGCTCAGCTCTTAGAGAGGCAGCAAGGTATGACATAATGCGTTGGGCTTAGAGACGGGAAGATCTGTGTTTGAATCTTAACCCAGATGTTTTGAAGCTCTATGATCTCAGTTACTGCATTTGTATCTACCACCATTGCTTCATCTGTAAAACGATGGTGTTGGACTAGATGACCTTAAAAGGTTCTTCGCAGATGTTATGATGTTTCAGGTGGGACTTGATGTATTGGGTTTCTATGAAACAGCCTACTAAACAAATGTTGTGAAAAGGATACCTGCAGCCCCTCCTGGTACTGAAAATAAATCTCTCAAAGACAGTTTTAGTCTGATATTACTTAAACTTATTAATTGCTTGAAACCTGTCAAATAAGTAAGAGAAATAAACCAAAGGGAAAATCCACCTGTCTCTAACCACATAATTAGTTTGAGTCTGGGAAGGGGCCATTCTGTGCCAAATGCTCTGGACTCATGCACTCAAACTAGTCTTCTCTTGGTTGAAATATAATGAGGAACAAACCCAATGGGGAGTTGGGATCTGCTGCCGGAATGGGAAACAGCAATGAGCAGATGCTACGGAGAGATAAGAAATACGCTTGCATTACCTCAACAGCTGCATCCTAGGTCTCTGAGTGTTGAGTATGTTAAATATTCTCGGGCTTTCCAAGCATACTCGATGTGCCAGCAGAGCCCTTACACATGCCTCTCACTGGCACAAGACCAACTGAAGTCAGGGAAGAGCTGAAGACGAGCTACAAAGGCCTCAGAAAAATGGGGAACAAAGGCTCGCCTACAATTGGGTCTTGGTGTGAAGTCCTGCCTCTGACTTCTTCTCTGAATGGCCTGGGTTCCATGACTGGTCTCAGTTTTCTCCTCTGGAAAATAATGGAGCTAGCTAGCCTGTCTGATCTCTCAGGTCCTCTCTGAGCTTTAAAATAGTAGGGAGAGAGCTGTACCTAGGATTTCAGTGGTTATTGAGCCCATGATGAGTAATTTCTTCTACCAGTGGACCTTCTCATCTTCTTTGCATTTTACCAAGAGATTTGACTAGATCTCTACAAAGTTAAGGGACTGATCCAGTGTCACACAGCCAGTAGGTAGCAGAACAAGGAATTGAACTCAGATCATTCTAGTTTTGAGGCCAGCTACGTATCCATTGCACAACAATCTGTCGCTCTAAAATAGTAAGTATTTAATAAACACTTTCTTGGAGGAGCTAGGTGGCTTCAAGGGGCCAGGACTAGAGTTGGGAGGACCCAGGATGAAATTAGACCACAGACACTTCTTAGCTATGTGACCCTGAGTAAGTCACATAACCCTGTTTGCCTGGCCCTTACCTTTCTGTCTTCTGGTTATTACTAAGAAAGAAAATAGGAGTCTAAAACAAGCAAAAAAGAACAAAGAAAAAGTAAATAAAAGTTATTTCCTGAATCAATTTATTCTAAGTGTTCAAGGAAGTATAAAAAGATATGTTTATGATGAATCATACTTTTTTTGCTCAAGGATTTAATGGAGTTTCCTCACTCCATATTTCAAACTCCTTTCTTCCTATGCATTTCCTTATGTTGATTCTTCTTTGATGACATTCCTTGATACCAGGGACTATAAACCATAGTAATGGTGTCTGATGTTATCCTAAGCCTCACCTTAATACCACCATCTTCCTGGACCATCTTCTCTCTAGTAAACCAAGAGCTTCTTGGAGGCAAGGGTTATTTTTTTTTCTTATTGTGTTTGAATACCCAACATCTAGAATAATGCCTTGCTAATGGTAGTCCCTCAGACAAGCAAAGCAGTGTTGGAACTATTATATTAAATTTGAAATATATATATATGTATATTTAACTATATATATTAAATGATATATGTAATGGAGATTCATATATATGGTCCTCTTTTTTCTGTTCTTTGAATATAAAAATGTTTGTGTTCATTAATGTTTGTCAAGTTTCATATTAATAAAAGAGAAAATTAAAAAAAAATAAATGTTTGTGGCCTTGAGATGGCATAATTTATAGAGCACTGGGCCTGGAATCAGGAATACTCTTCTTCCTGAGTTCAAATCTGGCCTCAAACTCTTATAACCATGTTAACCTGGGCAAGCCATTTGACCATGTTTGTCTCAATTTTCTCATTAGTAAAATGATCTAGAGAAGGATATGGCAAACCACTCCAGTCACTTTGCAAAGAACACCTCAAATAGCATCACAAAGAACCAGACATGATTGAAACAACTGAGCAATATCAAATAAATTTTGGTTTGGCAAGCTAAATCTAAAAGAATATGTTCATTGATTCTACCAAGGAATATTTAATAATTTATGAGAAAAGCCCTGTCTCTGTGGAGTATATAAACAAGAAAGAATAGAAAGACATATATACATATAATTTTGATACAAGGGAAAGTGAGACATACACAGGAGAGGTCAAGATTGACCCTGAGGGAAAAGTGGAGAGAGAATACTCAGTGCTTTTATGATAACTACCTCTTCCTCTCAAATCCTGTTTTTAGGACAGAGGAGAATATGATATCACCTATTTATGTCTCAATATCAATTAGTCAGGAGTGTATCTTAAGAAAGCTCAAATTGTGTAATGAAACACAGGTGTCCCTTCCACATCACAGGAATGAAGGGAGTCTATCTGCTATGATCTGAAAAATCGTTGTAGAATTTTTTTTGGTGCTCCCTTCATACCAAAGAAGTCTGAATTTCTCTTTCTTCTATAATATTTGTAGATAAAATATTTGCATAGATATTTATAGAGAAAATAATATTCTACATATGTTTTATGCATTTCTGAGTTTTTAATTTACTTTACTTTACTTTACTATATTATATATTGGTCATTGCACATCATCTGAGGCACCCTTAAAGTCCCCAAATATTCCCATTTAATTTCTTATGCCAATTTGCAATATACTGAAGCCATGTTAGGGAAAGTCGAGATGTGGAAGGGATACTTGTGTTAAAGAAGTTGAAGAATCAGGAGAAGGACTTATTTAAGAGAAACACACTTTGCAAGATCCCTGAAATTACATGTGGTCAGGAATTTGTTCTGTCTATATGTAAAGTCAGTCCTATTAATATAGAACAAAGCAACAAAATGATTCAAGAACAGAGGACCACATTAGATATATATTTTGGTGGTTTTGTTGTTGTTAGTAGATTATTTATTCAGAAGATAGTTTTTAAATGCATTCTGCTCTAGGAAATTCATGAAACAGTAAAAAACATAAGTAAGACTTGGTATTTGGAATGGAAGAGTCCTTCAAGATTATTTTGTCCAATTTCTTCATTTTACACTAAAGGAAATTGATATTATAGTTATAGGACTATTTAATAACATAACCACAATTCAAATACAATCTCCTGATTCTGAATTCAGAGCTTTTTTTTTTCATAATACCACACTTTCATTTAAGATCTCTGCCCTCTAGGATCAATGTAATTTCTTTAGGGGGAATTTTTTGGAAGGAATGGGGACAGCTAGGAGGTAAATATGAATTAAATCCATATTTAGCTCTTTGAATCCAATTCCAATCTGGGCTTCACCTCTGAAATTTCCCTCTATCTCCTTTCCTAATCAATAGATCCAAGAGTCTTCTTTTATATAAAACTACCTCTTTTTTCATAAACAAGATATAGATTTATAATCCAGATGAAAGTATAATGTCTTTCACTTAGGCCTAAAGCATATTTAGGATTCAAAGACAATATAGTCTTAAAATAAAATATGCCTGAAGAATGGACTGAAAATTTCCAAAAGATCTGTAAATCTACAGATATATAAAGAGTAATTTCAAGAAACCCCTGGATCCTAGAGTTGTTTTCATTTCCACACTCATTATTTTTATAAAATAAAGTAGTCAAATTGTTTGGTTGCATTAATAAATTTTTATCAGATCAGTAAATGAAAGGTTAACAGTAGCAGATAAGTTAGAAAGCCAATGGTTGTATCTCAATATCTAGTACAAGGTTTGGTGCATTATTAGGTACTTCATAAATACTTATTGATTAATAGATGTGATCTATCACTACTCTATGAGATTTAAGAAATTATAATGGCTTAATCCTATAAAGGATTGTATGTCTTAGAAATGAGAATATAAGAGGAGAATATACTAGGTAAGCTATTTTGGGTCACTACACAGATCAGTGGGACAAATAGGCCTCTCTAAGTTCTACTTTAATTTTCAGAAGAAGGAATTATGGCCTGTGACTTTTCGATCTTACAAATGTGGTTATAACTCTCTTTTAGGGTAGTAAGCTTTTTTGTTGTATTGTTGGGATGTACGAAAATTCAGCGATGATTTACTCAGACTGCCTGCTTGATGGACCATAATCCACTTCCTCAAAGGAAAAGCAAACAATGGTGTCATCTGGTTGATAATCTTCTATGTGTGTGGCACAATTGGGCCCAGAACAATAGCAGAATATGAACCTACTCTGGGACTTTAATTTAGCCTGTGCACTTCCTTCTCTAACAGTGGACCACAGAGTGCTGAGTTTGTTTCCAGACCATTTGAGAATGAACATTTAAAGAGGTAGTGGATAGGGAAAAGAGAGGATCACTGGTCAGGGCTCACAGTAATTAGGGACAAAGTTCTTAATGTATTCATTCAAAATCAAGTTTAAACTGTTCTTGTTATTCCGAGTTATAACTTCTATTTGTTCCCAAAGAAGCATCAGCAAAAGAAACCACATTTTAAATCATGTCTCTATGGAAAAGAATGAAAACAAAGACAGATTCAATCTAGAGTCACTTGAGAAAATCTGTGAACATTGGGAGGCCATAAGAGAGTAGACAGAAAACTCATATGGTAGAATGTGTTGGATATGGAGTCAGAAGAGAGAGCAAGGTTAAAATCCTGATCCTGACACTTGCCAGCTGTGCAACTATGGACAGGCCACTTAAATTCTCGCAGGCCTTGTTACATCATCTGTTTAATTTTTTTTAAAAAATGAAAGAAAAAAAGGAGTAAGAAATGTTGTAGTGCCAACCTCACGGGAAGCCCGTGAGGCTCAAATGGAATAATATGTCTCAAGCACATTGGAAGCCTTAAAGCACTACATAAATTTATTTTTATTGTAATACATGCCTTGATTTATTTAGCACATTGAATATTTTTTTCAAAGGTCAAGACAAGGAATCATGTAATGAATCTGACTTGCAGGGCAGAGAACTTGAGAAGCAGTACTGAGTAATGGGGCCATGATAAACCTGGGTTTGAATCCCACCTATGACATTTGCTAGCTGTGTGAAATTGAATAAGTTATTTAACTGCCCTCAGCCTCAGTTTCCTCATCTGTAAAATTGAGGAGAGCAATATCTATATTGTTTGAAGAATGTTATAAGGATCAAATAGAACATCATGCATGTAATGTTTAGTGAGCCTTAAAGCAAGGGGTTTTATCCTGAGATCTACTGATTTTTTTGTTAACTAGTTACATACTTTTCATCTAAGAATACATCCATAGGTTTCAGACTGGCACTGAGTCTCTGTCTGTCTCTCTCTGTCACTGTCTCTGTCTCTCTGTCTCCATCTCTCTCTCTATCTTCCTCTGTCTCTCTCTACCTCTCTGTCACACCCACACACAGAAAATGTTAAGAATATCTGTCTTAAAGTGTAAGTTATTATTCAATTCCTTCATAAATTTTCTTACCTATAGCTCTGCTTTTTCTGAGTCACTAGGAGAGGCTATCTAAACTTTTTCAAGTTTTGAATGTTGACAACAGCTAATATGGGAAGAGTCACATATTCTTTCTAATTATGGCTGTGTTTTTTAGAGACACAGAAAATCAACGTAAAGAGGAAAGATTTACCAAAGTGCCTTTATGCTTTTTTTGCCTTTATAGGAATCCTTCTTACTTAGAAAGCCCTCTTGATGCTTGTCCCTCTCTCTAGATTCTACCTATGTTTCAAGAACCATTTCAAGTCAATCTTCTCCATGACATTTTCCCTCCTTACCTCAACCCACAATGATCCTGGCCTTTCTCAAATACCTACCTCACTTGTTTGTGGGTCTCACATAGTGCTGATCTATGCTTTATTATAACATAGAGACAGGAGGGCATGCCATATCTCTTTAACTAGGCAATAAGCTTCTTACCGGAAAGAGTAATATCTTATTCACTTACTACTAAAAGAAGTCTAAATTCTTTGGACTGGCCCTCTACAATCTCCTTCTAGTCTTTTTTTCTCCTAAGTTTATACTACTTCATTTCACGTATTCTATGTCCCAGCCAAATTGTACTATTTATTTTGAAAATATTATTTCTTTTCTCACCCCAATGCACTTGGTCACATCATACCAAATGCCTGGAATTCCAATACTCCCTCCTTTTCCCCAAACACATCAAATATATTTAAAGCTTGGTCTTCCTTGAAGGCCCAGCTCAGGTAAAAGTTACTCTCCACCCTTCCATTTGAAGTTCACCTGGGACACTTTCTAGTTATGTGGCCTCTCAGCCTCAGTTTCCTCAACTGTGAAATGAAAATAAGAACACCTCTTTCTTAGGATTATTGTAAAAGATTAAACGATACCTTATGCAAAGTACTTTGTAAACATTAAAGCTCTCTAAAAGTTATTTAATAATAGTATTTGTAACTTCATTAAATAAAAGATTCTCATACATAATAATAATAATAAATAACATTTTCTTTAAAATTCACAAACCATTTTATATTTCTTGACAACACTCCCAGTGTGCTGGAATCAGATTAAAATATAATTGGAAATAGTTGACAAAACAAATAAAAATACAATAGAATATAAGTAATGTTAATATATGGTTTTCTATGTCAATAAGCCACCCTTGGGGATTATTATATATGGTTTAGTGGCTCTGGTTCCTTATGCTCCTGCCTAAACTAATAAATGTTCAATAAATATCTATTGAATTCAATTGTAAGACTTTCATTTAATGTTTCTTTCATTGTTCAGTATACAAATTTAGAAATGTATTGGTGATTGGAGTAGGGAGTAGGGAGTTTTCTGGAGCATTTCAAGATGGTTTTGTGTTTGAAAAACTCAAGAAAATGAGATGTAGCCTATGAAAGATCAAGTTTTCTAGCCTTTTTTTCCTTCCAGAGAACTCTAACCAGTGAGACTGCTGAAACAGCAGACACCTTCTCCTGATGAAGCAGCTGCTTGTGCCTCAAGCAGAATGATTACAGTCAGAGCTTTTTTTATTATTATACTTAAAAAAAATGCTCCAATGCCATGTTAAAGAGTCCAACAGCTGTGAGTCAAAACTAAGTATCACATGGCCACGATTGCCATGGTAACTACCTTGGCCACATTGGAGAAAAGATGAGGGCGGGAGAGGCTGTCCCTTCTTGTCCACTCTCCTCACTTTGGGGTGATCCCAGCATTGTTCAGCTTGAATGGTGATCAGTTGCTTTGACTGAAATTATGTATTAGCAGCGGAGATGCTCTGAGCTCTCTGGCAAAGATAACTAGGCTGGGATCTGGGGGGCAGGGAGGAGAGCAACATTTTTATCAACCATTTTGTTCTGTTCCTGAGCCCTGGGTGCCTTGGCCTGGCTGCCTGAGAAAGCAGCTGGATGGGTTGTTTGAGCCTCTTTAGTTAACAAAGCCGAGTGGTTACCTCAATCTGGAGTGTGAGAAGCAGCATGGGATGCTACTAGTTTGCTTTGGTTTAGTTGGGTTTTCTCTGACATGAGGTAGAAAAAATTCAAATGATCTTGTTATGGATCTAGACCAACTACAAGAAGAAGTATAAAAAATAATTAGGTGAGCCCATATGGCAAATAAAAATCAGGAAATGTTTTCATTTCAAACCATTTTCAAATTCTAAATTTGGTTCATTGGTAGAGGTGTTTTAGGTTTCATTTTTGGTTTTGGATATTCTTGTTTTGGGGAGATTGGACCCATGATTTCATTGGTATAATAAATTCAAGGTGAGAAAAACTATGCAGATGCAGATCTACACATATTACAAATGTGCAACTTGACCATAGTAGAGGGCTTGAAGGGTTAAAAGACTTGCACAGGGTTGCATGATACCTACAGGTCAGTAATGGGACTTGAACTCCTTCCTCCCTGACCCCAAGTCTATCTCTGCCTTGTGACTTGTTCAGGTGATTCTAAGAAAATAAGTACCTCTTAGGCAACCCTCAAAGACTTTAAGTTACCCAGAAAACAGCAGTCTGAATTGCTAGAGAGAGTGTCTGTCTCTGGGGATTCTATATATCAAGGAAATCATAAGTCAAGTCCCTACTTCTATTTTTATGATACAGACTTATTCCAGAACTACAGAAATCGCTAAATGGAGGGAATATGTCAACAAAACCTTACATGAGGCCACATGTCAAAAAATTAAGAAATTTATCTAAGTGTGGTAAATAACTAGGCTTCAGTGGCTTCACAGTTCTCCTGATTAGAAGCCCACTGAAAACCAATGAGACATAAAGTTAGTCTTGGGAATATGAATGGACTTTAAATCCAATGTGACATGTAGTATTCAGGATGTGAAATGATGAATTAAAAATTATGTCTTGAAATCTTATAAATTCAATTCCATATTATATTAGGAATTACAGCAAAATGAGAATGTGTTGCATATATTTAAAAAAGATTTTGAAGGTTTTAAAGCTTCATTACATATCAGTAAAGTTAATAATTAACCTTGTCCAAAAATTAGTCATAAATTATAAACATACTTAGACCTATATGTATAAATTTATAATTGAATATATGTGTATATTTATGTATATATGTATCTTTTATTTATCATCTATCTCTTACTTCTACCTTTTCACATTTAAAACCTGCTTTCAGCTCCTTCTTTAACAGAAAGAGAGCTTTGGTTCTCACGTAAAGACACAAGATCCCCCGAAGTCTCTTAACTTCCAATTATTGCTCAGGGAGGAGGAGAATGTTCCTTTTCTCCACTGCTATTTTTTGACCACTCTTCTACTAACAACATCCAATGATCTTTGCTTTTGAAAAGTTCCTTAAAATCTATTCTTATCACCCTATCCTAATTAATATTATTTGTCACCTACTACAGGCTTGCCCTCTTCTTCTCTACTTCATATACTTCTTTACTTTTTTCCCTCTTGTCACTGAGAAAGATTTCTCCTTTCTCAAAAATCACCAATAGCCTACTAATTGTCCACTGTCCCTTGATTCCACTATAGATTTTGTTCTGTTGACAAATTCTTCTTACTGGATACTATCTCCTCTTTTGTTGTCATTCTCCTGTTTTTCAGTTGTGACTTATTCTTCACGGCCATATTTGAGATTTTCTTGGCAAAGATAAAGGAGTAGTTTGCCATTTCCTTCTTCAGCTCATTTTACGGAAAAGGAAACTAAAGCAAACAGAATTAAGACTTGCCTAGAGTCACACAGCAAGTAAGTGTCTGAAACCTGATTTGAATTCACTAAGATAAATCTTCCAGCACCCAATCCACTGCTTCCCAGTTCCCACTTAAGTCATATTTGAAATCAGATCTTCCTAATTCTAGACCCAGTGCTCCATTTAGTTGTTCTTCTCCTCCTTTAGCTTTAGAAAATAGAACCACCTAGATTTCCCATCTACATCTATGAAAATCCCTTTGTCTCTTTCACTGACTTCTCTGATATTTGATATGGACAGTCTTTTATAATCTGTGCTTTCCTTTATTCACACTAATCCAAAGAGGTTATTGAGTACAGTACAAAGAGTGCTAAATGTGGAGTCAGAGGGCTTGAGATGGAACCCTGGCTCAAAAATGTTCTCCCTGGGTAACTTTGGGTAAATCATTTCTCTCTGGGCCATCATTTCCATATCATCAGGAATGTATAAGGAAGTTGAACTAAAACTGTTATTCCTGTGAGCTCTGCATCTATGCTAGTATATTTTCCTTCATCAACTTCATTCCCTTCCAAGGCCTCAACTAATATCTCTCTGCAGTCAGCTCCCCAAATCCGTATTTCCAAAGAAGTGTCTTTTTTCTAATGATTTCCCAGACATTTTTATACCACCTATATAATACAGCTATCATAAAATGTCCAAAAACTAAGCTTGCTATATTTTCTTCTAAGCTTGCTACTCAATTTTATATCTTCTTTAACATTGGGAACACTAGAATTCACTCAGTGCCCCATATGTCTATCTCTGGGATTTCATTCTTCCCTTTGTCTCATTTCTCTTATTAAATTAATTATTAACTGATTTTGATTCAACCTCTGCATGATCTCTCAAATCCTTTTCTTCTTTCTATTCTTATTTTTTGCACTTTAGCATAAAGCCCTTTTTATGACTCAAATGAATTCTTATAATTGCTTCCTGATAGATATTCCAGCTTCTACCATCCATATGTCCTTCAAAATTCCCTTCAAACAACTGCAAAAATAATATTTTGTTTGGATACATCTGGTCATGTCATTCCTTTGGTAAAAAAAATGCTGAGTGGTTCACTGTTTTCAACTGTGTAAAGTTCAAATGGTTTTGCCTAGCCTTTAAGGACATTCACAATAGAACATCACCAACCCTTTCAATCTTTATTTCATATTTCTCCCAATTAATATAGGCTCAAGGAAAACTGACTATTCTCTATTTGCCTCCCCCAACATTGCCCTATTCTCTCTATTCCTTTTACACTGATCTCTGTGCTTAGAATGTCCTCCTGCTTTCTCTTTGTCTTTCTACTAGTTCTTTATACCTGAATACTACTACCTAGATGCCTCTGGGAAAGCTATTATATTATGTGATGTCAGACCACAGAGAAGTTTGTTCTGCAACTCTTTTAAAGATCTTTGTGCTTATGGTATACTATTGTATATCATTACCATCTAGATGATTGTCTTATCTCCCTATTGGATGTAAATCTAACAGAAAAATGGCCCTCAGTTTCCTCATCTGTATAATGATTGGATATTACTAGATAATCTCCAAAGTCTCTTCAAGCTTTAAGTACTATGATCCTATTATTCAACATGTCCAATGTTGATCAAAACCAATGGATTTAAAGTTAAATGATCTGGATTTAAAAGCAAACAGCTCCGTTTACATAATTTAGAGTAAGTATCTTAATCTCTTAGGATCTCAGATTTTCTATTATAAAATGAATCAGGAGAACAGAGGAAGACTGTGAGATTCGATGACTTCTCAGATTCCTTCTATATCTATTTGATTTCATATTCCATGACTTATTAGAATATTACACATTGTAAACATGGTATTCTTTCTTCTCTTCCTCTTTCCAAACATTGAATGTTCTGCAAACTAGGATTAACCAGTATTTACTGAATGAACGCATTTTAATTACCCAAAATTCAAAATGGAGGGAACCCAATTCTTAAAATAAAAAACTGAAATTGTAACAGGTAAATTCTAGCTATTTCATGATGGGCAAGGGAGGATTTTGAAGGGCTTTATCACTATTTCTTAAATGGATCTTTTACAATTGCTTTCCTTACTGACATTTGTAATCAGCAGCCTTTTCTGCAGATTTCTACACTACCTTGTGGCAGAATTAGGATTCAAAGAAATATCTTTACTTGTAACTTCATCCACAGGTGATTCTGTCAGATGGTTGAGTAATACTCTAATCAAAAGATTTGTTCAACTGAATGCTATGGGGTTTAACAGCACTAACTTATTAAATCAACTTCAAGAGCTGGCTCAAAGTGGCAACTCAAAACACAATTCATCAAATGCAGTGAAAACAATGAGTTTTCAATGGATTATATGACTATTTCAGAAGCATGTCAGCAGAATCATTATGGTTCCAAAAGTCTACTGCCAATTGTAGAATATACTAGTTAACCCCAAGCTTTGACTAAAGAGAATTCAACATAGACACAAAACATACCACCATGTGATCTGCTACTTATTTGTTTAGGATTTTTGTTCAACATTCAAGGGTCTCTCAGAGCTCACTACAATGACCTTTCCTAGCTTAGCTTGAATTCTTTCTTCATATTTATTCTATTTTCTAGTCACTCTAGACTATACATTGTTCCCTGAAGATGTGTACTTCATCCTTACCCTTGTGCTAGTTGTTGGGGTTATTCATCCTTTGTTTTGGAAGAGGACCAATGATATCACTCTCAGTACACCCCAGTATTATAGAATTAATCCAGTAAAGCCTAATTCAACATTACTGCCATAAATTAGCCTCAAATTCCCTTTCCTTTTAGCTCTATATCCCAATGCTACACAGTATATAAACATCTGTTACTGTTTTCTTTATGGACATTAAAAAAAGCGTCCTATTTAGAAATCTTGGGGGTTGTGGATGATACCTATAGTGGGTGCTTGTGATTTATATGATCACTAATTTCTATAACAAAGAAAAGAAAAAAGAGAAAAATGGAAAAAAGAAGAAATGAGCAGAAAAAGTCTTGACTTGAGAGGCAGAGGACTTCAATTCCTCTTCTACTTCTACAATGAATGTCCTTGAACAACAGACTTCACCACACCTAGCCCCAGGGATCTCAGTTTCCTCATCTATAAAAAAATATTCCTGACTTCATAAACAAGATTCTTTCTGGAGTCTATGTATATACATGTTTTCATATGAATGTGTTTATATGTATGTATAGGTTATGCATATGTATATTGCTATTATATGTGATATATCTATACATAATATATTACTTGCAGCAATATACATATTAGAATATTCAAGCTTTAAAACTGTACTATGACTTTTGGAAGAACCTGCATGTATACTGCAAAGTAACTTTAATTTGATAATCCCAAAGAATTTTGCAACCAGGCCAACAAATCTCCTGATAGTAGACTGTCATATGCTTAATACTACATACATACTGTAAGGATGATATTAGAAAATGAGTATCAGCTTATTAGTTTAGGGATAAGAAGTAAAGTGACTGGCTTAAGAAAAGAACTGGAGTCTGAAGCAGAGCTAAGAGAGTGTTTTAATTTCAACTGCTGACAGTTATAACTGTTTTTTCTATGTCAATTACTCTCTCTGGCAGTTGGCAGAGACACTCTCAGAGACTCTCAGGGTTGGAGGAGGTACCATCTTTGTGCCTCTTTCTCTTTCTGAGGGAAAAATCTAAAGGAGCTCAGTAGTTTCCTTTTCCAACTTGGGAAACACTATTGAATATCTATTGTGGTTTTTATAGATTGTTTAACTCTGAGAAGACCAAAGAAAAATGTGGTCATTGGTTTGGACTCTGAGTCTGTTAAGACTCAGAGTCCTAACTTGATTCTTGTTGAGACTCAACCAGCTAGCCTTTGGTATTTTATAATCTGAAGGCAAAGTTAAGATTTATAAGGATAATAGCAGTACTTTAGATAGTATAAATTTGGGTTAGTCAGATCAGGGAGGAGGTGTAGTGTAGCCTGTGAAACACAGGAGAAGCAGTTCCTGGGAGTTTATTTGGGTGGATTTAGAATCCCTTAGAATTAGAAATTATTTATCCTTATAAATTTCAATAAATATTTTATGTTTATAAAATAAGAGTCTCTTCAGCATCCTTGCACCTTGCCATGAAGAGAAGTTCACATTTGAGCTTCACTTCATCACTGAGTATACTTTTCATTACTTCTATCAAAAGTATCCAAACAGTTTGAACCTTATTGGTGAGTTAAACAGTTTTGAAAAGTTTTGAACCTATATTGGAACAGTTTTTCCATCTAAATATTTTATTTTTATAACTCACCAATTTATTTTTACAGTTTGGCAAGCTAAATAAAACAAATAACCTAACTGTCTGATTTTAAGGGTCCAATTGTCAACTTAGGCAGTTGGAATCATTGTCTCAGCAGGAGGTCTGTGGTAGCAGCTAGAGTTGACAGTTTCACTCTGAGCTGTGTTAACAGTGAGCTGAACTCTAGGTGACTACAAAATACATCTCTAGTCAATTTGATATAAAGACTCTGTACTCTCAGAAAACCTGGTGAATTAGCTACCATAGATATGACTCCTCTCATTTTCACTATTGTACCAGAATTAATATAAAATATACTTCATCTTCAGTCTGTTCTGTTTTCATCCTTGCATCCCTAGTGCCTGGCACCATGACTGGGACATAGGAGTTTAGTAGATGTTTGTTGAATTGATTTGAATTGAATATCTACACACTAACACACCCAAAAACAAAACTCAAAATGCTTTCTGAAACTTTCACAGGTGCTTCAACACATATCAATGCCATAGGTATTCTCATATATGTAATACCTATTTGTTCATATGCATTCTCATGAAAGGAATCCCATACACTGCAGCCAAGGCAGGCTTTATTTTAAAATATATGTAAAGGGGGCAGCTAGCTGGCTTATTGGATTGAGAGGTCAGAAATGGGAGTTCCTGGGTTCAAATCTGACCTCAGACTCTTCCCAGCTGTGTAACCCTGGGCAAGTCACTTAACCCCCATTGTCTAGTCCTTACTGCCCTTCTGCCTTGGATCCAATACACAGAATTGATTTTAAAACAAAAGGTAAGGACTTTTAAAATATAAAGTATATGTAAATCAGGAGAAGTTCAAGGTTGTATTGAGTCAGACCAAATGGTAGAGCATATAAAGATTTTGATGCATGGATGAAAGGGTAAAAAAATAACCAGCAGCCTCCTCACCATGGAAAACCTCAATGAGAATAGTAAGTCAGGGAGGAACTCAGTGAAAGGAGTAAATATGATCTGGAACTGAGCATCCAAACTGGACAGGTTGTGTATCCAGATGGCAAAAGAGAAACACACACACACACAGACACACACACACACACACGCATGCACACAAGTAGAGTATCCAGTTTGAACATTTTAAAAGTTTCATTTGATTAAAATACATTTCTGAGTTGCAGTCTGGAGAGAAAATCTGGGCTTTCCCCTGTTAGTTGGCAGAGCTTTGATTTGGTGGGGCAGAGGTGGTCTGGATCTCTAGGCGCAATTCAGGAGAGAGCTCCAGGCAGCAGGACTGTCAAAGCTTGGGGCTGGGACTCCCAAAGAGGCGCGCTTCAAGCTGAGGTGAGTCGACAGACGGCAGGGAGAATTCCTCTCCTTTCCCCTGTCGGTCACAAGCCTGCCAAGCCACAGCTTGGAGACCAGCCTGACAGGATTTAAAACTGCCACCAGAATAGGGCCAAATGGAAGGCAGTCGAGATGAGACAGGATGGGAGGTGATGTGGGACAAAACAAAAGGTTGTTTCCAAAACATTATTTGGCAAAAAGCAAAGACTCCATCAAGATGTCAGGTAAATCACAGTTAAAATTGGTTGGATCCAATAGAATTTATCCATTTTCAACACCTTTGGGGGTGAAGGGGCTACTCAATTCAGCACATATTCACAAACTTTAACTAGAAGGGGTCTCAGTGGCCATCCTATTCCCTGTTTTATGAGTTAGCACTTTAGGGAATTCCAAATTATTGGGAAGATTTTTAATTAGTTGTTGCTACAAAAGGCCTAAATCATCACGAGGGTAAGCAGAATGCTGGACTCCCAGACAGCCAGTCAGTGCTTGCTAGTTATCCATGAATTTTGTCACTGAGATGACAGACCTTCAGTTTAGAAAGATCTCCTATTGCCCAGAAACAGACCCAAGCTAGAGCTTCAAACTAACGAAGCTGATTAATCATTCTATCCAATCATTCTATCCATTCTTGTAGCAAACTTTATTATTGATTGAACATAGGAAACAAAAATTATAGTTCAAGAACATTAGAGCTAAAAAAGGGTATTGGAGGTCATCTAATTCATCTTTGATTTTACTTGAAAAAAACAGAGGCCCAAAGGGCACATGACTTAACTGTGTACACAAAGTTAGCAAGTAGAAGAAACTTCATTTAAGCCATTTCTCCTGAAACCAAATATTTGTTTTCTTAGTGAACAAAAAATATCAATTTAATTTAAATAAAATTATACTCAAGAAATATTTTTGAATAAATGGATTAGCCAATTTAGCTATATTTTACCTCGATTAAATTTTCATTTTTTCTCTCCCAAGATGAATAATCTTTAGAATGGAAAAGATAGAGGGGAAAATAGTTAAATAGTGCTATGAAATTCAAAGTGAGGAAAGAGATGACAAAAGCACAAATAGTTGCCCTCACTGAGTTTAACTGCCTGGTCCTGGGTAAATTCATCCTAAGGGATGGAAAAATTGATGTATATAACATCTAGCCTAACATGAATGAGCATAGAAAATGGCAGAAACAAAAGAGGATAAGGGAAAGGCAAATATTCCAACTTTCAAAAAAAGTTCAAGTTTATACACTAAAGATTAGTATGCTTGACTGTTTCTGGGTAAAATCCTTGGCTATATTATTAAAGGGATGTTCTGTGCATATTTAGAAAAGGAAGAGGCAGCTATTAAGAGTTAGCATGGGTTTATCAAAAATAAAGTTATTATCAGAGTTGTTAGAATAAGAAATTACTGTAAATGTAGTGTGTTTAGATTATAACAACAATATTTAAGGCTTTCATGCTATAGATGGAAGGAAGATAAATAAATATATTCTGACATAATATTGTTATCTTTCAATGACACTTATATGGTGTTTTAGATTTTTTCTTTTTTCCTTAATTGTTTTCCAGAATATATGTCCATAAAATTTTAAATAATCACTTTCTAATATTTTGTGACCCATGTTTTCTCCCTCCCTCTCACTCCTTCCTCCTCCCCAAGATGTCTGGTAATATGATAAGGGTCATAAGTGTGTTATCATACAAAACATATTTCCATATTTGTCATGTTGCAAAAGAACACACATTTGCTTACACCAGTGAATAGCGTCTGAATGAATAAAGTGAAGAATGATATGCTTCAATATTCATTCAAATTCTATCAGTTCCTTCTATGGCAGCATAGCCTTTTTCATCAGTAGTCCCTTGGAGTTTTTTTCAATCTTTGCATTGCTGATAGCAGTTAAATCATTCATAGTTGATCATCATACATTATTGGTTACTGAGTACAACACTCTCCTGATTTAATTCACTTCACTTTACATCAATTTATATAACTTTTTCCAGTTTTTCTTGTGATCATCTTGTTCATCAATTATTACATCACAAAACATACATTACAACCATACACCAAAACTTGTTGAGCCATTTCCCAATTGATGGGCATCCCTTCAATTTTCACTTATTTGCTACCACAAAAAGAGCTGCAACAAATATGTTTTACAAGTAGGTATTTTCCTATATTTTTATTATTTTAGAAATTTCCTTTAAAATGACTTTACTTTTTTTGAGCTTCACAAAATCTTCATGAAGTAGATATGACAATTTTTATCATCATCCCCATTTTTCAGATGAAAATATCAAGACTCAAAGAAACTTGGTTCATAGTCACATATTCATAAATGTAAAAAGGCAGACAAACTTGGGTCTTTCTGATTTAGCATCCTATCTGCTATGTGATGTTGTCCATGGCCCAAAGGATGACTATTTCTAGATCTTAGAAGGAACTTTCTACCCTGGGCCTGGGTTGTTCAATATATTAATTTATAACTTGAATGACAACGTAGTTGGCATACTTATCAACCTTGAAAATGAAACAATTCTAGAAGGAACAGTTAACATGCTATAGTAAGGAATCAAAAGGGTCACAAAGATCATTGGACTATATATAATGAAATAAAACAGATTTGAGATTACTATAAAGTTTTCTCTTTGTGGTTACAAAATATCCTCATCAGTATAAAATGCAACACAAATGGTTATTTTTTTTCTTTTCTCATGCCTTGTCCTTCTTTACCTTCACAATATTTGACATTACTGACCACATCCACCTCTTATATTTTCTCTCCACTTTGGGGTTGCACAGAGCTGCTCTCTCCAGCAATGTTCTTCCTCAAAGTGTCAGACTGATTTTTTTTTTATGTTTTTTTGTTGGATCATCATTCATGCCCCACTCAGACTTTCTTCTTGATTGGGGTCTCAGGGTGATTCCATCAGATCCTATGGACTCAATAATAATGTCTGCAAAGCTGAGTTTCAAATCTGTACATTCAGCCCTTATCTCTCTCAGGAGCTCTAGTCTCACATCTTTGCTTTTTTAGACAACCCTTACTCAAACTCAACATTTCTAAAATTATACTCATTATCTTTCCTCTGAACCTCCCCTCCCCTTTTATCCTCAAGGCCACTGCTATGCTTCCAGGAACCCAGTTTCACAACCTCCACAGCATCCTAGACACTTCAATATACCTGATTTACACCATACTTAATGGGTTACCAACTATTATTTATTTGGGACTGCTAGGTGGTACAGGGAATAGAACATTGGACCTGGAGTCAGGAAGACTTGATTTCAAATTTGGTCTCCAATTAGCTATTTACCCTGGACAAAACACTTGATCCTATTTGCCTCTGTTTCCTAATCTGTAAAGTGCATTAAAAAAGGAAAAGGCAAACTACTCCAATCTCTCTGTCAAGAAAACCTCAAATGGAATCATGAAGTATTGGTTACAACTGAAATGAGTGAAAAACAAATTAATTCTGTTTCTAGAGAATAGTTCACATCAATCTCCTCTTCACTAGTATCTCCAAAATTTGAAACGAGTGACTAATACCTCTCACATCCACTATTGCAATAGCCTATGAATTTGTCTCCTTTCTTCTAGTATCTCTTCTTTCTAGTGCATCCTCAATACAGAAACCAAATTGATATTTTTAAAGCACAGATATGATGAAATCATTCTTCTAATAGTGTCATTGGTTCCCTATTATCTCAAAGATAAAATTATTTGTTTAAATTTAAATTTAAATCCTTTCACAATCTCTATTCAATCTCTCTTTTTGGATTAATTTGCCATTAATTTCTCACATACACTTTATATTCTACCCAAACTTGTCCGCTTAATGTCATAACTGTAAAGTTATTCCATTTTTGCAGAGTCTATTTGCATTAGAAGGATTGAATGCTTCCCATTCTTAACTCTGATAATCCCTTTTCAAATCTAAGGTCATGTTCTATGCAAGAATGAATCAATCTCCCCAGTTCTCAGTGTCCTTCCTTGATAAAATTGATTTTATTTTATTCCATATTTATCCAGAGATACATTCATTTAATTATATGTAGATGTATTTTTTTCTTGTTTTTCTCTCAGTCAAATGTAAACTCCTCAAAGACAAGTCCATTTCATTTTGGTGCATAGACTTGTCATGTGCACATACTAGAGCAGTCAATTAATATTTATTGAATTTAATCTATTTAAATGAGCACACAATCACAAAAGTTCATATTTATATAGGGCTTTACTATTCACAAAACACTTTATTCATGCTCTCTTGCACCAAACCTTGAAAAAAGTTAGTGTAATGAATTGCTAGCAATTCCAACTAGATAGTTTTTCAGAGTAGTGAATAATTCACTTTACTTTAATTTCTGAGTTGAACAAGAAAATAACCTCTGATTAAAAATTGCAGAAGTAATTAGGATTGGAAGGTTCACCCTATTCATTTTGCACTTTCCCTCCATATGCAAGGAGATTCCATTGAAGAGCCTAAAGAGAAAGTATAACAATCAATTAAAAGTTTACATGAGGCTAAGAAGATTGACACTGAACTAATACATATAACATTTGCTCATATTAAAAAGTAATCCATCATTCAATGCATCCAAGATCATACACATTTTCTCTTCCTACTAAACAATTTCCACATTTCCCTCCCTTGAAAGACTAGCCATTTTAATAATGAGAAATGAAATCCAAGAGACTGAAAGAAACTGGAAAGGCTAGGAAATATGAGTAAGAATATGTGAAATTTTTTCCTTCTTCTTGTTCCATCTTTTCTTCTTTGTTTTTTTTTGCTCTTTTTTAGTCCTCCCTCCCTCCCTCCCTCCCTTCCTTCCTTCCTTCCTTCCTTCCTTCCTTCCTTCCTTCCTTCCTTCCTTCCTTCCTTCCTTCCTTCCTTCCTTCCTCCCTTCCTCCCTTTCTCCCTTCCTCCCTTTCTCCCATTCTCTCTCTCTCTTTCTTTCTTTCTTTCTTTCTTTCTTTCTTTCTTTCTTTCTTTCTTTCTTTCTTTCTTTCTTTCTTTCTTTCTTTCTTTCTTTCTTTCTTTCTTCCTTCCTTTCTTTCTTTCTTTCTTTCTTTCTTTCTTTCTTTCTTTCTTTCTTTCTTTCTTTCTTTCTTTCTTTCTTTCTTTCTTTCTTTCTTTCTTTCTTTCTTTCTTTCTTTCTTTCTTTCTTTCTTTCTTTCTTTCTTTCTTTCTTTCTTTCTTTCTTTCTTTCTTTCTTCCTTTCTTTCTTTTTCTCTCCTCTCTCCTTCCCTTCCTTTTTTCTTTCCTTGCTTATTCTTTCTTTTTGTTTAAAATATTTTTCCATGGTCACATGATTCATGATCCCCCCTCTCCCCAGTCTTTTTTCACCCCTCCCCTTCTGAATCCTATAAGCAGTATCACTGGGCTATACAAGTATCATTGTTCAAAACATATTTCCATGTTATTCATGTCTGCAGTAGAGTGATCCTCTTTCTTTTGTCTTGACTTATCAAATATCAGTCATGGTCCTGAACTACTACTCACACTGTTCCCTTTTATATCTGGACTGTCTTAAACCCCAACACAATATTGAAATTATTTAAATTAACTTTTTATAATGATGCAACTGTGAGCTTATCATTTTTCTGCTTTGAGCCTCAATTTTTTTAATCTGCAAATTGGGTCTAATATTTATGCTATTAAACTGGGTCTTGTATGATTCAAAGTAAAAAAAAATCTATATACACTTATGTAAATGTCATAATATTGTTGCCCCTACCAATGTTACTTTGGAATAACAATAATTGATAATAATAATAAATATTTTAGAGAACATTATAACTTACTTTGCTAAAACTTTACTGATAACATTTCTTAGCACAGTGCCTCACAATCAGTAGGAACTATTTTTTACGTTTTTACCAATATTATATTTGATTGTTTTAAACACTTTCCTTCTGTCTTAGAATCTATACTAAGTATTGTTTCCAAGGCAGAAGAGGGGTATTTGATTAGGTGGCTTGCACAGGGTTACTCTTCTAGGAAGTATCTAAGCCAGATATGGACCCAGGACCTCTTGCTTCTAGGTTTAGCTCTCTATCCACTGAGCCATCTAACTGTCCTCCCCCCCCCCTTTTTCAATAAGAAAGGTAAAGGATAACTAGGAATGTAAGAGTAAAGACAGATTAAATTGAAAAGAAACCAGAATGAGTATACAGGGTAAGGTCATATTTTGTGAAATATGATATTGTGTTTGAAAAAGTTACCCCACACATTCTCTATATATTTAACCCACCAATGAACCTTATGTATGTAAAGTGGAAAATTTTTCACCCTTTATATATGTAATGTTCACTTAATTTTCAAGACCAAAATAAAGATGCTTCTGAATGGCCTATCTTTTATTGTCACACTCCATTCCATTTCCATTCAATCTTACATATAATAGCACAATATAATACAATACAGTATAACCTTAAGTGATGCTGTTGATGGAGTTACTGATAGACAATAGCTCTTGTGAGATAGGTATTTAGTGAAAGCATTATGCCCATTCTATAGATGAGAAAGCTAGAAAATGGGTCATGTAGTTGGCAAATTTTGAAGACCAGATTTGGACCCAGTTCTCTTCACATTTTTGAACGACTGTCATGAATAAGAGGGATTTGATTTGTTTTATTTTGCTCCCACTGGCAGATCTTGGACCAAAGGGTAAAATATCCCAATTTGGCAAAAAAAGGCATGCTTAAATTCAGAAGAAACTTCTTCAGAGTGAAAACTGTGTCAAGGTGGAATCAGCTGCCATTGAGGCTGTAGTTTCTACCTTACTGGAAGTGTTTAAGAAGAGACTGGATGGCCACCTGAAGGTCTATTACAGTAGGAAATTGCTGTTGTATTCAGTTTGGAATAGATAGTAGATAAGTCTATTCCAATCTTGAAAACGTGATTCTGTAAAGCTCTTAATGCCAAATCCAGAGTTCTTTCCACCAGACTGTAACTCTAGTTGAACCAAATCCCAAGATAAACTTGTAAAATGAAGCTCTAACATCATTCAAGTGATAACTGATCCATGACTCTGTTGCTGTAGAAATAACTATCTCCTAGAATGGCATTCTGCTTGACATTGTGTTGTCAGAGAATTGGTTATTGGGAGGGCTTCAATGCTTTGACTTGCAACTATTATCATCATAACCCAGCTTTACCTAATACATATGCCTGCGGGAGAGTCCCCAGTGACACTGGGAGAGTGAGATGCCAATACATTTTATAAATTACATTAACTTTTTAATATGGCTTCTAGACATGCTTTTCGGAGTTTGTACTCAGGTTTGAATGAATCCTTTTCTGTTCATGTATGATTTCAGTCTGCATTTGTTTTGGTTTTCCTTCTTCTAATTAACTCCAACTTCTCTCTCGAGTTTGACCACAAGCTAAGTTGGTCTGAGACTCATTAATCATGTCCTCTCCTTAGCTTGAATCCCTTATCTATATAAAACCATATTGATCTGCCTTCCTTTGGAACTTGTCACACACAGCTTCCTTCTCACCTCTAATTGGTTCTCACCTTCCTCTGCCTCACTTGTATTCATCATTCATTAATCACGCACATTTATTCTCCATCATAATGAATGTTGTAGGCACAGGCTTATTTATTGTAATTGTGGTTTAGAGAAAAGATCCCACTAATTATCCTGTGACCATGACTCTCCAAATATGGTAGAAAGACCATCACTGATCCTTGAGGGTTGAGAAGGAATAGTATATGCTAGTAATATCAGGGCTTATTAGATCAAAGTGTCTGAAGCATAACATTCATAAATAGAAAGGACTGTAGTGATCATTAAATTCAATCCATTCATGTTCTGAGGAGAAAATTGATGTCCATGAAGGTGAAGTAAATTATGCAGGTTATTAGTGATAGGATCAGGATTCAAATTCAAATCTTCTGACTTTTTATTTCCTTTACACCTCAATGGCCTCTCTACTGGTTTGGGGGAGGGGAGAAGGGAATTAATTAATAACTAATTCTTTATGCATTTCATTAGTATTTCATCTAATATTAAATGAAATACTTAAATCTATTAATACAGTACCTGGCAAAAGAGTAGATGCTCTATCAATACTTATTTTCTTATCCCTTTCTCTGAAGATCCTATCATTGATCCCATTTTTTTTTCCTGGGGAATGTTTGTATGTGTATTTACTTGTTTTTGTTTTGTTTTGATTTGACTTTTGGCAATGACAATTGGGAATAAGTAAAATGCATATTCTGAGGGGGGGAGCTAGTGGAGAAAGAGTTGCTCTACCCACAAAATCTTAATCAATCAATCAATAAGCTTTCAGTAAGCATCGTTATAATCAATATTAGGCTAGGTTCTGGGGACACAAAGACAGAATGAAATGGCACCTAATTTCAATAATTTCACCTTATAGTTCATATTATGTTGAAGGAAATAGCATATATATTGTAGGATCTGATGTGATTAAAACAGATGTTTTGAGGTTACTGTCGTTTGGGGATATTTCTCCATCAAATATTGGTATAATGATTGTATTTTACTATCAGTTTTACAAGTTACTAGTTGTACTACCTTGGAAAAGCAAATGCTTGTTAGTCTGTTTCCTCTTTGTAAAATGGAAAAAATAATACTGCCATGGCTTGCTTTATAGTATTGTTGTGAGCCTCACACAACTTCTTTGAAAATATCCAAGTGTTCTAAAATGGAAGCTATTATTTCATTGTTACCTACTTCATGGAGTTCACATAGAAACATTTCTGGAACAAGAAAATGTCTTATTATCCTCTTATTTTTTTGTTTGATTATCTATTTTGAAGGCTGGAAAATAACTGACACTTTTTGATTAAATGAAAAAGTAAGAGATATAAGCTCATTTTTTGTGATCTTGTTGAATGTATATTTAGGAGAGACCTAAAAGCAGACAGCAAATTTCTCAGGTATAATTCTAGCTACTTGATTGTGGCTTTCTAGGAATTTTATTAGTACTAAATTTTTACAATCTATAGTGAGTGAAGTTGTACAGTTTCTACCATTTCCCTAACAAGTTTACATCAGCTAATATGTCCTGATTTCTTAGAAACCTTTAAAAATTGGAGTTATTATTGCCTTCCTATGACTCTCATGAATACATCTATTTGTGTAAACAAATCTACTTGATAGAGAAATTTATTTCATGTTTATTTTGATGATGTTCTAGCCCACATATGTTGCCTAGGAAGGGTCTTTTGGTTCCATTCTTAGATCTTGGTGATTTAATATGCTTTATCCCTGTGTAAACTAATATCATATCATCTAGAGTAGGCCTTTAAAAAGAATTCTATGTAAATAGGAATCTTATTTCAAAAAAGAATTTATCCCTCTTTGGAGAGGGAGAAAAATATTCTTTTTAAAGAATGATAGTATAATTAATTTCAAAGATTCTAGAATCTGTTATTTCTCTGGTGCTGGTATTGTCCTTCTACAGATGCAGATTTAAATTCTTTCATTGATTAATAGACAGCATTCATTACTTCTCTCCCTTTTGCTCTGTCCTCCCCTCCTCATTATCACAGGTTGGCCAACCCTCTGGTGATGAGCATATCCATAATTAGCTGAGCTGGTCTTCAACTGGCAGGCATAACATCTCTCACAAGACCCATACACCAAGTCATTCTAGCTTGATTGGACTTGCCAGAACTTAGACTACAATGGATAACCCTCAAGAACATCAAGCCACTGCTATACAATGATGGGATATCAGAGGGAGACTTTAGCGGAGGAATAATATCAAAGCTGCACATAGGGGGAAGCTGGGTAGCTCAGTGGATTGAGAACCAGGCCTAGAGATGGGAGGTCCTGGGTTCAAATCTGACCTCATCCACTTCCTAGCTGTGTGACCCTGGGCAAGTCACTTAACCCCCATTGCCTAGCCCTTACCACTCTTCTGCCTTGGAGCCAATATACAGTATTGACTCCAAGACGGAAGGTAAGGGTTTAAAAAAAAAGCTGCACATTTTACATCTATTAGTTAGAAGTTACACTCTATTTAAACTATTGGTATTCATTTTAGAATTCTCAGTGCTATTCTTCATTCATAAATCTCATCAGCCATTGGAAGTATGGCATGTGAAATGTCAGCTTAAATATGGATGTGAAATAAGATTTTCTCTTGAAATTCATTGTCCCCTACAATGAAGTATATTTTTCTTCATGTATTACCCTGTTTGTATTTCTGTTCCATTTCAGTGTCCAATTTCACGAACTTCATTGGAATGATGAGTTGTAAAAATGTTGCCAAAATCAATATATTATATCAGTGTTCCGTGCAGAGGATTTTGAGATAGAAATGGATTACAATGGGAACAGAGATGTGGCATAAAATCTCCTTATGACCTAGGGGCACCTTGCCACACATTTTAAAGTTATTCCAATTCTGTTCATTCACTTTTTAGTGGGGAACCTTTTATGATTCCATGTAGGAAAGAAATTATCATCATATTTCTTTGGATTTTTAAAAGTGGCACAGGAAATCTCCCTATTTTCTTCTCAAATATCTTGGTTTAAAACTCAGCCCTACTTTCTCTGGCATGACCTCGTAGAGTTTGTGGTTTCTGTTTCTATTATGAGACCACTACATCTGTAATTGATAAGGATTGCCATGCAATTCATTCCATTCATTATGCTAAAGTTGTATGTTAGTATAACAGGGGACAAAGCCCACATTGGGCAGTCTACACTGGAATTTAAAACAATTCCATTTGTTTTTCCTTAAATCTTCCCAGAGTACAATAATCTTTGGCTTATATGAGGATGATTAGACAGAAGAAAACTTTCTGGTTTGGGAGTCAGTCAGGTAAAGTGACTGGTTTATAGTCTAGATTCCTAACACTTAGGTGCTAGAAGATCTTAGTAAATCACCTCAATTTCTGAGCCTCAGTTTACTTATTTTTTAAAGCAATGCTATTTCTTTGCTAAACTTACAGAGTTACTGTAAGAATCAAAACCATAATTCATAAAAAATGACTTCTTAGAATTTTTTCCTGTTAGGTTTAAAGGTACTTGAAAATCACATCACAAATTTGATTGATTCATTGTACTGGATCACTGGGCATTATTCTTGATTATATGAATTCTGTTGATATTTTAAAGCTGTAAATTGGGAAATTATTTAGTTGCAAGTTTAATAGTCTGTCTTTTTACAATATATGTAAATATGGAATAATGGGAGGAGAGGCAAGAGAAAAAAGCCTTTCTTTTTAAAAATAATTTTCATTATGTATTTTTGCCATATTACATATAGATATAACATTTTAAATAATTTGTTCTGACATTTTGTGGTTCATGTTTTCTCCCTCCCTCCTTCTCCCACCTCTCAGAAAGGGCAGGTAGATATTTCCAGGTTTATCATACTGTGAAAGATGACACATATCATTTATTCAAGAAAAAAACATGAAGAAAAAAAAGCAAAAAATGGTTTGCTTCCATCTGAATTCAGATTCCATCAACCAAGGTGTACAGTCTTTTTGTCATGAGTTTCTTGGAGTTGTCTTAAATTCTTGAATTGCTGTCAGAAATGAGCATTTCTGTAGGAACTACTAAGTGCTAGTTGCTAATTGCTTCATATATAATCTCATTTGAGCCTCATGACAATAGTTTATTACATACTTCTTCCTTGGGTTTTCCAGGAAATGGAGAAAGATATATCTGATCAAAGTGTCTCTCTGTGATCACATTATATTAAAAGTTCTAACTTACCTTAGAACTCCTTGTCCTCCACCCCAATTATCCAAGCTGTCACAAACTTTCTGATTCCCTTTAACTGTGTGATATTGGCCTCGTGCTCATTGTCCCATAAGATCAAAGATTTGACATGGACTGAGTTACTGGCTTATAAAGTTGTCACAGTAACTTTATTGGGAAGAGTGAGGTTGGAGACTGGGATGGGGAGGGGGTGAATAATTCTCCCAAGGTTTACTGCATGTGTGTATTTAACGATATCCAAGACCCACAGAGCTTTTTCAAATCATTATTTTCATAGCCAAACTCCTTCATGTACCATAGAATCTGTCTTCATAGACTGGTAATTTAGAATTAGATTCTCACTTATATGCATCAAAATAGCTTACTTGATATATTATATTTATCTTGGATATGCCACTTAGCACCCCCATGTTATTCTCTGCTTCCTCTCTCTGATCATATTTCTCACTGAATTCTTGTATCTGATATAATAATCTAACATAGAGGTTCAAGGAAGGAATGTTTTAATTGGATCCATATTTTCCAGTGCCAGGATGTTTGGTGGTTTTCAGGACTGCTGACATTTGTATGCCCTTCTAGTATGACAAAACTATATATCTATGTATCTTATATACATGGGGTCCCTTGCTTATATACATGATATCCCTTGGGGACAATTTATATGTGTAGTCCTTTTACAGCTCTCTCAGATAGATGACACATTTATTTGCTTTCACTCTGGTCACAGTTTTCTAATTTAAAAATAAGGCAGTTGAACTAGATGACTTCTGAGGTCCCTGGTAGTTCTGCATCTATGATT
Source organism: Monodelphis domestica (assembly GCF_027887165.1). Classification (NCBI taxonomy): domain Eukaryota; kingdom Metazoa; phylum Chordata; class Mammalia; order Didelphimorphia; family Didelphidae; genus Monodelphis; species Monodelphis domestica. The sequence continues at coordinate 541,689,019 of NC_077227.1, forward strand.
CTATGTGTGTATATAAGTATGAATGTATCTATCTATACCTCTCTCCATTCATTTATTTGTTTATCCATTTGTTTTTTATGGATGCTCTATATTTTTAAAAATGAAGAAATTGATAATCAGAGAAGATAAAGAATATTTTTTTCCTTTTTCACATGGATTATAAATGTCAGAGCAATCTCTTCTGCAACAAAGACTAGTCCTCATTGTACCTCATGTTGCCACCTTATCACCTTCAGTATTGCCCCAGCAGTTGATATCGATAATGTTGTATTATAGGGGTACTTGATAGAAATGGCAGATTTCACAGTGATGTCTTTATATCACAGGCAGATAAAGGTGTTTAAAGGGAACATGGAAAAAAAGTTTCTCAGAAATTCCTTTTTCAACATCAATATTGCATCATTATTCAATTTTAAATGAAAAGAACCTGAGTAGTCAGACTTCCTTACTATTTGAGTAAGGAAGTTAAGGACTACAACTGGCAAAAAACAGAGTCCAGGCCAGAATAAAAGAAACAGTTCACATTTTTTTTTAGCTTTGAGGCTTACAAGTACTTTGTTCCTCACTCCAGTCCTGCAAAGTTGGTAAAATAAAGAACCTGAGGATCAGAGATTAAAACTGACCTGATCTAAATCACCCAGTAAGCTTTGTAATTGCAACTTGAACATAGTTCTTTTAATCCTGAGGACACTGGTCCTCATTTCATTCTGTCTCCTCCATATATCCATAACCAGGTCTCAACCCCTTTTCATTTCAACTATCCATCAAAATATATTAATTCATCGAATTAACTCAACAAACAACTACTAAATACATCATATAGTAAAATTATGGCTGTGTTTGGAGTCAGTAGACATGGATTAGATTTTGCTTAATAAATGTTTGTTGATTGGAACTCTGTTTTTATTTATTATGTTTTTGCCTTGTATTAAGGCAAATAATCCTTACAGGCTTCAGCTTCCTCATCAGCAAAAATGAAAGAATTAGAGAGAAAGACCCTCTAAGATAATTCCAGGCTATAAATCAATAATATTACTGTCATAACTTCTAGTAATATTTCACTCATTTTGAATCGATGAGGAAAATATTGGCCTCTAAGGTCCATATTATTCCCTCCTCTTAGGTCTTTAGGAATTTATTTTAAACATTTATGAATTTAGTCAAAATCACTCTCATCTCCTACATACAAAAAAAAAACTAAAATGTTATCAGAAACTAGACTTTATCTAATTTTACATTTTTATCTATCTCTAATGAGCTCTTGACCTATTTGCAGTTGAGGCAAAATTTGGTATACCAGAAACATTTTGATAATAAAATAACAGTTTATATTATAGTGTCTTTGGATAGACAGGCATGAGAAGGGGAAGTTGAGGAAAGAGCTATTTATTTTTCCTTGGAATTTCCCTATCCTGGCATTTCTATTCTGACATTCATATAGACCCGGTTACACTCCTTGATACTCCTTTCTCTGCCACAGCTCACTATTTCCTTTGCTCTTCAAAACCACATGCTTCATTTTCTGGAATTTCTTCTAATTTAAATGAATCTTAAGCTTTTGTATAGGACTCAGAGAGTGTAACAAATTCCCCAACCAATTGGAATATATGTTTTGCTCAGTGTCATTTCACTTCATTCTGTGCCTTTCAAAGGTTTTTTAGACTTAGTTTGAGACCTTTAATTGTTCCATTGAGACATAGTCTCACCTTGTTAAGGTGGATCTAAAATGACTGTGTTGCATTTTGAATTCTTACACTATTTATAAGATATAATATTGGGTTTGGTGAGATACATAAAAATGAATGCAGTGATAAACTGTAAGGATACTCTTTTATGGAAATAACTTTACGTTCATCTCTACCAAAGATTTATGACTATTTTAAGTCTTTTGGTTTGATTCTATGACTTTACTCTTCCAAGAAGATGATAGGATGACATTTGGTATTAATTTACTGTGTTTATATGAAATAAAATTCTCCAAATTCCATTTGGTGTCTTATCTATGGAGACACTCTTTCCACCAATTAGACATCATAGTCTCATCTCATGAAATGCCTATTTCCATAAATTCTTCAAAGAATATTCCCACAATAATTGGAGATTTTCCTTTGTTTTTTTTTTCAAAATAGCTTTAATTCTGAGATTTTTTCTTAAGTATTCTTTTATACTCTTTGAAGTAGATAAGAATTCCATAGTATCAAGAAAGCAGAATTAGAATTCACTGATCTGTCTAAACAGATGATTGTATAGGCAGATGCTCAATTTTCTGTATGCAAACTAGCCTTTTAGGACTTTGGGTGAACCAAGGGTAGCCACTGGACCCAAAAAGAACTAGAAAAACACGCTTTCCTCACTGATGTAACTCCTAATTATAAACACTCCCAATATCTTATGAATTAGCATGCCCTCCTTCTTCTCCACCATCAGAAGGTGGCCAACCTTCTGATGTTAAGCCTTTCTGAACTTACTGTATCAACTTAGTCCTCAGATAAAATTCATTGTTATCACTGGCTGGTAATCCATTTTTTTACAAGTTGGTACAATATGTAAGAGTTTGTGCTCTGTGGGAATAACCTACAAGAATCCAGAGTAAGTTCCATAAGATGCCAGAAAAGGACTTTCAGCTCACTGAGGGAAGGATCTGTTTCTGTTTTGTCTTGTAATCCTATGTATTTACCATAATGTCTGACCTAGTTTGGTGCTTAATAAATGTATGTTGTATCACTTAACATATTATATCCTTCAAAATGTGAAACTATATTTTCCTAACCTTATTAGTGAATAAGGAGCTGTTGTGATGAAAATATCACTGGATTTGTAAATGGAAAAGCTGAGTTTGAATCTCAGGCTGCTCACTATTGATGTGACTTTGGATTCAACTTGTAATGTCTCCAGGCCTCTTGCCTTATCTATAAAATGAATGAGTTGCACTAAATCAGGGGTTCCTTTCCTAGCAGTCTATACAGATTTCAGAGGGGTTTATGACTTAAATGGGGGGGACTCATCTTTATTTTCACCAATTTTAAAAAAAATATGAATACGTTGTAGTTTATTTGAGGTCAGTGGGTGTTACTAGACTGCAAAGGAGAATATGGGGGAATATAAAGTCAGGAATCAGATTTCTATGAAGTCCTATAAGGATCATTATATACTAAGTTGCCAGGTATTGGGCTCTCATCCTGGTAAGTACCAAACTAAGTTCCTCTATTAATACGTTCCAAATTCCTTTCTTTTGGTCTGGCCTGCCTTCTTTGCTACTTTATCTTCCAATCTTGACAGAACACAGTTCCTTAAGGAATAAATAAATCATCCACATTAATTTATCTTTCTGGCTGCCTCCCTCCTCCAGTTCTCTTTCCTCAGCTACTGTAAAGATTGCTTCCACTCCCACCTTCATGCTGTCCCAAATCAAAACTTCTGTGAGCTCTTTGTTGATTATTTTCCTCTGAACATAAAAGCCTCAGGTCTGGGTGAGATGGGGTGGAGAGTAGCAAGCTGTGAGGTTAGTTGTCTTTCTGAACGAGCGCTGGCCCCATTTGTAGTTTACAGAATAGACACATGAACAGAAAATACAAGAAGATGGAGGGAGAGGCTGCTGACAAAAAAGGGAGGCTTCACACTGTCAGAAAAGAATGAGAGAACTCACTGCCAACCCCAGTCATTACAGGGGAAATCAAAATGGGTGGTGGGGGTGGGTTAAGCATATTGAAAAGGAAGAAACCAGCCCCAAACCCAGAAATGGAGGAGAACTTATTTAGAAGAGAAGAAAAAGCAAGCTTCTCACAAGCCCCAAGACTCCTTTAAGCACTGTGCTCTTAAAACCACTCCTTGCATTCAGGGTAATAAGGGCAGCTCATTTCTGCCACCTGAACTGGCCTGAGCAAGAACCACTGTTTTGAAAGACTTTAGTATCCCAGGGCTATACAGAAATAGAATTACCTAGAACATCTTCCTCTGACAGAAAACAACCATCCCTGCCCCACCCTGCCTAAAAGCAAACAACCCACACTGTTTTCCCAAGATCTGCAAATAATTTCTGAAATTAAGCAAAACCAGACAAGAACATATTTTCCTGGAAGGCTTCACTTTGCAACCTCTGATGAGACACAAAATAACAAGGCAGCTTTGGCTGGCTTCTATAATCACAGTTTATTTATGTTACTATTCCAAGATAACCCTTTCTTTCAAAGGGCCTGAAGTATTTGTAGCTAGGCCAAGTTCAGACCCAGCTCCTCTGCCCAAGGAATTGGATGTGAATATTGTAGAGTGATGGTAAGGAGCTGGTAACGTGGCACCTATAGCATCTTTCATGTAAAGGATCTCAATTTATAACTTAACACCTGCCTACTACTCCAAAAAAACTTGAGGAAGATCTAGCTATAATGTTTAAAATCTGTCATCAAGATATCTAGGGTCATCAAGTTAGCATAGGGTTAAGGAGAGGTAAAAGTCACCTTTTCAAAATTATATGTAAGCAAATATTAATCTCCTGGGCTACTGGTATGTTTGATTCTAGCCATTTTCCATGTTATGAAAAATAGGATAATATTTTATTTCCTTTAATCTAAAATTCTGAGGCAAAAGATTTCCCATTTGCCTAAATAACAGATTCTTAACCTTTTTTGAGCAAGAACATTTAAAATATGTTCTTTTATTTCTTGAGCACATTGATCATTACATATTTATTAGACCTACTATGTGTCAAACATTTTGCTAAGTACTAGATATATAAAGAAAGGCAAAAAGACATCCCTTGCCTTCAAGGCAGAATGGTGAAGCCTATGGAATCCTCTCAGAATGTTTTAAAATCCATAAAATATAGATTACAAAAGAAACCAAAAGTATGTAAAAATAAAGAGACAATTCCCCCTTTCCCCCAGCCCCCCATAATTTCATAGCCCTGAAATCTGCCCATAGATGCTAGGTTAAGAATTCCTACTCTAAACTCAAGGGGATTGGTAAATAGTGTCCTCAGGGGAGGCAAAGAGGAAATAAAGCTCCATGATTATCTACCTAGAAAAAATCCCCCTGGAGTTAGACATCTGAGAGAGATATCAAGCTCAACCCCTTATCCAATACATAGACATCTTTTATAACAACTCTAAAAATGGCCTCCTAGACTCTTAATACTTTTATTAAATGGGAATTCACTATTTCATTCCTTTTATTTTATACAAAATCTGATTCCTTATACAGTTTCTTTGATGTTTATATTATATATATGTAAATACAGTAGTTCTCAACCTTTATTGCTATCATTTTGCCCCAAAGAACAGCCACTGCACTGAGAGTTACATGAAGCCTAAATGTGCTTTTCTGTATATATAATCTAATTCTCCTATTTATCACTTCTAGGATCAAACACAAAGAATCTTCTATTTTATAACTTTTTCCAATCCCACTTAACTCTAGTGCCTTGGGGGGGGCTTCTTCTTAACCCCAATAATATATCTATACATTTGCATGTTGTGTCTCCCATTAGATCGTGAGCTCCTTGAAGGCAGGAGCTATCTTCTGTCTTTCTTTATATCCCTAATACTTAGCACAGTGTTTGACACATAGTAGGTGCTTAATAAACACTTCATGACTAAAAAGGAATCAAAGAAATAAAAGGATACATGACAGATGCTCTGCTTGTTGCTCTCTACATCTAATCCTGCCTCTAAGATATGGAGACTGTGGGACCCTTAACAAGTTCATTCATCTTTTAGAAGTTACTTCACTTTTCAGCTGCCCCAAGCAAGACCTGACCTCTGTAGAAGTAGAGGTTCCTTACCTAGAGCTGCCTATAAGACAAAATTCCAGGTATAATAATAATAACAACAATAGTAATTATAATTATAACAAAAACAACAATCCTAAAAGTTATCATAATTCTCATTGTAACAACAATATACAATTTTTTTGTGATACCATTAGCTGAAACTTGTGGTACTCTAGTGTCTTGGCACAAATCCTTTGAAAGGCATTGGTCTAATCCACATTCCACAACAAAAGATTTTAAATATTCAAGGATACTCTTGAATTAATGTCAATGGTTTTAAGATTGTACCAGATGACATCTAAGAAAATTGTGGTGTTTTTTCCAAATTTTAGGTTGTTACTCTTTTTTCCAAAGGTTTTTTTTGAGCCTTCTCTTCTATAGAGTATAAATTTCTAGTTCCTTCAAATAGATCACATATGCCATAGTTTCCAAGCCCATCACCATCCATACTTTCCTTCCATTATGAATCAGCAGCAGTATGACATGGCATTTTAGTATTTAGATTTGGATGAGATATTAGGAATCTCAGAAAACCAGGCCCAGACAAGTGAAACAACATACCCAAAGTCATACAGGCTGTGAAAAACCAAAACACTAAAACATGTATAACATATATCATATTATCTGACACCTTGGGAGAGGGGAGTAGAGGAGGGAAGGACAGTACAAGGATTTCAAACATTCAGAAAATGATTATTAAAAAATATATCTATGTGTAAAAGTAGGGAAATAATAAACAAAGGAAAAAACTGAGCATACTTTGCAATTAGGATCTTTCAAATTTAAATGCATCTTTTTTTTGGTTAATGACTCTATGGTCAGAATTATTAATATTTTCTGTCCTAAATATTACTCAAGGAACTGGAGATTTTAGATTTCTCATATTATTTAATTTCTTCCCAATCGCTTTATCTTGGGTACATGAACAGTCTCCTAGTCCCTACAGAATACTATAGAATCAAGCTTGACTTCAGCACCAAGGCTTATTCTAGAAAAATAACAGAAAGAAGCATTATTTCTCCTTTTTAATCAAACATAATAAAGAAGTTTATGTAAGGAGAGAATTGGATTTGGAGTCAGAGGACTTGGGTTTGAATTTTTGTTTTGTAACCTTTAGCAAAATCCCTTCTTTTTTGCGGCTACATTTCGCTCATCTGTGAAATGTGGGGATTGGATCATGATCTCTTATTTCCTTCCAGTTCTAACATTCCTATGGTCCTTAAAAATAACTAAGACATGACTAACTGAATCCTTCAGAAATTCAATAGCCTTATAATCAAAGAGAGAGACTCCTAAGTTCAATGTAATGAACTAATCATACTGGAAAATATGAATTCTTAATACACTAATTAAAAAAAACCACAATAATACAAATCTTTGCTTCAAAATCTTGGAATTCCAAAGGGCATATACTTCAGATACCTGGGGTGTGGAGAAAGGGTATAGGAAGACATAGTCTTAGTGTAGCACAAGGGAATGAGAGGTCAGGTTCTTTGAGAGAACCAAAAACTCATAAGCCCTCTATAAAGAAATTCAGTGAGTATGAAGAGAGATGCCATTTTAGAGGACATAATGAACAATATAGCACACTGTATATTTTTCAAAATGTAGAAAGTATTTGGGTCTGAGACTGTCAAACCCTATTCATGTTCTTCCTATCTAGCTGATAGTTCCTTTTCATCCAAGATTATCTTGTTTCTACTTTGTATCATAAATATATTGGAATATGTGAATGTGCATATGTGTATGTCTGTCTGTATATTTATATATTTGGCATCTTTCCTGTTAGAATGAAAGTTTCTTGAGGAAAGGGACTTACTTTTTCATTTAGGTTCCAGGGGCTTTATATGTTTCATTACTTAATGACTCGAGAATTATATGAGTCAAGGAGGCTTGTTTTGCTTTTGATATGTATTGGCTGTAAAACTCTTAACAAGTGACTTAACCTATTCATATGGTACACAACTCCCAAAGACTATGAATTTCTGAGAAAGTGCTGACCTGCATTGGCAGAGAATTTCTTCATTTGGGAGTTTTCTTTACCAATTAAATGACCTGGTTAAACCATATTCCTTATTCTCAGTACTTATAGCACAGTGACTGGCATAAAGTAAGGCTTAGTTGACTGACTGAAATCTAGAGATGCTCCCACTTAGAGACGTCATAGAGCAGTGGGTGGTGTCCCAGAGTGAGATTCCCTCTGCTTGTTGTTGATTATAGCTCTCTGTGTAATAAATAGCAAATGGCTTTATCTCTCTAAGTCTCAGTTTCCTCATTTGTAAAATTAAGAGTTGGAAGCTAGAGTATCTCTGAAGTTCTTTCCAGTACTAAATTCTATGATTAACCAATTGACAATTCTGCTCAGGGAAAGAACAAAAGAAAGATACTCTTGTGGGCTGAAATTGGAACTTTCATCCCTTGACATTGACACTTACTAGCAATACTGAGGTACAGAGAAGGAAGTAGTTTGCCCAGCATCACACAGCTAATAAGTAAAAGAACTGGGATTCAAACTCAGTGGTCCTGAGGTAAGACCCACTACTCTTTATCTTAAATCACACTGCCCTCTCTTGGTGATAGTTCATTATATGTTCATGTAGAGGAGAAAGCAACTTGGCTATTATAGAGGGAAAGGGACCAGGCTGCGACTAAGATTCATATTCATATCCTAAGTTTGCCTTTAATTTTCTGCCTGACCCAAGGAAGGCTATTTCATTCCCAGGGGCCTTAGGTTTAACCCCAGTAGGTTTCCTGTAAACCAGTCTATGTCTCTGTTACCTGGTTTCCTATGCCTTAAAATGGGATTAAGAATATATGTATATATAATAATATATGCATATATATATGTATATAAAACTAGACAGAGAGATAGATGTATTACTTGTGTATCATGTTATTACAGAAATCAAATAAGATGTTGTCTATGAAATTGCTTTTTTGCCTATAAATCAGAGAAGCTATATCTTCATCTGTAAAATGGAATATACAAAGCCTTGCCTTTCTCCAGCTATTTTTTTTAATATATTTTATTTGATCATTTCCAAGCATTATTCGTTAAAGACATAGATCATTTTCTTTTCCTCCCCCCCCACCCCCCATAGCCGACGTGTAAGTCCACTGGGCATTAGATGTTTTCTTGATTTGAACCCATTGCTTTGTTGATAGTATTTGCATTAGAGTGTTCATTTAGAGTCTATCCTCTGTCATGTCCCCTCCACCTCTGTATTCAGGCAGTTGCTTTTTCTCGTTGTTTCCACTCCCATAGTTTATCCTTTGCTTATGAATGGTGTTTTTTTCTCCTGGATCTCTGTAAGTTGTTCAGGGACATTACACCGCCACTAATGGAGAAGTCCATTACGTTCGATTATACCACAGTGTATTAGTCTCTGTGTACAATGTTCTCCTGGTTCTGCTCCTCTCGCTCTGCATCACTTCCTGGAGGTTGTTCCAGTCTCCATGGAACTCCTCCACTTTATTATTCCTTTTAGCACAATAGTACTCCATCACCAACATATACCACAGTTTGTTCAGCCATTCCCCAATTGATGGGCATCCCCTCATTTTCCAGTTTTGGGCCACCACAAAGAGCGCAGCTATGAATATTTTTGTACAAGTCTTTGTGTCCATTATCTCTTTGGGGTACAGACCCAGCAGTGCTATGGCTGGGTCAAAGGGTAGATATTCTTTTAGCACCCTTTGGGCATAGTTCCAAATTGCCCTCCAGAATGGTTCTCCAGCTATTTTTTTTCCAAATGATTGAGGGATTAAATGAAAAAGCATATAGAAAAGTACTTTATAAATCATTAGAAACAATGCATATGCATTTAGGATTTGAATTATAGAAAAATAGGAGTATAAGATTTAGAAGTGAACAGAAATTTAGATATTTAATCCAAAATTTACATTCTACAAAAGAGGAACATGAGGCCCAGGGAGGTCAGCGTTTAAGATCATAATACTAGTATTTTTCGTTGTATGATTCCCTTCGGGGACTTGTTGGGAAATATATTTTTAATTGAATTGGTTTACATCTTGAAGGTCTATCACCAGATTGACTGCAAAGAGAAAAATGATAATATTCATGAGACCTACTCTGCATTTCTTCTCATCCTTTACAGGTTCACATATTTAAGCTATTATATACTCTTTCCCTTAGAGCAGTATAAAGACTTGGGGTATTAAATATGGGATGGTTATGCTTGAGTGAGACAAATAAAGTAAGGAAAGGAGTCAGAGCCATTATCCAGTCATATGGGTGCTACAATGGGACCTGAAGTCATCCTGAAGTCATGGAACACTGATGGAGAGAGCAATAAGAAAGGACCAGAATGCTAAGAGGAGAGTAAAGGTGAAGGTAAGTCAATATTGATCAATTCTTTTGGACATTTTAATATTTTATCTGCAGGCCAGCCATCTCTCCCAATGGGATTCTTACAATAAGTGAATCTCTGTCCCTAGAAGAAATGTGTCTCTAAGAATGATATGTTAGATTTTTGTAGTGTTTTATGTTTCACATTTAAAAAAAAGTTGATGTTTAATATTTTTTTTATCAATGATTTAGATAAAGGCAGAAATACTTTACTTATCACATCTGTAAATGATATGTAAGGAGCATAATTGACACAACTGATCCCAGAGCTGGGATTCCAAAAGATAATTAACTCAAGATTGGGTGAAATTTAATAAGATGATATTTATTATGTAAATGTAAAGCCAGTTTCAAAAGTATAAAATAGGGAAGGCACAGCAAAACAACAGATCTTGAGAAAAATTTCTAGGTTTCTAGTGAACAGCCCATTGGCTCTGGGTCAGTAACCAAAAGACCTCATTCAATTCAGGCTGCCTTGGGAAAGATACAGGTTTCACAAGGAGGAAGGTCATATCAGAAATGTGCTAGTAAAAGTTTAACTGGTTCTCTGAGGGAAAGATAAATGCATGCATAACACATTTTAACTTTAATTTGCATTATGAACATTTACTCCATTATTTTCCTAAGTCTTGGACAATCAACAAGACAATAAATCAAGTTCTGATTTATAACACTTGCAATTTCTGAGGTGTAAATTCTTACACTGAAAATTTAACAATTTGTTCTTACACCCATTACTAGCTGACTTTGGTTACAATTCATATACTGTGTCCAAGTCAGATGGTATCTATTAACTTCATTTCTGGGTACCATATTTTGGAAAGGATATTGAAAATTTAAATAAGGGGGAGAAGACTATATCAAGGAAGACAATGAGTCCAAAAGAATTTTTAAAGGCTTATCCAAGTTCACAGGAGTCAAACTAAGTCAACAAACACTTATTAAGTTGTTATGTGCCAAGCATTATGTGAAATGTTGATAATATAAAGAAAGGCAACAACAAGGGAGTTCACAATCTAATATTAGATCTAACATGCAAACAACTATGTACAAATAAGTTATATAGGTCAAATAAATTGGAGAGATAATCTCAAAGGGAAATTGTTAAAATTAAAAGAGATTAGGAAAAAGTAGAAAGCAGGGAAGCTGTGAGATGGAGAGGAGAGAGAAATTTTCAGAAACCAGGGACAATCAGTAAATATATATATATATATATATATATATAATAAAATATGTATATGGAGTTGGACAGTGGAGTGTCTTATATGAATGAACATCAAGTAGGCCAGAGACATTGTATCATAAAGTACATAGAGAGTATTAGGTTAAAATGTAAGACGATTGGAAGAGTAGGGAGTGGCCAGGTTATGAAGTGATTTAAAGTCAAACAGGATTTTATACTTGATCATGGAATCTATAGGGAGGTCATTGGAGTCTATTAAATATGAGTGGCATGGTCAAGTCTAAATTTTAGAAAGATCAATTTGACAATTGAATGTAAAAGGGACAAGAATGGGAGGAGGAACTAGAGGAAGGGTATCCAACCAGAAAGCTATTACAACACTCCAAGAATGAGGTGATAAGAGTAAAAGAAGGACATATGTAATCAACAAGACTCAAAAACTAATTATATATTTGAAGAGAGAGAGAGAGAGAGAGAGACAGAGAGAGAGAGACAGAGACAGAGACAGAGACAGAGACAGAGACAGAGACAGAGACAGAGACAGAGAGACAGAGAAGCAGAGGATGATATCCAAGTAGTGAGCCTGGGTGACTGGAAGGAGAGTGAATGGTACCATCAGCAGTAATAGACAAATTAGGAAAAGGGGAGAGATTTTTGCAAAAAGATAATGGATTCAGTTTTGAATTGATTTTGATGTCTCTACAGGTATCCATTTGAGATATCCAATAGGTAGTCATTGATGTAAGTAATAAATAAGCAGAGTCAAGAAGTGAACCTATGTCTCTGATTCTCAAACCAGTAGAATTTAATAGGGTAAGACTAAGAGCTCTACCAGTACATACTGTTATTATCAATATTGCTTTGGTTTCTTTTTACCACTCTTCAAATTGACTCAGTTTCTTTGACTTTCTCATAAACTACTACAGACCATTGGCTGACATCCCTTCTAACCTATACCTTTACCCCTTCCTTCTAGGAATCAATATATTCCCAAACATGAGCTTAGATTATTTCCCATTAAATCCAAAGTTATCCTTTCAAATGTTTAATTAATAATTTGCTACCCTGAAACCTTGGAGGGAAGGAGGATGTCCTTTCTACAAATGATTGACAAAGTTAGAGCTTTCAGACTAGCCCTGTGTTTTAACCTTCTTAAAAAGGATTTTTTTTTTACTTTATTGCCACCTACCAGCAATATACATTTCCATTCTTTGGAATGACATTTGGCAGCTGTATTCCATCACCTGACAATCAAGAAGGTCAGTTCAAGAATGACAGAGGTCAGTAGGAAGGTTGTGTGTAATCTAGCCAGAACAGGGTACTTTCTGTTCCTCAACTTGCCCAAACAGGAGCAAAAAGTTTTGAGAGAGTTGCCCAACATCCTCATGATCTTATCAACAGCAAGGTAAAATCTGGTTTGGGGGAATTTCATGATACATCCAAAGTTCATGCTCAATTCATAAAACTGCTCCTACAGGTGAGTGAAACTGAAGAAATGGGAGCTGCACTCTGAGAATTGAAACTAGAGTATGAGAGTACTGATGACTCATATGCACATTGGGAACAACGGGTGGGTTGTCAACTTCAAAAAGAAAACACTATGTATATGACAAACATGCACTTTATACTTTTCAGAATATTATCAGGATAACAAGCCTATGATATAAATAATTTTACAGATTAGGTAAGGGGGTCTCTAAGGAATGATTTAACCATGGTGACCAACCTATCTTATAGATGAGAGAACCAAGTATTCAATACAGGTCTCTTAACTCTTCATGGACAAGACATTGGACTAGATCATGTTTCTTTCTATAGAAGGATTTGGAATATCCTTTCCTGGAAGATTGTAAGGCCGTATGGTTTGGATTTTTCCCCAGAATCCTCTATCAGTTGAAACCACTGACATTCATATAACGCTCATGGCACCTGCTTCAACCAAATGTTAGTGTTTTACATTTCTAACAGTGTTTCTAAACTTGAATTTGTTCACTGTTACAAGCAATGAACAGATGTACAAGAGAGAACCTTTCTGAAAGTGGGTGGTGGCTTAATATGGTCCTGAGCCATTATACAATTACATATACATCCAACCAAAGACACACACACACACACACACATTACAATGTGCGTAATTCTAGTCCAAAACACTCACTTTATATATGAGAAAACCATGGACCAGAGAGCTGAATGATAGGTCCAAGGTCCCCTAGGTAAGGTAGCAAGGACCAGATTTTCAATCCATTCTCATGGCTCCAAATGACAGCTCTTTTTCATTATGAACTCTATGTAATTCCTGTTAAATTATTGGGAGTTTAGTGACAAAATCTTTGGATTAATCTACTTTCTTATGAATACTTTCTGATATATTGAGCTCAGTGGCCCAGTGGGTGGGTGGGGGATTATACAAAGACAGGAAGACCTAAGTTTCAATATGGCCTTAGACAAATAGTTGCATGACCCTGGGCAAGTCCCTTAACATTTCTTAGCCTCTGTTTCCTCACCTGTTACTTGAGGACAATAATGACACCTATATCACAGAGTTATTATGAGGATCAAATGGGCTAGTATTTTGTAAATGTGAAGGTGCTATATAAGTATGAGCTTTTGTTATATATAGCTAAATGATTATCCATTGCCTACATTGTTTAGACAGATATATCTAGGGATTCATAGTGTTTTTTCCCCTTCTAATTCTGGATAGAGCAGTGTGTGTAGTCATATTTATTATTCAGTTATTTCAGTCATATCTGACATGTTGTGACCCCATCTGGGGTTTTCTTGGCAAATATACTAGAGTGGTTTGCCATTTCCTTCTCTAGCTTATTTTACAGATTTAGAAGACTCAGGCAATTAAATGACTTGACCAATGTCACACAGCTAGTAAGTTTCTGAGGCCTGATTTGAATTTAGGGAGATGAGTCTTCCTGACTCTGAGTCCAACCCACTATCTGTTGTGCCACCTCGTTGTGCTTGTGTTATGCATATACATATTGGTATATATCTATATACCTGCACATTTATAGATTTATATACATTTATATAGACAAATATACACAAACATAATTGTAGGACTATATAGATATATGTATGTATACTAGATACACAATTTTATAATATACACACAAATGTATATATGTGAATATGCATATATATACACAAATATATTAATATATGGTAACTGTATGTACATGTAAGTATGCAAATACATATATGTGCATATATGCATACATGTATGTGTGTACACATAAAAATACACATATATTTCTATATAAGACCATATGAATAGTAAGCAGCTGAGCCATAGTTTAGAAAGCATCAATTCTGTAACTTCTTTTTCAGCACATTTTCTAATTTACCAGGCTCCTTCCCTTCCTCAGCTGGACTGGAGCAAGAGCTTCTATCTAAACTCTAAGCTTTGTGGCAAAGCACAAGTACCATTTGGTAGTACCATGACAAGGATTCTCTGATAATAGTGCAGTTAGTCTTTGATTTACTATAAAACTTGGGATTGTTGCCATATGAAAATTATTAAAAACAAACAAACAACAACAAATAGTCTCACTTATTATGGGATCCAAATTGCTTCTCAAACTTATTCCCTGTAGATATCGAGCCATCATTTAATGTGACTAATAGTTAACGAGTTTCTCAAATATCCCAGGCAACATTATTAGCCAAAACTTTAATGACTTTTTTTGATTATGGGAACAGGATGAAGAACATTGAATGTCTTTGACCTTTGGTCTGAGATCTGAGAGGTTCAGTTACAATGAGAATATCTTAATATTGGAAGCAAAAAGAGTCAGCCCAATGAGAGATCCTTATCAGCAGTTTCTTTTGTCAAGGAGTTCAGACAGAATCAGGAGGGTGACTTGGAGCTATAGACTCAACTGACCTTGAACTCTGATTTGCATTGTTCCAGAGGAAATGATTTTAAAACAATGTAATAAAATTAAAGGAACAAACTAGTGCTCTTTATGCAAAGTTTCTCCTCTAAATGAGCCTAGAGGATGACTTTCAACCAAGAAAACTAATCAACAATGAAAGAATGGGAGGAAGAAAAATAGAAAGGAAGAAGGAAAAGAAAAAGGAGGAGTAGGAGGAGAAGAGTTAGGAGGAAGAGGAAAGAGAATAAGGAGAATCCTGCCAGAATCCTTAGTTTACTAATTATAGTATAAGCATAATGTGAGTCCATAGTGATTTCTTGATTCAATACCAGATGAGATAATATATTTATCTAAGGTAAAGTTGACTTCATTGAGTTTACACTTTAGTGAAGGAGGCAAATTATGTTAGAAGAGACACACAAATGTGGTTTGAACAACAACAAAAACAAAACAAAATAAAATAAAACTTACCTTTCTTTAAATGCCTAAATATACTTGTAACTCTTCTGACACTCACTTCAATATTTCCTTTCCCCAAGTAATAACTTCTTCTCTGGTATCATATAGCATTTGGGATGAATATTTTTCTGATATGGTTGTTATCTAACATGCACAGTAGTGATATGTTTCAGTGTTATATAACCCTAACAAACCTGGGATGATGTCTTTTTTAACTTAAAAAGTCTTCCTGGTGGCCCATCATGTTTTTGTGCACTCATTAAACAACTCCCTCCTCCAGGTTTGCTGGTACCTTGAGGGAAGAAACAAACCTGTAACCTCATTTGTATGAAAAACTCCTATTTTGGAAAAAAATATTTTATAAAAGTGATTTAAGCAACTCCTCACAATTTAGAGTCTTAGAGAGTTACCTGGTTCACTAGATTAAAATATTTTTCAAAGGCAAGATAATCAGCAGGTTTCAGAGTCAAGACTTTAAATGAAGTCTTCCTGGCTTTCTGGCCATGTCTCAATCTATAATCTATCCTTTCTCATTTTCTCTCATATGATTTTGTTTTGTATTTTATTTTACCCATTCTCAGTGTCATAAAAATCTTCCATAACTATATGCTAATGTCACATATTCTTTCACTAAGCTCAGACAACAATCCTTTCAACAATCTCCATGTAACACACACATGCACATACACTTATTTGCCATACAGAACCCAAAATAATCTTTATTCCCTTAGCACAAGGGTTTTTAACCTGGGGTATACATTTTTTTAAATGATCACTCTATTATAGTCTAGTTAAGTTTCCATGTAATGCTAATGAATTTTATTGTAGTCTTTCTGAGAAGACATCTTTGGTTTTGACTGTATTGCCCATAATGTCCATAGCATTTTCCAAGGTTAAGAATCCCTACCAAAGAGTTTATAGGTAGCTAAGAGTGCTTTCATCGTGATAACATATCCAACTGCTGGGAACATCCTGTGTATAAAACATTCCATAACAAACAAAAAAGGAGCAAATGAAAAGAGACATGGAAGGGCAGATTAAAAAATATGGATCACCAAAACCATCTAATCCTAACTGTAACATTTGGTAATGCAGAAACTGAATTTTGAATAAAAGATATATTTTTCCCAAGTCATAAAATTTATTAGTGTAGAGTTAGAACTAGAACACAATTTTGCAATCTTACAATTGATTGGTTTTTAAATACCAGAATTAAAATTCTTCAAAGTGGAATGGAGATATTGTAGGGTGAGTCTAGGAAGATGAAATTGGTGATAGCTGGAATCAAGGAGAAATACAGATATAGGAGTTTCATGTCTAAGCTCTCAAATACTCATTTGTCAATGGAATAGATTCTAAGAAAAGCTGATGGCTTGTTTCTTGAAGATCTCATCAGCATATATTCATATATAACAAGAATATTTATCCACTAAAACTAAGGAAAGTATCAAAGATTGTGACTACACATCAGAGGAGTAGGAAAAGAAAATGCAGACCTAATATAGTATTACTCCTCTCTCCTTATTTATCTGAGCAGGAAAAGAGATCCTCCCATGAAAGATAATACAGTCCCTCCTTTCTATATTCTGGATGTTTTCCTATGTCTGAATTTCACTCTGTATAAACTAAATCCAAGTAGAGGTTATAAAGGTTGGGGCCATATGAATTACCCTCCTGCAACAGGATTATCCACCTGTCCTTACATATTCTGTATGGACACTGCTCTTTCCCTACCCACGCTTTAGTAGAGGCCCACAAATGAAATATGCATGTGGTCTGCTCTGTTTTTTCCCCAGTCATTGCACTAACAAGGGTCTCAGGAGGAGGGAAAAAGGCTGTGAGAGCACAGAGGGGAAAATATTTTCCATATGGGCTAGATACAGCTATATTTCACCAGGTGAAATGACCCAGTTCCCAGGTGACCTTAAATATACTCCAAACCAAGTGTAATGATTATTTTATTTAGCATATGTCTAATTCAGCTTCAGGGGACTGCAGAGCCTTGACTTTCCTCTCTCTCTTCAACAGTGCCTTGAATAGACCAGTTTAATA
The DNA here is from genome assembly GCF_027887165.1 of Monodelphis domestica. Taxonomy (NCBI): domain Eukaryota; kingdom Metazoa; phylum Chordata; class Mammalia; order Didelphimorphia; family Didelphidae; genus Monodelphis; species Monodelphis domestica. Next base: position 541,706,736 of record NC_077227.1, read on the forward strand.
CTCAATGTTACTGAAGTATCTGGCTTCCATTAGCTATGTCTTGAAGACTGTTCTGTTTTCTCATTGAAAGAGAATGAAATACTTCAAGATCGTATCCCAGTACCATTACAATATAGATAGGTCAAAAGATGTAGATGCTGATGCAGATACAGGTATAGATACAGATACAGGTATAGCTATAGATACACTAAAACCTGGGGAATCAGAAGTGATAATTCTCCATTGCAAAAGAGCACTTCATTACCAAGGATAAATTCATTTACTTATCCATCAAGAGGTAATTCCACTTTTGGGAAGGGTCTGCAGAGCTGTTCTAAGGCAAATTAATTTGTTCTTCTAGGCAAATTATAACTTACAGAGCATGAAAAGACCTACTGGATGTAAGACTAAATGGATCAATATTCTGAGACCAATATTCATATTAATATTTCCTTCTTCACATCTAATGACAATTAAAGAAGGCTATTTAAATTGTGTTTATGCTAACCCTTCTATTTTTGCCTCATTAGGACTGTCATTTATTCAATTAAGTATTAGTCATTGGCCCAATATTTGTAGAATTGAAAAAAGATATGGTTTCCATATTTGGAAAGTGAACTCCAGCCTAACATAAACACCTTGGTTCCAAGAAAAAAAAATCCATCTGCCTTCATTTTTAATTTCCCTGTTGCTCAGGTGAGGGAATCTAGATCCCTTGAGGATAGAAGTAGATAAATGAATTATTCCTTTAGTTCCTGTCTAAAATCATAGAAGAGATGATTTGTCTTTCTTGGAAATAAACAACTCCAATTAAGCACCTTGCTTTGTTTAAACTTGGACACCTCTAGGGAATGGACAACTCTCAGTGAGTAGCTATCTTCCCTATCCATCACTTCTGTGTGATGGCTATTTGTTGTTTCAATTTATGTCAGTGGGGTAATAAAAGTATAAAAATAGATTCCAACCCTAATGATGTTTCTTGTTTTTTTTTGTTGTTGTTGTTCTGTCCTTGTTTATTTTTTGGTTGGTCCAGAACTATGTTTTCATTATAGTAAACTCTTGATGAAACTTCCCCAGTCAACCCACAAACATAGTAGATAAAGACTTAGCTTTCTAGGTACAAGTACCACTTCTTTTACCTTTGTGGTACTAGGCAAGAGAGTTTCTCAGTACTCCAGGAAACTCTTTTAGACTATAAGTCTTTCAAATAATTGGACATTGATGGGATATCCATTAATTAGGGAATGGCTGAACAAGTTGTGGTATATGATTGTGATGAAATGCTATTGTGGCATAATGAGAAGAATGCATTGAAAAAAACCTGGGAAGATTTACATGAACTGTTCTAGAATTAAATAAGCAGAACCAGAACACTATACATACTAACAGCAATATTCAACTGAGAATAACAACTATTCTCAGTAATACAATTATGCAAAATACTCCCATATAACTCATGATGAAAAATGCTATTCACCTCCAAGAATGAAATTCTGGAATTCTGTATTGTTGCTTGAAGCAAACTTCTTTTTAAAAGTGTCATTTTTTTTATTGCTGTTCTTCATTTTCTTTTGCAAAATAGCTAATTAGAAAATATTTTGCATGACTACACACATATAATCTATATCAAATTATTTGCCTTCTCAAGGAGACAGGAGTGGAAAGAAGGAAGGAGAGAGAGAACTTAAGACTAAAATTTAGAAAAAACTTAATTTTTTATTTCATATACTAGAGAAAAATAAATAATATAAAACTTAAATATAAAAAATTGATAGAAGAGTAAAATGATTAAAAATTTTTAAAAGACCAAAAGTCTTTAAACATTTGAAGACTTTGACTAGAAGAATCATTAATTAATTAATTAAGCCTTATTATTAATATTTTATTAGGTTTGTATGGGAGACAGTATAGTCTCCCATATAGCTAGAGAGGGTGAGATAGGATGCACAGTAGATAGAAATTTGGGCCTGCAGTCAAGAAGACTCATCTTCCAGAGTTCAAATCAGGCCTCAGACACTTACCAACTCTATGATCTTGGGAAAGTCATATAAGCCTTTTTGTCTCTATTTCCTATGAACTGGAGAAGGAAATGGCAAACCACTCTAGTGTCTTTGCCTAGAAAACAACAAATGGGGTCATAAAGAGTCATACGTGGTTGGAAAACATTGAAAAACAACCAGAGTCAGCTAGACAGAGAGGGATGACTTCTGACTGAGAAAAATCTACTCTTAAGTCCTGTCTATGACATATCCTGTATGAAAACCCTGGATAAGTCCTTTAGCCTCTCCTTATTGTTGTTATTTAACAAATTCTGAATATGTCTAATAGTACTATTGTCTAGGCCAATGTACTTCATATTTTCCATGAAGTTAGAATGAAATAAACTTGTTTACTATTTCATTAAAATTTAGGCAAATTATTTCTACAGAATTCTCCTAATTTTTGATTACCAAAACCCTGTTTAAACAAACAAATAGCAATATGTATGGTGTGACATTACCTATTCTTGATTATGCTATTATCTCAGGAAGAGAATCCACTGCTAACAATTTAAAGTACAAATTAGTAAGAAGTCTTTATTTCTTCCAAAATTATGAACCAAGGGAAGGAGAAGCATCAGTTGACCCACAGAGAAGAGAATCTTTATTGGGTAACTGGGATTCTGATTGTGAGCAAATTCTCATAGGTATTTATAGAAACACAAATTGACACAGTCATGCTACATTTATGGTCAATTGATTGCTAACATTGGGGGTAGGTAGTTGTGGCTTGGGGAATAGTGACAGAGACTTCCCAAGCTGCTAGTCTCTTTTTGCACTTGGCTTTTCCAAAAAATGGGAAATTTTGTCCTTTCATTGTCCTTGTATATGGATGAGGGTACAAGAAGTAAAAAAAAAAACAGTTAACATGATGGACCATTTGCACTTAAATGATGGCATACTCTAAAATATCACTATCCATGTCAAGAAAGGGAAAATCCAGAGCCACTGTTCCAATCTCTGCCACCATACTATGTTAATGCATCTTAATCATTTCTTCCATTTCTAGATTTGCCCTTCTCCAGACTGTAGTCTATTCTCTACAGTCTTTCAAAGATCACTATAAATGTCTCAGAGCTTACAATTGCCAGTTATCATGATTTCATCACAGAGGCCATATGAACTTGGTGATTTGAATTTGAGGGTAGCTAGATGATTCTTTTGCAAACTCTCTACTTATCATGGATTTGAAAACCAGGTTAGCTTTATTTATTTTGGCAAGCAAAATATTAACTATATGACTTTGGGGATGGCCATAACTTTTAAGTTTCCTAGAAAACTCTAATACTATACGTTTTAGACACAGTGCAGGGAAATCTTGGTGGAGGGAGTTTCTTCTTCTGAGCTTTCCCTATTCCAACTGACATTATAGGTTGAATACTTTTCCCTAATAAAATGTATATTTACTACCTTGCTTAATTGTTGTGAGGAAAGAACTTGGTATACTTTAAAACACTATCAAAATGTGAACCACTATTATTAGATAACCTGTTTTCACTGATTTGTTATAATTGGATTATTACAAACTATTATAGAAAAGAGAGGAGGGTTAGGATAGGAAAAGGTCAATTGGCAGGAAGGTTTTGATGATGTGAACCCAACGAAATACTGTTTTTGGATTTGTTGTAGCCTTCTTTTGGTGTTCCATGACCCATGGATCCCCAATATACATCAGTGATGATTTCTCAAGGGAGTCTGATGAGAAGATAAGAGAAAAGAAAAACCCAGAGAGAGTAGTGTTATGAAAATCCAGAAAAAGGCATATCAATGATTATAAAGTAGACAAAAGTATCAAATTCTAGAGAGACAAAGATGAAAAAGGTCTGAGAAAATTCATTTGATTTGGCAATTAAGAGATCACTGATAACTTACAAGAAGCCAGTTTCAGTCAAATAAAGAGGTAAAAAGACATATTGAAGAGCAGTTAAAAGTAAAAAAGAGGAATTAGAGGCACTAAATATGGATAGATTGAATATGAATAGGTTTTTTTCAAGGAGTTGAGAAAATAAAAATATGGGGGATTGAATCCATCAAATAAGAATTAAGTATAAACTGTTGGCAGAGCATTATGCTCAGTTCTGGGGGAGGTACAACATCTAGATAGTGAATCTGGCTGTCCTCCTGCAGTTTTTAGTCAAATAAAAGGATTAAAGAAACATAAGTTGCTATACTATGCAACATTATAGATGGTGTTTTAAAAACACTGCTCTTGGACCCAAAGGATCTGGGTTAGGATCCTTCCTTTTCATTTAACAAGGTCTATGGCCAAAAACCTCTAGGGGCAGCAGGATTTAAAAGTTTTAAAATCATCTACTAGCTCTCTTGGAAAATCTCATCATTTAAATCCAATCATCCTATAAGAGTGAATGTCTCAAAAATTGTAGTGAAGTTTTAATTTTTAATAACATCAGAAGTATAAATGATATTAACTTATTTTTCAATTAAACATATTTGAGTTTTTTTAATTTCTTAGCATTTATTTGGTTTTGTGAATTTTCATAATTGTTTAATTTTACTAAGATATGGCAATATTTGAATATGAATTTAGTGTGTGACAGTTTTGGATGATACTTTCTCACATTTCTGGATAGTTAGAGGGACCCCTCTTACTTAGTTACCTTGTTCACTTATTTCCAATAATGGTTTGGTAATTTGTATTTTTTTTGTTTTGGAGGTGAACCATGCCAAGTTAGTCTATCTTCATCATTCAGCAAAATCACATTCTTTTGATAATCTTAAGGCTAACATTACAAATGCAATCATTTCAGTCACTAGACAGAGGTTGATGATTGAAAAGTAGAAATATCATCCAGGGTGACTTATAGCAAAAGATGGTGGTTATTGAATTTTAACAAGAAATATCAATGTTTTAAAAATGCAAATAATTAAGCTTTTACTTTTTCATGAGTTTATAGTATTTTTATTTCTGATATTATTATGGGGTAAAACTGCATTATGATATTTAAACACTCTATATTAAGGAAATATACAGTGAAGTGCTATGTGGAGTCCAAGACAAGAGCATGAGGAATCTTTATGAAAAAGATGAAATTCAACTTGAACTTCAGTGTCTACATAGGAAATCAATAGATGCATTTAATTTAATTAATTCAAAACCTATTATGCACAATGTACTTGGCTATAGGCTGGGAGTTGTAAACCTCAAAATTTCTTAGACTTATAAATGTTGGAAATTTCACCATTGGGAAATTTCATACTTGAAAATTTCCTATTGATTGTGGGTCTTGACTATTGGAATGTGAATCCCATTGGCATGGGAGGTTCCTCCTCTTCCCTTCTTTTTTTTTTTAAACCCTTACCTTCCGTCTTGGAGTCAATACTGTGTATTGGCTCCAAGGCAGAAGAGTGGTAAGGGTAGGCAATGGGGGTCAAGTGACTTGCCCAGGGTCACTCAGCTGGGAAGTGTCTGAGGCCAGATTTGAACCTAGGACCTCCCATCTCTAGGGCTAGCTCTCAATTCACTGAGCTACCCAGCTGCCCCCCTCCTCTTCCCTTCTTAAGATTACTTTAGGACAGAAACCTTTTGCTGAACAATGGAAAGGACTTTGACCTATGCTTAAGCATAGAACAGGAATTTCTTTGAGTCATGATTGATTTTAGAATTGATACAATGGAGATACTTGGAATCAATCTCCACCCTATTCAGTCCTAACAGGATTGAGTAAGGGCTGCAGCCTAGATCAAAATTTAATTATTCCAATCTCTACCCTACTCAGGTTAACAGGATTTAGAAAGGGCTGTAGCAAAGGAGCAAAGATTTAATTATTTGAAAATATGACCTTCAACAGACATGTGCAAAGCCTCTGGGTGGTCCTGGGTTAAGCTAGAGCCTCCATTGGCACAGGGAAATTGATGGACAGTGATTAGTAGATGTGAGAACTGAGGGGAGGCAACTTGGATGGTTTCCTTAAAGATCAGGGGGGTCTGAAGATGGGAGGGGGTGGAGGAGTTGGCCAGAGTGGTTGTGGTGTGCTCTGAGAAGCTTGCTCTGAAGGAAGCTGAAGGTGGGGGCCTCTGAGACTGTTTCTCCATTTTGGTCACGTGAGTAATAGGGACTGATCTCTTTTCTTTGCCCCAGCTATCTAAGGGCTTGGGCCTTTTGGCCCAGCCTAAACAGAAGGGGTATTTAAGCCCTATTCCCTTCTCTCCCTTTTTCTCTCTCTCTATCTCTAATTCCTTTCTTACTAATATTGTAATTAAACTCCATAAAAGATTTACTGCTGACTTGAGTTTTCATTTAGGAATTACATAGCTGAATTCCTTGGCGACCTTAAATTAATATATATCAGTCTTTTAAAGTGATTCCCTTGTAACATTGTGGCTGCCCTTGTCACAGAGTACAAAAAAAGTAGCACAGTTTTTATGGAACTTAACATTCCACTGAAATTAGTCTGAACCAAGGGGATGGGAAAGGGGGAGGAAATACAATTCAGTTTTAAGAGAGCCCAAGAAGGGCCACTACAAAATAAAGCTAGGAAAACTAGAAAAGGAGAACAGATAATGGGGTGTCTTCAGTACCGTTTTCTATTCTTTTTTTTTTAATTTTTTCTACAGTAGAAAGGAGAGGTGGGAGTGAGAAAAAATAGATTTTTGTGAAATCAAAAAAAAAAACTACCACTAATAAAAATTCAAACTAAAGCACTATGAAGAATTTCCTTTAATGAAAGATTTTTGAAAAAAAAATTTGTGATATAATTTAATGAATAGTCCTGAAAATGTAGAAAGACAATAGAGCCTATTAAAAGTCACATTTTTGTTATAGATTACAATTTGGAATGACAAATGTTCAGAAATAGTATGTAGAGAGCATGTGAGACAATTGGAAACTAAGTTTGGAGCAGAATCTCCCCCCCCCCCAGTCACTCACACTTTACATTACCCTCTGTGTGTAAGTGGAGGAACATCTGAATCATTTATAGAAAAAAGTATGATTATCAACAACCAAATTATTCTCTAGAAAGCTCAGAATTTTTCACATTCTAGATAATTCTTTTATTTTAAACCCTTACCTTCTGCCTTAGAGCCAATACTATTTATTGGTTCTAAGGCAGAAGAGCAGTAAAGGCTAGGCAATAGGGGTTAAATGACTTGCCCAGGGTCACACAACTGAGAAGTATCTGAGGCCAGATTTGAACCTAGGACCTCTCATCTTTAGGTCTGACTCTCAATCCACTGAGTCACCCAGCTGCCCCCTAGATATTTCAGGATTAAAATAATATTGAGGTATTTTTTTAATCCCATCTCAATATTTTCCCACACTTCTCTCTCTCTCTCTCTCTCTCTCTCTCTCTCTCTCTCTCTCTCTCTCTCTCTCTCTCTCTCTCTCTCTCTCTCTCTCAACTCTTCAAATGTGAATTGCGCCTGGCCATTCAAAACGTGCCCAGACAGTTCGTCATTTTACAACATGAGTTGTCTTAGAGATCCATTTTATTTGCAAATATTCCAGTCCTGCCTGGACAACAAGCTGTCTGCCAAGGGACCACTCACTGGAAGCTCAACAGAGAAATGGAACCAATTCAGAGACGCAGTGAAGGAAGCATCAAAGGCAGTCCTAGGCCCAAAACAATGCAACCACCAGGCCTGGTTCAATGAGAACAACACTGCTATTGAAGACATATTGAGCAAGAAGAACAAAGCCTTTATGGAGTGGCAAAATAACCAAACTCCTGTCATCTGTTTCAGAGCAGAACCTGCCTGAATCACAATGTGGCTTCTGACCAGATCGCAGCACCATCGACACGGTCTTCACGGTGAGGCAAAGGCAGGAAAAATGCCTTGAGCAGAACCTGAGTCTCTACATTGTCTTCATAGACCTGACAAAGGCGTTCGACACAGTGAACAGGGACACATTGTGGGTGATCCTCAGCAAGCTCGGTTGCCCAGCAAAATTTGTCAAACTGATCTAGCTCTTTCATGTCGACATGACAGGGGAAGTCCTATCTGGTGGAGAGACTTCTGATCGCTTCAACATCTCCAATGGCATGAAACAAGGCTGTGTCCTCGCTCTGGTACTATTCAACCTATACTTCACCCAAGTATTACGAATCTGTCCTAAAAAGGACAGATTCAAGTATCTCCAAGCCATGGCGCAGCGTGAGATCGGGAAGATGCAAGATCGATGGTGGGAAAAAAAAGGCAGAAGAAATCCAGCAGTTTGCTGATATGAAAAACTACAAACAATTTTTCAGTGCCCTCAACACTGTCTATGGGCCATTAAAATCCACAACCATTCCCTTGCTATCCTCTGATGGTGACACTCTCATAAAAGATAAAAAAGGCATCAGCAACAGGTGGAAAGAACACTTCAGTCAGCTTCTCAACCGACCCTCTTCAGTCGGCCAAAGCTCCCTTGATCAGATCCCCCAAAACCGCTCCATTGAACAACTTGACGTCCCTCATTCAATAGAGGAAGTCCAAAAAGCCATTAAACAAATGAGTGCAGGCAAGGCATCCAGTAAAGACGGGATCCCAACCGAGGTGTACAAGGCCTTAAATGGAAAGGCGCTCCAGGCATTCCACATAGTGCTGACCAGCATATAGGAAGAAGAAGACATGCCCCCAGAACTCAGGGATGCCTCCATCATAGCCCTATACAAGAAGAAAGGCTCACGAGCAGCCTGTGACAACAACAGAGGCATCTCACTACTCTCCACTGCTGGAAAGATCCTCACCCGTGTTATACTCAACAGACTCCTGTCATCTGTTTCAGAGCAGAACCTGCCTGAATCACAATGTGGCTTCTGACCAGATTGCAGCACCATCGACACGGTCTTCACGGTGAGGCAAAGGCAGGAAAAATGCCTTGAGCAGAACCTGAGTCTCTACATTGTCTTCATAGACCTGACAAAGGCGTTCGACACAGTGAACAGGGACACATTGTGGGTGATCCTCAGCAAGCTCGGTTGCCCAGCAAAATTCGTCAAACTGATCCAGCTCTTTCATGTCAACATGACAGGGGAAATCCTATCTGGTGGAGAGACTTCTGATCGCTTCAACATCTCCAATGGCATGAAACAAGGCTGTGTCCTCGCTCTGGTACTATTCAACCTATACGTCACCCAAGTATTACGACATGCTGTGATGGATCTAGACCTGGGCATCTACATCAAATACCGACTGGATGGCTCACTATTTGACCTTCACCGCCTGACTGCAAAAACAAAGACAACGGAGAGACTCATCCTGGAAGCTCTCTTTGCAGATGACTGTGCTCTCATGGCCCACCAAGAAAATTATCTCCAAACCATTGTGGACAAGTTCTCCACCGCAACAAAACTGTTTGGCCTGACTATCAGCCTCAGCAAAACAGAGGTGCTTTTCCAACCTGTACCAGGGAGGCCAACTAACCAGCCGTGCATTACAATCGATGGCACACAGCTTTCTAACGTCAACACTTTCAAGTACCTGGGCAGCACCATCGCCAACGACGGGTCCCTAGACCATGAGATCAATGCCAGGATCCAAAAGGCCAGCCAGGCACTTGGGCGGCTGCACTGCAAAGTCCTCCAACACAGAGGTGTAAGCACTGCGATGAAGCTCAAAGTGTATAACGCAGTGGTCCTCAGCTCGCTCCTGTACGGTGTGAGACATGGACACTGTACCGGAAGCACATGAAACAGCTGGAGCAATTCCACCAACGCTCCCTCTGGTCAATCATGAGGATCCGATGGCAGGACCGAATCACCAATCAGGAAGTCCTCGACAGAGCCAACTCCACCAGCATAGAAGTCATGGTCCTCAAAACCCAGCTATGATGGTCTGGACACGTCATCCTCATGGACCCACAGTGAATACCAAGACAGGTATTCTATGGTGAACTGTCAGCTGGACTCAGGAAACAAGGCCGACCAAAGAAAAGATTCAAGGATCAGCTAAAGTCCAACTTGAAGTGGGCTGGCATTACACCAAAGCAGCTAGAACTTGCTGCCTCTGACAGAAGCAGCTGACGAACCCACATTCACCATGCCGCCACCACCTTTGAAGATGAGCGACGTCGACGTCTTGCCGCTGCGCGTGAACGCCGACACCAGGCCACAACCGCACCTCCCGTAACAACTGGCGTCCCAGGCCCCATGTGTCACACACTCTGTGCCTCAGCCTTTGGACTCCAGAGCCACATGAGGGTACCCGTAGATGAAACTGCACAAAGACAATAGTCATTCTTGATCACCGAGAGACTACCACTACTACTACTATATATATATATATATATATATATATATATATATATATATATATATATATATATATATATATATATATATATATATATATATATATATATATATATATATATATATGGGGTTTTAAATATGATTCTTGAATCAAAGCAGCAAACATATTTTTGGGACTGGGGAGGGCAGGTAGTAGGTTGAAATATTTTCTCCAGGAAAAGCCTCATTACTATAGACTTTGATGTCTCTTAATTTCAGAAAAATAAAGTAAACCATTGTCTTCCAACTGACATTTATTAAGATGTCCTAGAAGCTTGGAAAAATTAAAAAGCCATGATTAGTTTAGAGCTGTGATGATTTTATATACATATTTTTGCTCTTCAGTTGCCTCTCAGTTCCCTTCTTTCTATCCCAAGTTCTCTTTTCCATGTTCCACATAATATTCCTACAGCATCTGACTCTCTCAGTGACTAGTACTTGTTAGGAACACAACTTTATGATATTAGTTCTTAGGATAAACATATGTTCCCCTGCAATAGGCACCTTCCTTTGATAGCCATATTTAATTTTTTTAAAAATTTTAAAACTTTATTTTATTTGGTCATTTTCACATATGATTCATTGGAAACAAATATGATTTTCTTTTCCTCCCCCCCCTCCCACCACTCCTTCCATAGCCGACGCGTGATTCTACTGGGTATCACATGTGTCCTTGATTTGAACCCTTTTCCATGTTGTTGGTATTTGCATTAGAGTGTTCATTTAGAGTCTCTTCTTAGTCATGCCCCCTCCACTCCTGTAGTCAAGCAGTTGCTTTTCTTTGGTGTTTTTAATCCCACAATTTGTCTTCTGCTTCTGGATAGTGTTTTTTCTCCTAGATCCCTGCAGAATGTTCAGAGACATTGTATTGACACTAATGGAGAAGTCCATTACGTTCAACTGTACCACAGTGTTTCAGTCTCTGTGTACAATGTTTTCCTGGTTCTGCTCCTCTCACTCTGCATCACTTCCTGGAGGTTGTTCTAGTCTCCTTGGAATTCCTCCACTTTATTATTCCTTTTACACAATAGTATTCCATCACCAACATATACCACAATTTGTTCAGCCATTCCCCAGTTGAAGGGCATCACCTCATTTTCCAATTTTTGGCCACCACAAAGAGGGCCTCTATGAATATTCTTGAACATGTGTTTTTCCTTATTGTCTCTTTAGGGTACAAACCCAGCAGTGCTATGGCTGGATCAAAGGGCAGACAGTCTTTTATCGCCCTTTGGGCATAGTTCCAAATTGCCCTCCAGAATGGTTGGATCAATTCACAACTCCACCAGAAATGAATTATTGTCCCGACTTTGCCACATCCCCTCCAGCATTCATTACTTTCCTTTGCTGTCATGTTAGCCAATCTGCTAGGTGTGAGGTGATACCTCAGAGTTGTTTTTATTTGCATCTCTCTGATTATAAGAGATTTAGAGCACTTTTTCATATGCTTATTAATAGTTTTGATTTCTTTGGCTGAAAACTACCTGTTCATGTCCCTTGCCCATTTATCTATTGGAGAATGGCTTTATTTTTGGTACAATTGATTTAGCTCTTTATAAATTTGAGTAATTAGATCTTTGTCAGAGGTTTTTGTTAAGAAAATTGTTTGTTAATTTGTTACTTCTCTTCTCATTTTGGTTTTGTTGGTTTTGTTTCTACAAAAATGTTTAATTTGATGTAATCAAAATTGTTGTGACTCTTTCTATGTCTTGTTTGTTTGTTTGAATTTTAAACCCTTACCTTCTGTCTTGGAGCCAATACTGTGTATTGGCTCCAAGGCAGAAGAGTGGTAAGAGCTAGGCAATGGGGGTTAAGTGACTTGCCCAGGGTCACACAGCTGGGAAGTGTCTGAGGCCAGATTTGAACCTAGGACCTCCCATCTCTAGGCCTAACTCTCAATCCACTGAGCTACCCTGCTGCCCCCTGTCTTGCTTGGTTTTAAAGTCTTTCCCTTCCCTCAGGTCTGACATGTTTACTATTCTGTGTTCACCTAATTTACTTATAGTTTCCGTTTTTATGTTCAAGTCATTCACCCATTCTGAGTTTATCTTGGTGTAGGGTGTGAGGTGTTGATCCCTTTTGTCAAATAGTGGGTTTTTGTCCCAAAACCTGGGGTCTTTGGGTTTGTCATATACTATCTTGCTGAGGTCACTTACCCCAAGTCTATTCCACTGATCCTCCTTTCTGTCTTTTAGCCAGTACCAAATTGTTTTGATGACTGCTGCTTTGTAATAGAGTTTGAGATCTGAGACTGCAAGGCCCCCTTCCTTTGTATTTTTGTTTTCATTATTTCGCTGGATATCCTTGATCCTTTGTTCTTCCAAATGAACTTTGTTATGTTGTTTTCTAAATCAGTAAAAAAAAAATTTTGGAAGTTCAATGGGTATAGCACTAAATAAATAAATAAGTTTGGGCAGGATGGTCATTTTTATTATACTGGCTCTTCCTACCCATGAGCAGTTAATGTTTTTCCAATTGCTCAAGTCTAGTTTTAGTTGTGTGGAGAGTGTTTTGTAGTTGTGTTCATGGTTCTTGTGTTTATCTCGGGAGATAGATTCCTAAGTATTTTATTTTGTCTAAGGTGATTTTGAATGGGATTTCTCTTTCTAGTTCTTGCTGCTGAGCTGTGTTGGAGATATATAGAAAAGCTGATGATTTATGTGGGTTTATTTTGTATCCTGCAACTTTGCTAAAGTTGTTGATTATTTTGATTAGCTTTTTGGTTGATTCTCTAGGATTCTTTAAGTAGACCATCATATCATCTGCAAAGAGTGATAACTTGGTCTCCTCCTTGCCTATTTTAATGCCTTCAATTTCTTTTTCTTCTGTAATTGCTACTGCTAGTGTTTCTAGTACAATGTTAAATAATAGAGGTGATAATGGGCATCCTTGTTTCACTCCTGATCTTATTGGATATGCGTCTAGTTTATCCCCATTGCAAAAGATGTTAGCTGATGGTTTTAGATATATGCTGTTTATTTATTTTAGGAATGACCTTTCTATTCCTATGCTTTCTATTGTTTTTAATAGGAATTGGTGTTGTATTTTATCAAAGGCTTTTTCTGCATCTATTGAGATAATCATGTGGTTCTTGTTGGTTTGCTTGTTGATGTGGTAAATAATGTGGATGGTTTTCCTAATATTGAACCAACCCATGCATCCCTGGTAAAAATCCTACTTGATCATAGTGAATGACCCTCCTGATCACTTGCTGAAGTCTTTTTGCTAGTATCCTGTTTACAATTTTTTGCATCTATATTCATTAGGGATATTGGTCTATAGTTTTCTTTCTCCATTTTTGACCTGCCGGGCTTTTGAATCAATACCATGTTTGTGTCATAAGAGGAATTTGGTAGAACTCCTTCTTTGCTTTTTATGTCAAAGAGTTTGTATTGTATTGGGATTAGATGTTCTTTGAATGTTTGATAGAATTCACTTGTGAATCCATCAGGCCCTGGGGATTTTTTCTTAGGGAGTTCTTTGATGGCCTGTTCAATTTCTTTTTCTGATATGGGATTATTTAAGAATTCTATTTCTTCTTCTGTTAGTCTAGGCAATTTATATTTTTGTAAATATTCATCCATATCTCCTAGATTGGTATATTTATTGCCATATAATTGGGCAAAGTAGTTTTTAATGATTGCCTTAATTTCCTCTTCATTGGAGGTGAGTTCCCCCTTTTTATCTTTGATGCTGTTAATTTGCTTTTCTTCTTTCCTTTTTTTAAATTAGATTGACCAATACTGTCTATTTTGTTTGTTTTTTCAAAGTACCAGCTTCTAGTCTTATTTATTAGTTCAATAGTTCTATCACTTTTGATTTTATTAATTTCTCCCTTAATTTTTAGGATCTATCATATTTAGTTATTTTAAGATGAGGAAATTGAGGCCCAGATACAAATTGCATAAGACCTGAATTTCTCATTAAAATTTCCTGCCTTTCTGACCAGGACAGTTTATATAATATCATACTGCCTTTCATAGACTGAAAAGCATTAGAGATAAAAGGAAACTCAATAGTCCAACACTTTCATGCTATAGTAGAGAAGTCTTAGAACAAGAAAGACTATATTTTTCTATTTTAAATGTATCGGTAGCAGAGTAAAATTAACATATAGGACTATGAATTCTATATTAAGTGTTCTTTATATTGCACATATTATATCTTAAATAGTAAGAAAGCTTCAAAATGAAAAGAAGTGAATATATCTTTACAGAATGTACCAAACTTACAGGAAAGAAATTTCAGGTCAGAATGTCTTCTCAACATCTCACACATTACTGTATGTAGAAAAATACCTACTCTATTTAAGGGCTCAACTGACCTTGGCTATTTTGAATTAATATAATATATTTTTAAAAGGATGAATAAAAATAACTTAAGATGTCCAAAAGAACATGAATCTTTAAAATTCTTTAATATTATATTGCAGAGGAAAGTCCAGGATATTTTCATACAGACAGAAAAGTACTACTATCAAAATAATCCATATATTGTCACCAGAGGGAAACAATGCCACAAATAACTGCCCCCACCATACACTTATCCCTGCCACTACTCCAACCTTTACAATTATTTTGTCATTGAATGTTATGAGTTCAATAACAAATAAAATGCTTTACAAGAAGTCAGGAAAAATCTCCTCAACTACAAAATCATGTCTATTTGAAAAATACAAGATAAGGTTCAATAAAAAGAAATCAAAGAAGAGAATAGAATAGCCAAAGAACTTTAATTTATAAATCAAAACTATAATCTTGAAAAAACTAAGCTAAATAATCAATTAAAAATAAATATTTAACAAAAAGTGGAATTTAGGCCATTTTTTTTTCAAGAAAAAGAGAAAAAAAGATAAATGGGGGAGCAGAGTATTTGTATCACAGACATTCCAAAGAAGAAAAAAGAAACATGTTAATTCAGTTATCAAGAAAAAATCTAAGAAATAAAATTAACATTTTATGTTTCAGAGGTGATCACTTTCCATGAAAATGTAAATAACTTTAACTGTAGCATGGGCGAAAGAAATATTAAAGGGGGATTATCATGGGACAGAAGTTTTGAAAAGCTAAGGAAAACTTTTAAGTGATATTTAAATGGAAGAAAATATAAATGAAGAATTTTTAATTAAATTATATCATTCTAAATAAGTGAAGTAATATATTTTATATAAGAAAATAATAGGGGACAGTTTGACAAATAGCAAAGAGAGATGGTCAGTGCAGAAAATTAATAAAAAGAAGAGAATCATTCTTTAGATTCTTAAAATAAAATGAACCTATAGAGTAGAATAAAAATGATAGAGAAATAAGATCAAAGGGGATATAACTGGAGATGTTCAGAGATGAATATCTAATATAAGAGACAGAAGGCTTCTAAAAGGTTTTCTTGGCAGGAAATTCATACAGTTGAGGGTGATTTTCTCTGGAAATATATTGATCATACCTCCCATGACTGCATTCTGCTAAAGAAAAGGGGATTCTTAAATCTCCAACAGACGTGAGCTCTAGAGTGGGAGGGAAGACCAGAATGATCTTGCCCTAAGAGGGGTTATCATGGTAACGTCAATGCAAAGTATCAGCCCTCATAGCCATAAACATACTGTTATTTTTATCCCATGACAATGATTCTATTTGAAAAAAAAATTCTTCCTAACTTTTAATTTCTAAGTGAGCATAGCAGCAAAAATATAAAGTAAAACAGGATAAAATCAATAAAAATAATATCTGGATAGAAGATGAAGTTCAATGTTTTATTGAAGAAGCAAGTGGCTACACTATGGACAGAATAACCCTTCCTGGTTAAAATTTATGAAAAAACTAATAGCTGTTCTTAAAAAACATACTAAATAAGTAAAAAAAAACCTTACAAAATTTCTTCTGGATCAAACAGACTATTTCACAGAGCAGTAATAAAGACTGACCCTAGGTACAAGCAATTGGATTTATTGAAAATAACTGCTAGTAATTTTCTACTGGGTGAAGTCGAGAAAATGGCAAACATCCAAGATTAGAATAAAAAGGCCCAATATGACTGCAATTTATATGAACTTGACCAACAGTTTCACAACGATCCAATAAATTACAAGTCACATGGATTTGTATTCATAAACTGAGGTGCATATATCAATAAAGAATACAGTCAGCATTATCAGAAATTATAGAGAAGTTTTTTAAAGAACCCGGGTAAACTGATCAATACCAGATCATTCAAAGAAATGATATAAAATATGCTATATAAAATAGTTGTTTGCAAAAATTGTATCCAACAAATATTTTGAAATTATCTGTGTTGGAATTATAGTATATACCAAAAGCTATTTATCCTTACTTAATACAGATAAAAAATTCCTATAAGTAAAAACACAAAATATCCTTGAGATTACAACAAATAAAGGTAGTTTTAATCTCATAAATGATCTCTTGTCCACTATTGACTGAAAAAATATTAATTCAAAAAAGGTTAAGAACAATGGTTCTAATGTATATCACTATGTTAAATATTCATTTTCTTTAAACTTCATGGAATGAAAAGCTTTCATAATTTGCAGACATACTGGGAAAATCAAAACAGTGCATGAAACAGGATGAAGTACATATTAACATCCCTGAATTCAATCTGATGCTTGAATTAATCAAGCTGCTTTTGGTCAAATTGTAAAGGAGTTTCTTAAATGGGGTATGTTCTTCTCTTTTAAAAATATTTTTTATTTGTCAGTGAAATTGGGTTACTTCTTTATACTTTGTTCTGCTTACTTAAAACATTGCTATCAGAAGTGAACCAAATAGTTCAATAGAATGCAAAAGAATCCAAGACATTCTCACAAAAAGTTAAGAATCCTTTCTATAAAGGATAACTTTACATTCCAATACTTTTATCTAAATGCAAAAGGTATGTTTTTACCCATCTGTGCCAGTAAACAGAATTTTAACATAGTGAGTTTCTCTTTGATAGTTTATGTCTGAATACGATCAACAAGAAGAGGACAAGCTATTTCAAACAGTACAACAAAACCACTAATTCACACTTTTGTAGGCTTTAAGGTTGTCAAAATATTCATTGTCTCATTTTATTCAAATAATAACTCTTTTTAGGTAGGTGATATTATTATTTCTGCTTTATAAATGATAAAACTGAGACGGAGAGATTGTGATTTGCCCAAGGTCACAGCTTGCAAATGTATAAAAAAATAATTAAACTTGTACTCTGAATTCCAAATCCATCTCTCTAGTCATTGAACCAAACAATTGGAGTTAGGACATTGATCATGTAACCTTTTTAAAAGTGCCTACAATGTGTCATGTTACTGAAGCTAGAGGTTATGAGCTATACAAATACACACAATATAATCCTTGTTCTTATGGACTTTAATATATTATTAAAGTAAACAATTCTATTTCAGTTGTTTCTTGAGTTTCTGTCCTAAATGTCAAATGAGTAGTATAGTATAGTATAATATATATAAATTATATATACATATAATATAGTATAAATAGTAGTATAGGCAGGGAAGGGCTCATGGAGGAGAAAAGATTTTAATAGACCTTGAGGAATGGATTGAATTTGAATGAGTACAAAAATAGTTTCAGGGCATTCCTAGTGCAGTGGAAATCCTGAGCAAAAATCTGAATCAGAGACTATATATGAAGTAATAGATCAATATGGACTCAGCAGAAGACAAGTGCAGGGAATACTAAGAGTTGTTTTAAAGGGTAGCCTGGAAACAGATCTTGAAAGACCTTAAATGCCAAAATAATCAGGATTGACTTGCTTTGTAGGCAATAAAAAATCACTACATTTATACTGATTTATTTGTTTAATTTACTTTGAATGTATTTCATTTTTAATTAATATTCATTAAGCTTTCATATTCAAATAATTCACCCTCCTTCTCCCCCAGTACCATAGCAGCCATCCTCTAAAACAAATAAGAAAGAGAAGAGAAAAATTTAGCAAAAGTGACCAACTCATCAACTGAGTCCAACAGTATATATGATGTTATATATCCATAGTTCTGGACTCTTCAAAGAGTAGAGATGAGACATAAACTGTAGCACTACATTGGATATCTTACTATTGACCTCTTCTTTGACATCAGATTTAGTGTCGAGGTTATTGGGAGAGTAAAATAATATATAATACGTGTAAGCACTTTGCAAACTTTAGTGTGCTACATAAATATTATAATTTACATTTTTGTTATTGTTGCACTCTTTTCCTTGTTCAATTTGGGTCACTTTTCATTAGTTCATACAAGTCTTCCCATACCTCCCTGTAATCTTCATAATCATTGTTTCTTATGATGTATCCCATTACATTTCTTTTAAATAGATTTGAAATGTGAAATTGGCATCAATAGAATATAATTTGGCAGTATACAGAATTTCTCCACTGATGGATGTAATTTCTGAGAGGCCTATGCTTGTGATCATGCCCATTGCTCATGAGGAGAAGACATAAACAAAACCTCCTTTTTCTCCCCAAAGAGGCATTGAGACGGTCAGCTGCTTTTACAAGATGGCATTTTGTGTTCCTTTATGTCTCTTATGACCAGGAGAATTTCAGAAAAGTTTTCCTCCCTCTGATTCTGGGTGTGTGAAAGTTCCACCAGAAAAGTCTATCCAGTTTGGAAGGGAAAGCTCTACCTCACAGTCCTTCAGTTTTTCTCTTCATGGCAGTCATCCTATCTACGTAATCTAGTCACTTTTCTACACTGGGCATCCAGGGATCAGGAGGCAGGTGGATTTCTAGAGAAAAATATGTGAGGTGATTCAATGAGGTACACTTTTAAATATGACTTTTATAAGTGCACTTTTTAGTATGAGAAAATTCCACTTTTCATGGCATATGGGGTTTGATTGGGGGACTATTAAGTTATGTGTGCTTCTGTCCACTGGAAACATTGAGCTAAAGAACCTTCATTATAATGCATAATTTGGAGCATAATTTAAAACATGGCTCAGGGGATACACATTCTTTGGTCTTGGTTCTCTCCATGATGGCATCTCTGCCCTTACTCCGTAATTCCTCAGTTTCTAATTACTGATAGGCTACAATCACTCACAATTTTATACTTCCCTCAATGGTCAGAGAAAGTGTTGTTGTTTTATCTTTTGTTTATCTCTCATTTCCCCCCTCTATATAAACTATTCATCCCAGATTTTCTTTTATCCTTTACTTCTTGCTGATAAAATTGACTTTCTCTTACCTTAGAGTCAGAAAGGAACATCTTTGCCAGAGGTATCATACTCCTGTGAAATAGGATGATCACACTCCCAAATGCTGCCCACCCACATTAAAATGGAATTGAGAAATATTTAACAGAATAACTAAAAATTTGATAGAACATAGATAATGGTTTTTTTAAGGACAATATGTGTCTATAGAGATCTTTTGTATGGTTTATTGGTCCCATTTCTATTTGAGTTTGAGAATATTCATTTTGACAAATTACTCTTCATTTTACATAGAGATAAAATAAGGACCACTGAGAAGAGACTAGTGTTGATTTCTATGTTCATATCAGTAATAAACACAAAAGATAGGCTTCTAATTCAGGTTTACTGGCCAATTGTTCCCTTATAAGAAGGAAAAATGAGGCCCTACCACATGAAAGAGGGAACAATAGGAAAAATGATATGAGGGGTAAGGGCTAACTGAACATATCTACCTACCTTCCTCACAGATTTATTTATAGGATTAATGGTGGTTGAACAAGAGAGATTTCCCCTGAGCACAGGTAAGGTATGTCTCATGGTTGGCATGTGCTGAACTGAGTGAAAACAAGAGGCAAGAAATGAAGAAGGAATGAAATAAGGGATGGGAAAGATCTACTGGCAGCTATTAAAATTTTTTAAAATTTATTTATTTAATTATTTTGGAACCACGTAGACTGTTCTCTCTATGACTTCACTGCCTTCCCTTGACTACTAGACCCCCTGTGATCTTAAGCCTTCACCTTTCTATTAATCAAGACTGACATGACCAAATTCCCATTGTAAAAATTAGCAAAGTTTCAAAGTTACGCAAAAGATAAAAAGATATAAAACAGAAAGATTTAATCCCTTCATTTTATACATTAAGAGGCTTAAGGCACAATCAAAAAGGAAATTGCGTTTATTAAATACTACTATTAACAAGGCAAAAGTCTCTGAGTTGAGACTATAAGGAAAGGAAAAACTGATTTATCCAAAGTCATAAAGGCCGTAAGGAGCAGAGCCAGGCTTCAAATTCAGGTCTTCTAAATCTGAATGAATCCTGCATTCTTGCAGTTATACGTTGTTGTGATAAATGTATTCATCAGCATACAGGATAAGGAAAACTTTTTTTCCATTAAATTTGATTTCATAGTCATTACTTTATCCAGGAATAGAGAAGGATGCCTCCAAAGAAATATGCCCACTTTCTGTTTTCCAATTGAAATGTATTAGGTTGTTATTGTTCAGTCATTTCAATTGTGTTCAACTCTTCATGACCAAGTTTGGGAGTTTTTTGGTGAAGATACTGGAGCAGTTTGCCATTTCTTCCTCTGGCTCACATTATAGACAAGAAACTGAGGCAAATGGGGTTAAATGAACTTGCCCAGGGTCACATAAGCATTATATGTCTATAGATAGGTTTAAACTCAGAAAAATGAAACTTCATGATATCTATCAGGCCTGGCACTTGGCACTTTATTCATTTGGCTACCCAGATTCCATAAAATTTAATATACACATAGATTTTAACAGATAAAGAAAGAGAAAAAGAAAATGAAAAAAAGGGAAAAAAAGACAAATTGTATAGGAAGTGGGCTCAATTGTATCAATTGTCCATCATTTGTTCATTATTGAACTATTATGTACTTTATTTGGTAATGTTGAAGAATAAAATTATAATTTATGAACGCAAGGAGCTTCTTTCTACTTGGGGTGACAATAATTAGTAACCTTCCACCAGAATGTATAAAATCATGTCACTCTTCTAGTGAAAAGTCTTTAATTGCCTTATAATGCTCTCCATGAATTCCTGTTTGTGCAGTCTTATTTCACATTGCTACAGGAATGAGAGGAAAGAGAAATCTCCTCCTTTCCCATTCCAATGATCTCCTCCATAGCTGGATCCCAACCTGTATTCCCTTGACTGCCACTCTTTCAAACTTTTCTTTCAGCAGGGCTTATCAATGTAAAGTTCCAAAGCCATAGTCAATTTTTAACTCAGAAAATCAGAAAAAAGATACTTATAACTTTACAGAAGAAGCCACAGGTCTAAACATATTGTTACCACATCAATTCTTTGTCATTACTTTTTGTTGTTATTCATTTGCTTTAATCATTTCCAACTATTAGTGATCCCATTTGGAATTTTGCTGGTAAAGATTTTTTTACAACTGAGGAAACCGAGGCTCAGGGTCACACAAGTTCTAAGTGTCTGAGGCCATATTTGAATGCAGGAAGATGAATCTTCCTCACTTGGTCCATTGCTCTTACCCACTGTGCCACCCAGCTACCCCAACTGATGAAGGAGGAGGCATGAATCAAAGCATCCTCTCCCTTATATGTATAACATATGTATTCTTATAGAGCTTTTTGAAACATTGAGAAATTAAGAAATGCCTGTCCATGGTCACAGGCCTACTATATGTTGCAGGAAGAATATGAACCTAACCTTCCCCATTCTACTACCAGCTTTCTATCCATTACACCATGTTCTTTCTACCATATTCATTCGCTTATTTGTGTCTCCCCTTCTTCATTTTATAAGGACATTGGTATGAAAGCACATTTAAAGTTTTCTTTGTATCCTCAGTGCTGAACACAGGACATTGTACATGATAGATAATAAAGGTTCCTGAATTTAGTTGAAATCAAATTGTTCAGACTCTAAGTATTTTAAAAGTTCAGTGCAAAAGGGGAATTCCTCCTGGGCTGCAATGGCTTGAGATAAAAGGTAAAATTGGTCTGAACCTTGAAAGGTGAGTAGAATTATTAAAGATAAAGAAGAAGACAACGTTTAATACTTTCCAGAATTTATTTGCTGGTTTGCATAAAAGTGAAAGTTAAGGAGCTAAGACCTCAGAGTAGCTCTATGCTGAAAAAAACAAACAAACAAACAGTGTAGTAGAAAGAAGACTAGAATTACATTTGGAAGATTTAGGTGCCTCAGTTTACTCTTATATAAAATGAAAGATTGGGGCTTGATGGTACCTCAGGTCCCTTCCAGTGTTATGACTTTTTTTCTCATATTTTCTGATTTTGCAGTTTCTCCTTTTACCCTACAAATGATTTTCTTTTTCAGAGTTATAATTCGACTTGAGAAACAAATCCAATGTTCTCAGAACTGACATTCTTCACAGGAGGGGCCTCTTGGGAGAAAACATGCATTTGATTAAAATTGCTCTTTCCAGAAAATGATGTCTATTAGTTTGCTGGGTAAACATGTCCTTGTTCTGGCCTCACATCTGCTGCCTTGGTCACATATTCTATTTAACATAATTTAGGACTGCTCCAATCAAATATCACTTATCACATTCCTACTAGTCCCAGGTATTTATCTTGGACACTCATTTTCCAAGTTCCCTGTGACAGGTCCTCCTGCTTTCCAAAATGGCTTAAAAAGCCAAGGTTGAGTCTGCAAGTCACAACAATGCACCTTGTATAATTAAAAATTATTGTCATTTAAGTAACTTTGAAGGAGGAAATCACAACTATACCCAGACATGAAAAACATGTAATTGAGAGTCATGTTCCAAGTCATGGAACTATGTTCCAGGTGATACGTAGGTTATTATTAGGTTTCAATATGGAAAGAGAAAACTTTGGAATATCACCTTCCTGAGATTATGCCTTAATTTGGAGCTGAAAAATGAACTTTGACCCAGGATACAAATTATACTAAAGCATATTCAGAGGTCAGAGGCTAATGAAGCCAAAGATTTTGGCTAACATTTCATCTCTAAGCAAAATCCAATTTGAAAAATTCGAAAAGTTGTTTAATTATATGCAGAAACAACCCTCTGTTGAGTGTTTTTCCCCTCGTTTTTAATTTAATTTTTATTTTTTTAAACATTATTTTTTTATTTGGTCAATTTCAAACATTATTCCTTGGATACAATAATCATTTTCTTTTCCTCCCTCCCCTCCCTTTTCCTTCATTTTAATATCTACCCAGGCTATATACATTTTTATCATCAAAGTCTTGCCCATTTACAAAAGGTAAATCTTTCTCATCTAAGTTGAATGAGTTTCAAGTTTTCAGTCTCAATCTTGACCAATGATTTGACCAAAGAATCACAGTTCATTATTTAATCTTGAAGAAATGGAATTTCATGTGAACTCAAGGTCCCTCTCCTCAGGAGATAGGAAGAGCACAATGATGAGCACAACTCTATCCCTCCTCTTTACACAGAAACTCAAGCTGTGCCTTTTGGTGAGCCGCTACCAATTTCAATCTCCACTAGTTGAAGAAATATTTTTAAGTGATAGGGAAATCTGAGGATGCCAGAATTCCAAGGAGGAGAATTGTGGTAGAGTCTAAACAGCTTAAATTATTGAATTAAAGGACAATTTTTATCCTATAAATTTTTAATATATTTTTCCAGTTTACATGTCAATACAATTTCTTAATACTCACTTTCTAGTATCTTGCAATCCATATTATCATTCTTCCTCCCATATTTTCCCCCTCCCCAAAAAGGCAGGTAATGTGATATAGGCTATAAATATATTATTTTTCCATATTAGTCATGTTATGAAAGATGACACATTTTGCTTACATTAGACAAAAATTCATAGATGAAATAAAGAATGGTATGTTTCAATTTGCGTTTGGTTTTTGTCTATTCCTTCTATGAATATCCTTTTTTTATCATGAATGTCTTAGAGTTCTTCTAAATCCTTGACTTGTTACTAAAAATTACTCTCTGCATTTCTTGAATTTAAAACCGACCAGACCCTACAAGGATGGGACTCTAACAACAACATTTCAGAGCAGCAGCAGTAGAGTGAAAAGCTACACTTGGAGTTAGGAAGACAAGTTTAAATCCAGTCTCAGACACTAGTTGTATGTCCCTGGGTAAGTCACTTAACATATCTGTGCTTCAGTTTCCTTATCTGTATAATGGGGATAATAACAGCATCTGTTTCTCAAGATTATTGTAAGGGTAAAATGATATAACATTTATAAAGTACTTCACAACCCTAATAGGTTTATATTAATCTTTAAAACAAGCTATTATTGGTGGTGATACAGATGATAATGATGATATTTACGTAGTTCTTTAAGGTTGGCAAAATACTTTGCATAACATTGAATCCTCGTAGAAATTCTGGGAGATTGGTACTATTAATATCTCCATATTACTCCTGGAGAAACTGGAAGAGAAAATAACTGACTTACTCCAGCCTTAGAAAAGATGATGAATTTCTCAGGTATCATTTGAACCTAGGTCTTTTTGACTCTAGAGTACACCATTCAATTCCCAATGCCATAGGGTCAAACAGCACTGAAGAAGTCAGATACCTCCACACCATTCTTTGGAGCCAAGGACATATGGCTCTAGGTTTTGATCCTACGGTCACTACACAAAGCCACATGGAGATTTAGGTAATTTATTTGCAAACAAAAGCAATAATTAATCTTTATTATCATTTTACAAAGTGATCATTACTATTGAGTTGTTTCCTAAAATCTGACTCTTCGTGACTCTATTTGAGATTTTCCTGGCCAAAACATTAACCTGGTTAGCCATTTCTTTTCTCAGATTATTTTATAGATAGGAAACTGAGGCAAACAGGATTAAATGACTAGCCCTGGGTCACAGAGCTAACAACACTCTGAGGCAGAATTTGAATTGAGATCTTCCTGACTCCAGATGTCCACTACAGCACCTAGCTGCTGGTATTCAAAATATCTTGTTCGTAAATTTTCTAATTTCTTATCGTTATATCTGGAGAATATTCCAAACATCACAAACATGTTTTAATATGCAAGAAACTGCAAATACTCCCCATTGCTGTTGGTACATTACATACACTCAGCAAATATTAAGCCTCAACACATACTACCAGAGTGACCTTGCCAGGAAACTGATGTCATCTCTGCAACTCATCCAGTATAATGAACTCACATGAACTTCAGCTGGAATGAGCTTTGGGTAAAGAAGTGAGAAGATAAATGGACATTTTTGTTGGATGAATACTAGAGTCCCTTTGAAGGCTCCCAGAGAATTATGATGGGATTAGGACAAATCAGGAGGGAGTGGCCTGAGAGTATGGACCAAGAAGATACCACAGCCCAAAGCAAAAACGACTCGGCAATATCTGGAACCATGTATTTCTCAGGCCCTTTAATTCCATTTTAATCACTACCCACGACCTGCTTGAGAAAGTTCTAATGTCAACGAAGCTAACTGTGAGAATCTTACGGGGGAAAAATGTCCAGAACTAGAGTACTTAACTAGAGCATTTTCCTAAAAATCATCAGAAAAAAAGAGAACATGTTTTGTAAAAGTATACCCAGTCTGGTTTAGAAGTCTGAGATTTGTGAAACAAAATGTAACTGAGGTTTATGGAAGAATGTCATATTTCATCCGTGCGGGGGGAGTTAATAACATATTGGATTTGGAATATTGCCCCTAATTCATCCTTATGGGGATTAGGGTTAGAGTATTTGAGAGAGAATCAATAGGTGTGCTAAAGTCCCCTATTATGAGGGCAGGTATTGGGAAGAAAAGGAAAATTGTAAGTTAGGCTTTGAATTCATTGAGGAAGGAAGAAAAGTGACCTGGGAGTCTGTAGACAACAATTGCTAGGATTTGGACTGTGTGGTAGATATGAATATCATAGAAGTGTCACAGGGGATAAAGTACTAACCCTGGAATCAAGAAGATTCATCTTCCTAGGTTTAAATCTGTCCTCAGATGCTTTCTTAGTTGAGTGACTCCAGGCAAGTCACTTAATCTTATTTGCCTCAGTTTCCTCTTCTTTAAAATGAGCTGGAGAAGAAAATGGCAAAGCACTTCAGTATGAAGAGTTAGACATGATGGAAAAACAACTAACCGGCAATTATCAAGAAACAAAGGTTCCTGAGCCATGGAGGCAGGGTGAAAACCTGGAAGTGGCAAAGGAGTATTCTAGCTCTTACCATCTAGACCAGTGAGCCAAAGAGAATGAGTGAAGGTGTACTTAGTAGTGGAATCTCTCAAGTTTGAAACCTTTGCATTTCCTCAGTGTCTTTCTCCCTCACTTTATATATCCTTAGATGTCAAATTTCATTGCTTCTACATCTACAGCATCTCTCACATTTGACTATTTTTACTCACAGTCAGCACCTTACTTCAAGACTACATCACCCCTCACACAAATGCCTTCCAACCAATCTCTCTCTCTCCCTCTCCCTCTCCCTCTCTCTCTCCTCTCTCCTCTCTCTCTCTCTCTTTCTCTCTCTCTCTCTCTCTCTCTCTCTCTTTCTTTCTTTCTCTCTCTCTTTCTTTCTTTCTCTCTCTCTCTCTCAAAAATCTCCCACTCTAGTCTATTCTATAAGAATTTTCTTCAAGTGCATATTACCATGTTACTACCCTATTCAATGAACTCCAGTGGCTCCCTATTGCCTCCACGAGCTAAAAATAAAATATTTAGCTTCTAAAGTACATAATATCCTCATTCCAACTCATCTTAGTATTTTACTCCTCCCAATCCCTTTAAATTATTAGTCATAACTATGCCCAAAGGGCACTAAAAGACTGTCTCTCCTGTGATCCAGTCATAGCATTGCTGGGTTTGTATCCCAAAGAGATAATAAGGAAAAAGACCCATACAAGAATATTCATAGCTGCACTCTTTGTGGTGACAAAAAAAAAAGGAAAATGAGGGGATGCCCATCAATTGGGGAATGGCTGAATAAATTGTGATATATGTTGGTGATGGACTAGTATTGTGCCCAAAGGAATAATAAAGTGGAAGAATTCCATGGGGACTGGAACAACCTCCAGGAAGTGATGCAGAGTGAGAGGAGCAGAATCAGGAGAACATTGTACACAGAGACTGACACACTGTCGTACAATCAAACATAATGGATTTCTCCATTAGTGGCAATGCAGTGATCCTGAACAACCCAGAAGGATCTACAAGAAAGAACACTATCCACATTCAGAGGAAAAACTGTGGGAGTAGAAACACCGAAGGAAAACAACTGCTTGATTACATGGGTCGAAGCGATATGGCTGGGGATGTAGACTCTAAATGACCATCCTGATGCAAACACCAACAACATGGAAATAGGTTCTGATCAAGAACACATGTAATACCCAGTGGAATTGTGTGTGGGCTACGGATAGGGTGGGGGAAGGGGAGGGAGGGATAGAATATGATTCTTGTAACCAAGGAATAATATTCTAAATTGACTAAATAAAAATTTAAAAAATTATTTTAGTCATAGCTTATTTCTTATATTCTGTTGGCTAAACATCTCTAATTGCTCTAATTCATTCCTCTGGTATGATCCTGAAGTATTGAACTACCCTGGTCACCTTACTAGAAACAACAGCACATGGATGACAGTTTGCCTAATATGTGGCATTGGAAAATGATTATAATTCATGCAGATTATGAACCTGGAGTTAATTTTTTTTCAGACGAGTTCAAATTTTATTTCTGCCACCTTTGACATGAGTAATCTGGGCCAAGTCATCTCACTTCTCTGGGCTTCAACATTTCCATTTGTTGGACTAGATCAAAAGTTGATTAACTTAGGCTAGAGGCCTCATCTGATTTGCTTCCTTGAGCTAAGAATAATTTTTTAAAAATTATTTTAAAGTAAGGGATCTTTTTTGTATTTTAAAATGTAAAACAAAAATTTTACATGTTCGGCTTGATTTGGGCTTCTGGCTAATTTGCCTAAATTTGGATTCAATGGTCTATGAATTCTATTACAGCTCTAGATTTTTAATATTCTGAACTACTAAAAATGTGTATTTGTATGTATTTACATATGATTTATACACATATATTTTTCACAAACATATATATTAATAACTCATTTTATGTTATCAATACATTCTAAGACCTTTCAAGTAAGTAGAAAATCAAACATAACAGCAAACTCCATTAATAAGTATTTCTTACAAATACCATAATTAAGCTCTTTACTACTTTTCTTAGGAGTATCAGCACTACCAGCATCATCACTACTTTTGCCCTTTGTGGTCATAATTAATCCCTAACTAGCATTCATGAAACAAATCACTGCTCTGATGTGGACACAACTTTATACAAGCAAGAACTCTGGACATAAATTGGAGCTAATGTTTGGCACAAAACAAGTTAATGCCTCACACAAAATGCTTCTCAGAGTGAGGATGAGCATGATTGGGAAAATTGGAGTGAAGCTTTATACCACTTGGGAGTATGGTGTGGATTTAGCATTTTTCTGCTTTATTTTTTCTATTGCTAATCATGTATATCTGAATTTATGTGTTGAGTTCTCAAAAAACAAGGTTCTACTCTCTCTCTCTCTATATATACACACACACACACACACACACACACACACACACACACACATATATATATATATATACATTCATACATATACATTTGGAAGTTTGTGATAATTCTTTAAATTATACCACTTGTTTTTGAATGAGTATATGTGTGTATGTTCTAATTGATAATGAGGAACTACAGTAACTCACTAATTAAATGCATAGATAAATAGAATTATCTCACTTTGTAAATCAGAATAATGATAGATTCATTTCTATAGTTGTTTTAAAATATGCAAGATGTTTTATAAACCTTATGTTACTTGATCTTCATTTCATGATAACGAACGTTATTGACCTAATCTTTGAAAATGTACATAAAAAAGAATGTGACTAAAACATGTTTTAGCAGTGCTGATGATCAGTATTGTCCTGCTAACGTAATCCTGCATATTCACTAGCCAATGAATTACAAAACACGAGAGCAAATTCCCCTTGTCTCTGATCAGGTCAATCCCCCTAAGGTCTAATTATTATATCAAATAAGTCTTCACATATTCATTGTGTTTTGGAAGTTTTATACACTCCTGCTGCTCTATGGTAGGAGTTCTGAATATTATAAAGATAACTGTGCTAATGTCAAAAATCAGTTATAATTGAAATAAATATCAAATGAAATAAATATATAAATGGATGGAAGGAGCATGGTTGCAAATAAGAAGAAAACAGTAAGAAAGAGAAATGCTTGTCTGAAAATTCTTTATGACACGGAAGCAAAAAAGATGAAGCAATGATTGCAGAAGTGAAAAAGCAACCTTTTTAAAACTACAAAGGAGCCGAAGCAAATATAATACCAATTAAAAAGAAAAAAAGAAATGGAGGGCATTTTGAGGCATCCTTTTATGCTGATTATATCAGTGCCATCAACATCCTACAAAAAAGATAAGATTGATTTGAGCAGAATGTGCTGGGTCAGACAGAGGATAAGTAAGTGAATTTTCTCAGCTTTAATGGCAAGCAATTGTCTCAGAGTGAGGGATTCCTGTACTGGGGGGGGATAAAAAGCCTGAGGTTTAGTAAAGATGCTATATTATCCTTATAGGGAAGTCTCCATTCCTTTACTACCAAGGAATCTAATGATTTCTTTAACAAAGTGGAGCACTTAGTAGTGATTCAGGCAAAAGGACAGAAATGTCCAAAGATGCATAATTTTAGAAAGAATGTTTGTAAGCAGAAACCTGAAATAGGTTTCTACAAATGGAACTGTTTCATGAGGAGTCAAACAAATGTGGATCATTTCCTTTTAATTAAAGGGAAATCAGGCTTATCAATTTTGGTGGGACTCTAGTTTCCCCCAAATCAAATGAATAAGTTGATGGCATCCTAGAGAGAATTAGAGAACAGAAACTGAGTTAGTAAATGGAACACTCCGGTTTCATTTTTGTTCTGTTTTTTTTCAGCTTTTCTTGGATTTTGTTAGTACAAAGCTGCACAAAATTAGAGACATCTTTTGGGAGATATTTCTTTACATGTTTATCTTTTGGAACTACCTCTTTCTCTGAGGTTTTTTCTACAAGATTACTAAGTAGTTCTCTGATCAACTTCCAGCAAGTGGTGAATAGAATGACCTCAATAATCCTAGGATAAGGGAAGGTTGTATAAGATCTTCTGGGGAGTAAAAGGCTCACATGTTTAAGGTGAATAGTTCCAAGACAAGAAAGTCATATCTAGACAGAACCATAGACTTAAAAATGTTTTGTTCATCATTTTTTTTGGGGGGGAGCTGTTGTAATAATCAATTCATGCTCCATAAATAAGGCAACTGGTTGGTACAATGGACAGAATGCCATGCCTGGAGTCAGGAAGACTCATTTTTCTAGATTCAAATCTGGCCACAGACACTTACTACCCTACGTCACTCTAGGCAAGTCACTTATGCCTGTTAGCCTCAGTTTTTTCAACTGTAAAATCATCTGGTGAAGGAAATGGCAAACCATTCCATTATCTTTGCCCAGAAAACTTCAAATGGGGTCATTAAGAGTCAAACGTGACAAAATGATTAAACAATAAAACTCTATCAATATGTAGTCAAGAAGGCAATGTGCCACAGTGAATTAAGTATCAGATTGTGAAACAGAAAAACTTGGGTTAGTATTTACTAAAGTAATATTTATGTGAAATTATGTTCACATCAATATGGCTCTACCTTCCAATTCTGCAAATCAGCATCAATCCATGTTTTCTCATCATGGGCTTCTCCTATTCAAATTTTCCCATAAGACCTCTTCAGAGCATGCACTAACCATACCAGGTGCCTTCTTCTATATCTCTTGACTTTAGATAATTCAAATTGAAGATTTAAAAAGAGAATAAAACTTATGGATTTTCTATTATAATATTGTGATCTTATGAAAGAGGAAATCAAGGTTCAGATATATGTAATTTGCCCATTATGATGTGAACCAATGTTATCTATGTCTAAACTTTTATTATTTAAGGCTTACTAGTGCCATGCACTGTGCTAAACCTCAAGAGATAAAAATTAAATATATGAAATAATATTTACTCAGTTTCTAATCAGTTATTCTTTGATCTTGCTTTATTACTTGCTCATTCACTTTCATCACACATTTTTCTGAAGGTGTTGTTTACCATAATTATCCTTGATGAATCTTCACTGGTCATTATTGTAGTTTTCTCAAACTGACTGTATACTATCCAGTGATTCCAACTTTACCTCTTCAGCATGCACACTGTTCCAATGATTCTTAGGTATATAACGTCAGTGTAAGAAATGTGCTGTTTATATATACATATATCTATTTATAATTTGTTTCAGAGAGAAGTGTAAGATCATAAAATCATAGCATTTTCTCAATGTTCTAGTCAAGTTGCTCCTTCCATCTTTGTTTTCATTTTTACTTTTATGTTCAACATATCAGGGATTGTGGTGTTGTGATGGTTGAACACAAGGATGAAGAAAATATGTCATATGGTCATAGGGTCATAACAATCTTGACAAGTTTCACTTTTTATCTATTGTCCTCTCAATTTGCCCTTTAAATGCTATGGACATGATCTAACTTAACTGACCCTCTAAGAACCCTTTCTATAAAATTTTATTTCCCTCCAGTGTGTCACAATATTTTCTTAGGCAACAATGTTCATAATCTGCCATTATACTCTGTAGGATTTTTTTCAAACAAAATTATCTTTTGAACTGGTCTGACTAATGGATGCCAAATATTGATACTTGAATTGAGATAGTTTCTATTCTTTCTCCTTGCTATGTTGTTAATACACATTAGTGAAACTATAAAGGAAACAGAGAGGGTGTGTTGATATCTCTTTTGTTCATTTCACATATTTAAGAATTAACAGCTTGTTTAAATGTATCAATTCAATGTTACTTCACTTATGAACCATAGTTACTTCTAATTAATTTTTTCTTCTGATTTAGTACTGATGTTCATATTTGTTTCCGACAAGTTGATAATCTCACTGCAGAGAGTCAGTTTAGAAGTGAGTCCCATAATGAATAGCCATAATTTCTTTTTTTTATTAATAAATAATGGATTTTACATTAGTGAGGTTATATAGTACTCACCACGTACATTTCCAGTTTTCTTCATTAAAAATGTATTCAGGAGGTGCTGTGGTAACATGGTGGAATAGAGAAGGATATTTTCTCACTCTCCAAATTCTCCCAGAAGTAACCTAAAATAATGCTTCAGAATGAATTTTAAAGTGGCAGAAACAGATACGAATTGAGGTGAAACAACTGTCCATCCTAGGAAACCTTGGGAAGATTCTGGGAAGACTCTGACCTTCTAGGGTGCTATACTTCCTTGATTGAAGAACAGACATCAACAAGCAGCTACCAAGATACCAAGAATCAACAAACAATAAGTCATGATGTAAGTGGTAGCCTTCCAGTATAAACCCAGAAGCAGATACCCCATTTCAATAAACTACAAGCTCTGGAGACACTGCTGGGGGCAGCAGACTCAGTTCTAGAAATTTCCATTCACAGATTGCATGGGATTTGGGCAGCTGACCAGAAGTTTGTAGGACCTAGGTTAGGTGCACTGACCAGATGCAATCCCAGGCTACGGATATGGGTGAGGAGGAATGAAGAGTAAGCACATTTGAGTTAGGGCAGTTAATGAGAAGTGAGAACTTTACTGGACACAGTCACTCCTAGGTAAGTAGAATTCCTGGTTGCAGTTCTTGGCCAGACAGGAGAAGTAACAATTATAGCCATAAGACAGACCAGAGAGAATAAGAACATTTGTAGTGCAGCACTGTTGGGATTCAGGGTCAGAGAGGAACTGGGGAGCAGGGACCACACCTGGCCCTAGATTACAGAAATTAGAATAACCAAGAGGGCAAAAACTGCCAGAAAGTTCAGAAAATAATTGCACACACACACACACACACACACACACACACACACAAACACACACACACACACACACACTAAAGTCATTATTCTCCATACCCTAGGAAAAGAACCTGATTAAGAAATAGGCCATTATTTCTCTTTTTCAAATGAGTAATTAATTAATGAGTAAGTAAAAGAGAAAGAATCCAACCACAGAAAGCTAATATAATGAGAGAAAAGACCAGGGTTCAAATTTTGAAGAGAGTGAAGTCAATATATCTACTTAGAAAACTTCAAACCTCCCCCCACAACACACACACACACACACACAAACACACACAGACACACACACACCCCAGAATAAAAATCATCATAAACCCAAAAAGAGTTCTTGAAACTCTTTAAAGGCCTTGGAAGGCCTTTAAAAAGAACTTTAAAAACCCCCAAAAATTTGAATAAAAAATTAGGGAAAAATAGGAATGTAAGAAAATTATTTTTAAATAGGTTAACAATTAAGGAAATAAGATCCCCAAACTCATCAAATAACATAACTTTTTTTCAAAATTAGCTTTAAACAGGGTTAAGCTAAAGATTTCTCATGACAATAAATAAAACCAAATAATGAAAAATAGAAGAATATGATATATCTCATTACAAAAACAAATGACCTAGAAAACAGTTTGAAGAGATACAATATAAGAATTGATGGGCTACATGGAAGTTATGATATAAAAGTATAGATATTACAGTTCAAGAACTTATTAAGGAAAATTGCTCTGGAGTTCTAGAAGTGGAAGTTAAAATAGAAAATGAAAGAATCCACTGATTACCCCCTAAAAAAGAACCCAAGGAGAAACCTCACAGGAACATTATGGCTAAGTTTGAAGGCACTCTGTGTTATGGGGAAAATATTACAAACAACTAGAAAAAATTGTTTTTAATTGTGAAGATACAGTCAGGATAACACAAGACTTAGCATCTTCTAATTTAAAAGAATAGTGAGTATGGAGCAAAATATTTTGAAGAGCAAAGAGCCTGGGTATATAAACAAAAATACCCTAAGCAGTAAAACTGAATATCTATACAAAGGGAGGGAAATATATATATATATATATATATATATATATATATATATATATATATATATATATATATATATATATAATGAATTAAAAAAATTCAGGTGTTCTTGAGGAAAATATCAGAACTGTCAAAAGAAACATAAGAAGGTAAACATGAAATATTACATGAGATGCAATAAGGTCAAATAATTTGCCTTTTACAAGGGAAAATGTTGTCTATGATTTTTAAGAATGATATCATTACTAAGAGAGTTTGAAAGAGTATGTATAGCTAAAAGATTCATGATCAGGTTGAATATAATGGAATGAGCCAAAAATAAAATAAAATAAAATCAGATAGAAAGAGGTAAAATGGAACAATTAGCTCAAATAAAATATGTGTGAATGGAAGAAGTTACAGTGAAAGAGAGGAAGGTATAGAGGGTTAATATTTATTGGGAAAGAAAATAGGATTGGAAAAATGGGGATAAAGGGAGGTTTGTATGAGGTATGGAGTAGTTGAGGGGAGAGAAGGTATATTGCTTGGAGAGGCAGAGGAGGGAGATGCCCCCTGCTGAGAGGAAACAGCAGGGGTCCAATAAGGTCTTTTATTGCCTTGATGACTAAACTGATTTTCAGCTCCCTCTATGATCAGAAAAGATAGTCCACTTATCTGACTGCGAATTCAAATAATATAAACTTTAATAATCCAGTTGGAATTGGAGTTTTTCCTTAGCTTCAGCATATAGGGCCAGGCCCTAGAGGCTGGCTGAGGGATTTCCCACTTCTGTCTCCTCTATATCAGTCCAGTTTTGTATACTTCAGAAGCTAGCAGTAGACAGAAAGCAAACAAGAACAGATCTGACCTTCAAAAGCCTGTGTCTTCAGGCTAAACCAAGAAGAGCATGCCACTCCAGACTGGGCTGACCAAGCTCCTCTCTCCTCCAACACCTGGAAGCAAGTCCCACTGGGCAGGAAGGAAGTGGTAGTCACAAGACCCAACTGCCACTCCCAGTTGATCCCTTCCCCCACAAACTGTCAGTCTAATTTCCTTTCCACAGTAGTTACTCTTATTCTCATCAGGTATGGTTCAAAAAGGGAATAACATATATCTAAAAAGATAAAATTCTTCTCATCTTTCAGAGAAATATGAGGGCGAGAGAATAACAAGGGAGGGATATTGAGGAGGATTATAGATTTAGAACTAGGAAGGGAAGAATAAAGGGGTGGGTGAATTTAGAATTAGGAGGGCAATGGCAAAGGATAATGGAGGGACAATTAGAAGAGATGAAAATAAGGGAGGGAATGGGCAGAAGAAAATTAGAATTTTAAGGAGGGATATGGTAAAACAGAGGTACAGAAGGACAAATAGTGAGGAAATAGAATGGTGGGAACTATATAAGTAGTAAATATATATTTGAATGTCACTGGGATAAATTAACATAAAGTGGAATCAGCAGAACAGCTAAAAACTCAAAATCACAATAATATGTTATCTAAAGGTACATATTTAAAAATGAGAAACACATAAAGAGTATGAATAAAAGGTTGGAGTAGAATATATTAGGCTTCAGTTAATATAAAAAAGGAGGGGTGGCAGTCATGATCTTAGATAAAATTAAAACTAAAATAGATTTAATTAAAATAGATAAGAAGTAATCATATCAAAAAGTCCATCCACTGCTATAGAAGGAACTGATGAAGTCTAAATACAGATTGATGGATGCCATTCTTCACTTTATTTCCTCCATGAATTTTTCTCTAATGTAAATAACATGTCTTCTTTCACAATATGATGACATAAAATATTTGTTGTATTTGAAAACATATATACCCTATATAATATTAATTGCCACCTTGGGCAAGTGGGAGGGGTGGGAGAGAGAGAGAACATGAATTACAAAAATTTCAGAAAATAATTTTTGAAATTTGTACTAGTATGTAATCTGGAAAAATTAAAATGTATTAAAAAAGATAAACAGGGAAAGTACATTATGTTAAAAGGTACTATAGATAGTGAAGTATTATCAGTATTAAACTTTGTGCCCTAGGTGTTATGGCATCCAAATCATTAAAGGAAAATCTAGTTATGTAAATAGTGGTGGACTTCAATCTTCCCCTTTCAGAACTAGATAAATCTAACCAAAAAGTAAGTAAGAAAGTAGTCAAGGAGATAAATAGAATTTTAGATAAGCTAGATATGATAGTTTATCTAGAGAGAAGTGGGTATAAAAGGAATTCACCTTTTCTTAGTGGTACATAATACCTTTATTAAAATTGACCATATATTAGGCCACAAAACTTTATCATTAACTACAGAAAAGCAGAAAGACACATTAAATGTATTCTTTTCAGATTGGAATTCAATAAAATAATATATAATAAGGGACCATAGAACACAGGGCAACAATTAATAGAAGACTAAATAACAATCTTAAGGACTAAGTGGGTTAAATAACATCATAGAAAAAATCAATTTTATTAAAGAGAATGATAATAATGAGACAACATATCAAAACCTAAGATATAAAGCAAAGAAATGACTAGAGGAAAATTTTATATCTCTAAATATTTTATGAACAAAATAAAAAAGTAGCTTTTTAATGGATTGGGTAAGCAATTATTTTAAATGAAAAAGAACAAATTAAAAATCTTCAATTAAATACCAAATTGGAAATTCTAAAAATTAAAGGTGAAATTAATAAAACTGAATGTAAGAGAACCCTTGAATTAATAAACAAAATATGGATCTGATTTCATGAAAAAGAAAATAACAAAATAAATAAACTATTGGACAATAAAATTATTTTAAAAAGAGAAGAAATCCAAGTGATTGACCTTATAAACAAAATAATAAATATACCACTAATGAAGATGAAATCAAAACAATTATTGAGTAATTTTCTCAATCATATACCAACAAACAATATTTTAAGTGAAATGGAAAAATACTTCTAAAATATGAAATGTCAAAACTAAAAGAGGAGGAATTAAGAATCTAAAAAAAATTATTAAATTGAATGGGCCATAAATTAACTTTCAAAGAAAAAGTATCAAGCCCAGATGGATTTACAAATGAATTCTATCAAACATTTAAAGATCAACCAATTCCAATAATAATTAAAGTATTTGGAATAATAGCTAAGGAGAGAGTCCTACCAAACTCCCTTTTCTGAAAGAAATAAGGTACATAAACCTAAACCAAGAAGAGCAAAAGCAGAGAAAGAAAAATTTAAACCAATTTCATTAATGATTATGGATGTGATATAATTCAACAGAGATAGAATGAGATTTCAAGGAGAAAATATCTTGAGTTTTGAACCCTAAAGTACTGTGACATCCATTTGGGAAATTAGCTAGAGGTCGATATTGATTTCTTTTAACATTCACTTCATATTTATAATCTATTACCTTGTGATAGCTTTTCAAATTCAGACATACACACACATACACTCACATGTGTACCCACTTCCTTTATTCCTTTGCAGAAGATAGGAGAATGGAAGTTTTAGTACTTTCCTTATGCTAACCCAAAGATCTCTGAAAGGAAGCAAGAAGACATTATAGTTGATAATTAGAGACAAATGGTACCTTATAGAAACATTTGGCTTATTTCTGTTCATATTTTCACCAAGTTCAATGAACTACATTTAAAAAAAAAAAGGATTTTCAATTTCTGAATCTATAGTTGCCATGTGTCATGTCAAACATAAGAAATTTCAGAGAAAGGGCATAGAAGATCAGAAACTAAATTCTAAAAACTTACTTTACATATTAATATTATGGGTAAGATACCATTTTATCGCCTATATTAACTTCAGTCCCAGTCACCATTTCTGCTTGAATCACCAATATTTGTAGTCAGACAGCAATCTTAGTCTGTAGACTGAGCACCCTCCAGTGGCCATATAGGATATGGAAACCTTTTAAGAAAGCTATGCTACATGTATCCTGGCAAGACCTTTGTGCAGGAGACTCAAATGCATCATCACCTGGCCACAATTCAGACATTAAACTACCTTCAAAGACGATTAATATCATGACACTGTGCCTTTTTGGAAGTTTAAGGAAGGTAGAATATAGGAAACATGATCATGTCATAGTAGAATTGTGTTTGATAAATACAAACATTCTATGAACAAGCAGTTTTCAGAGAAAGAAATGTTATTGATATCCATATAAAAATTCCAAATAATTAGAGAAGTGATCATTAAAGAAATTATGAGGTTTCATTTTATACCCATCAAATCGGCAAAGGTGATCAAGAAAGGAAAATGACAAATTTTGACAGACTGCAGGAAAACAACATAAAAATGCACTAATGGTGGAGTCATGGATTTGTCATGTGACAATTCCTGCATATTCTGAGTCTATGATACAAATATGTGTCTATATTCTTAGAGGGGAAGGAAGGAAAGAAGGAAAGAAGGAAGGAAGGAAGGAAGGAAGGAAGGAAGGAAGGAAGGAAGGAAGGAAGGAAGGAAGGAAGGAAGGAAGGAAGGAAGGAAGGAAGGAAGGAAGGAAGGAAGGAAAGAAGGAAGGAAGGAAGGAAGGAAGGAAGGAAGGAAGGAAGGAAGGAAGGAAGGAAGGAAGGAAGGAAGGAAGGAAGGAAGGAAGGAAAAGACATTTCTTGATCCTCAAAAGGATATATTCTAATGATAATATTAAAACATCTAGGTACATATAAGATATATACAGAATCCATGAAGGTAATCTGAAAAGGGAAGGAATTAACTGGTATGCAGATTAAGGTGAAGGCTCATGTAATAGGTGGGATTTGAACTGAATCTTTAATGAAGAAAGGGAAACTATAAAGGTATTAGAGATTTTCAGGCATGGACTATAATCAGTAACAAGACATGAAAACTAGAGACCCAGAGCTGTTTTTAAGTAAATGCAATTAAACCAGTATTGAATGCCCAGAAAGTAGAAAGATGCAAGAAGCCTCAGAAAGCAAGAATACATAAGGTCATGAAGAGTTTCAAATGCAAAAGGGAGAAATTTTCATTTGACACTGGAAGTAATTAGGAGCTAAAGGAGTTCCCCATTCATGAAATGATTAGACTTACACTTTTAAAAAATGATCTTAGCAACTGAGTAGAGGATGAATTTTATGGGGAAAGAAGAGATAGGTGACTAGTAAGAGGGCCATTGAAGTATCTTATGCAAGGGATAAGGACTGGAATCAATATTGTAGTTGTATTAAAAGAGAATACATAGAAGAGATGTTGTAATTGTAGAAATCATAAAATTGGCAAATAATTGTGTATTTGGGATGAGAGGAAGAAGAGGATGACAACAGGTCCAGAATGACTAGAAAGATGGTGATTCTCTTGACAGTGATGGTGAGATTCAAAAAGTTGAGGGAGGAAGGTTTAGGGGGAAAAAAAGTTCTATTTCTGAACTTCTGAAATAGAGATAACTATGGATATCAAATGTGAGATGTCCAAGTGTTAGTTAGAAACACCAGATTATAATTTATCAAAAAAAAACAATAATGAGAATTATCTTTAGGCTATGGCTTGATAGGAGAGAGACAAAGAGGCAAACAGAGTGAGAAAGAGAGAGGTAGAGACAGAGAAACAGAGAGAAAAAGAGGGAGGTCTATATAGATATATCTACATTTGGGGGAGAGTGTCCCAAAAGTCTTAGTGCGTTGTGAGCTGTAGCTTTAAAATGGACTAAGATTTGGGGGACATCCTATACCTGCCAATTGAAATAATTTAAAATAAAAAGAAAAAAAGGCCCAGCATAGAGACTTGGGAGACAATAACTGTGGGCATAGATGAGGAACAAGAAAAGGAAAAGGTGAAAGAATTATTAAATGCCAGGAGAAAAAATAAGGAAAAAATAATGTTACAAAATCTTGGTGAGAACATCCAGGAGAAAATAATCTGTGATGTCAAAAGCTGCCAAAAGATCAAGGAGGATCAAAAGTTAGAAAAAGTCATTTGAATGGGGATATTAGATCATTAGTAAATTTAAAGAGAACAATTGAATCAGGAGAGCTAATTCATATTGGAAAAGGATTAAAAATGAAGATAGTTTAAGACTTCTTTTTAACATTTAATATTTATTTTATTTCTTCTCAATAGCATATAAATAAAACATTTTAACATTAAAAAAACTTTTGTGTTTCATGTTTTCTTTTTTCTCCCTCTCTTACCTACTATGTAAGAAGGCAAGCAATTTGACATAGATTATGCATGTGTAGTCATGTAAAGCCTTTCCACATTAATAACTTTGAAAAGAAAAATGCAGGAAAAACAAGAACTTTAAAGAAAGAAAAAAAAAGTAAAACAACTTACATTCAGAATCCATCAATTCTTTCTCTGGAAATGGGTAATATTTTTTATCATAAGTCCTTCAGAATTGTCTTGGATCATTATATGCCTGAGGATGATTAAATCTTTCACAATTAATCTTTATACAATATTGTTGTTACTGAGTACAGTGATCCTCATCTACTGTGGGAGTTACATTCCAGAGACCCCCATGATAGGTGAAAATCCACAAAGTAATGGCATTATATTTATTTTATTATATATATACATACATATATATATATATATATATGCTTTATAAACCCTTCTCACTCTCCTTTGAACTTTTCACACACTCTTATAAACACTGAGTCAATCAGCATCCAGGATACAGAATACAGCACTGTGGTTGTTCGCCTTTCATTCCATCAGCCAAGAGTGTACTGTGCACCATCTTATTTTGGCAAACTTGCACAAGCGGCAGTGGTTTACTGCATTTTCATTGTGTACAGTATGGTATTCATCTGCAAAATCCTGCAATATAACAAAAACTGCTCAATATAGAATTAGATTTCTTTTTAAAAACCTGTGAGGGGGCAGCGGGGTAGCTCAGTGGATTGAGAACCAGGCCTAGAGATGGGAGGTCCTAGGTTCAAATCTGGCCTCAGCCACTTCCTAGCTGTGTGACCCTGGGCAAGTCACTTGACCCCCATTGCCTAGCCCTTACCACTCTTCTGCCTTGGAGCCAATACACAGTATTGACTCCAAGACGGAAGGTAAGGGTTTAAAAAAAAAAAAAACCTGTGATACAGTGAAGCTGGGATAATTTAACTGTGATAAAGCAAGGGACTACTGTACATTATTCTCTTGTTTCTAGTCACTTTAATTAGCATCTTTTCATGTTAGTCTTTTCAGGTTTTTCTGAAATCATCCTGCTTGTCATTTCTTATAGCACAATAGTATTCCATCATAACCAAATACCACAATTTGTTCAGCCAGCCTTCAATTCATGAGCATCACACTCCACCCAATTTTGAATTCTCTGCCAACACACAAAAAAATCTTTTATAAATCTTTTGTATTTATAGACCCTTTTCCTTTATCTTTAATCTCTTTGGGTTAGAGAACTATTAGTGGTATTTCTGAAAATGCATAATTTTGTAGACTTTTGGAGATATTTCCAAATTACTATCTAGAATGGTCAGATCATGAAGAAGGTTGTGCTTGAGTAATAGAGTGATGGGCCTACAGTCAGGAAGACAAATTCAAATCTGGCCTAAGGCACATAATAGTTATGTGACCCTAGGAAATTAATTGGACCTCTGTTTGCCTATAAGGAAGCTAAATGGATTTTTGGATAGAATTCCATGCTTTGAGGCAATAAGATCAGAGTTCAAATCCAGCCTCAGACACTTACTAGTTATGTGATGATGTGCAAGTCACTTAAACTCTGCCTTAATCTACTAAAGAAGGAAATGGTAAACCACTCCATTATCTTTGCCAAAAAAAAAATCCATGGACAAAATGGTCCACAGAGAAATTAACAAGAATCCATGACTAAATGACTGAAGGATACTGGATCAATTGAAGTGGTAGAAGTGTTTACCTTGGTAAGTAAAAGAGAAACTTCTTCATCATGAAACCACAGTAAAGGAAGACACAGTAGAGGAAGATGCTTTAGTCATATGAAATGCAGAAAAGGGAAAAAAAGGCAGCATTTAACAAAATGCCTCAATCTCTCTCTCTGTGTGTGTGTGTGTGTGTGTGTGTGTGAATTATAAGGAAAAAACCCTCTAATAACACAAAAGGGAAGATAATCATGGGTACCATGAAGGGAGTCAAGAAGATTAAGAATGTAATCAGTGTCTAAGGACACTGAAATAATGAATCAGAGAGGACTAAAATGTTTGCTTTTCTGCAATGAGTGTCCAGTTGACATGACCTAACAACTGTAGTCTACCTAGAAAGAATAGTTTTGTGATTTCCTCTAACTCTATTCATCATCCTGGGAACAAGACTGAAGGGGGGTAGATACTGAGAATAATACAGAGTGATCAATGATGGGGCAAAGGGACAAGGAAATAAAAATGGAAGATCGTACAGAGTTGAGTTGGTCGACTGATGTGCTAAGACGGGGAAAGGAAGAAAATACATACAGTGCAAGGATAATGAACTAAGAAAGAACAGAGGATACAGGAAATAGAAATCACACTGAGAATGAAGAACAAAGTTAGAAGTAGTAGGTCTTTACTGAAATGTTGGTTGAGTTAACATTATCTAACAACTATGTACTATGCCTAGTCAGAGTAGATTTGTGATTTATTTTCCAATTCCATTCTATTGCATATACATTTATGAATACATACATACATATGAATATTTTGTTGTTCAATCTTTTCAGTACTGTCTGACTCTTTGTGACCTCATTTTGGGGTTCTCTTGGCAAAGTTACTGAATTGTGAGTCCTTGGCACATGGCTGCTACTTCGTCAAATATAGTGGGAGAACACTAGATTGCTGTTTCACTGAATTACAAAATCTCAAAGGTTAGTTATTATAACATATATGAATAAAGTTCATTCTCCAACATTCTTGACAAGTACCTCATCTAGCCTTTCTTAAAAACAAAAAACAAACAGAAAAAAACCTTACCTCCCATTTTATAATCAATACAATGTATTGGTTGCAAGGCAAAAGAGCAATAAGAGCTAAGAAAGGAGGGTTAAGTGACTTGCCCAGGATCACACAGCTAGGAAATGTCTGAGAGCATATTTGAAGCCAGGACTTTCTATCTCTTGTCCTGGTTCTTAATCTAATGTTCCATCCTGTTGCTTCTTCATCTATGATTTCTCGAAGACCTTCATAGTGGAAGAATATACTCTCATATCTTCTCTCTT
Source organism: Monodelphis domestica (assembly GCF_027887165.1). Lineage (NCBI taxonomy): Eukaryota > Metazoa > Chordata > Mammalia > Didelphimorphia > Didelphidae > Monodelphis > Monodelphis domestica. The sequence goes on from NC_077227.1 coordinate 541,750,049, forward strand.
TGATCTTTCTGTCTAACCAATTCTACCTCAACAGAACTTGGACTCTACTTCTAGCTCCCCTATTTTTTATTGGCAAGCTCTTTGACTTACATTTCCATGGTCTAAGCCTCCATACAACCTTCTACCGTCTCTTCACTATGTTCCAGTTGGTACCCTCCTCATCCTGAGTTCCCTTGTATGTGTTATCTTCCTTCATAAGAATGTAAGTTACTTGAGGAAATGGACTACCATGCTTGCTTGCATTTGTATCCCTAGCACTTAGCATAGTTCCTGGCATATAATATATATTGAATAATGGGTCTCTCTCTCTCTCTCTCTCTCTCTCTCTCTCTCTCTCTCTCTCTCTCTCTCTCTCTCTCCTCTCCATCCTTCTATCTATCTATCTATCTATCTATCTATCTATCTATCTATCTATCTATCTATCTATATTTTAATTGGACGTATAGCAACTGTTAGATAAAAGTCCATACAAGGTGGGTACCAGTGTTCAGCAGTGTGTACTACTGAAGAGTTATTCTAGTGCAGAGGTAATTTATTGAAAGAAAAGAGATGGGAAACAGGCAGAGTTAACTTTCTTCAACAGGTCAGACTTTCTCTGCTACTTACTAATTTCCCCTTACTAATAAGGGCATTAGCAAAAAATAAAAAGGTATCTTCAAAATAATATATTTGCTCAGTCAATTCAGTGAAAAAATAATATTCCTGACATCATTTATACTGAAACAATGAGCTGATTGGTGGTTCTACAGGAATAAACACTCAGACAAAGTCATGACAAAGCAAAAATTCCTCATTGAACTTTCAAGTCCTGGAATATGAATCATATTATTGATCTCAAAAATATTTTCTTGCTATTGTCTTTTTTTAGCATTATTAGGTAATTGCATGAAAAAGATTCTAATCACAGCTTCTCAATGCTTCATGCCTCCCCCACTTCAGTTCTTTCTTATTTTGGTTTCTCTCATTTGTTCCAGTTTTCATAGCATTTAGAGCTTGTAGGCAACTTAGAAATTAACTGGCATAAATGTCTCACTTTAACTATGCAAAAACTGAGGTCAGAGTAGGGGAGGGAAAAACTAAAAGCTAATAATTTGAACCCTATTCATCTTCAAATCACATTTCTCTTTCAGATACATACCATTGCCTCTTAATCAACAGTATAGAAATATAGTCCTCACTTTTAGCATTCATTATCTCAGGAAATTTAAATGACAAGGTCACATTTCATCTTTCTTAGCTTTGGTGTGATGACAATCTCATGTGTTCTCCAAGTACATCTAAAGTTGGATTCCCTTCATATCTGTGCCAGAAAGAATGTTATCAGCAGGAGAGGCAAACAGCATTGAAAATGGTGATTAGGGTCTGGACCATGGTTTATTGTCTAGGACTTCTGTTTATGCATTCATGAAGGCCATGTCGTCAAGATTCATAGTGCCAGCTTGCACACACTGAGCAAAGATGAATAAATGAATAATTGTTTTGATAATATTAAGCAGCATGTGTGATGTCGCACAGCAACATCTGTTATTAACAGTATAAACAAAAGGAGTTTTTACTGTTTGCATGTCATTCTGCATTGAGGAACAATGTAATTTGTCCAATTTGGTAACTCTTTTGGGCAGCAGGTGGTACCAAAAGCCTTTGGGGGTGAGGGGGGAGGAATCAGACAAAATGTGAGCAATGGTATTTTTAACACAATGTGGTCTGCAGTTTCTATATAGGTGATACAAAAAAATTGTGACTTTCACATGGAACTAAAAAGGGTCTTTAGTTTTTTTTTTTCCATCTGCTTCATCTTAGAGAATAAGAACTAAGATTAATAGATTTCTGTTGTGCATTAAGAAGGGCAGGATGGGGTCTTCCGGTCAAGATGGTGGCTTAGAGAAAGCTAAAGTTCAGATCTCTGGAAACCCTTCCCTACTGAACTCAAACTATATGCTCCTAAGGCACCAAAATTCAAAACGAACAACAGCATAGACTCCTGGAATCCTCCTCCTGGACCTGGACCAAAAGGTACTGCCACCCAAAAGCCAGAACCCGAGATCACTCGGACCTAAGGGGTAGGCAGAAGGAAGGTCCCAGGACCAATCCCCCCCAACCCAGAGTGCCAAGTCCAAGGCAGCAGAGGGAACCTCAGAACCTCAGGGCTGGCTATTCTGAAGACCACTTCCTGAAAACAACCTGACTCAGATGAGGGGGCACCCAACACAGACAGCAAGGAAACAGAGAGAGACGGGGGGAGCTTGTAACCCCCTGGCTGGATCCTTCCATCCAAGTCTCAGGGAAGGTCACTGCCTCAGGGCATACTTAGTTCAACCCAGGGAAAGCTAATCCTATCAGGAGCCCTTGAAGCTCCTGGAAGCTGTGGCCCCTCCCCCCTCAGAGTGCTGGCTCTTCTGGCCAGCCAAGGCACAGAAACAAACACCCTGTGGAAAGGGCCAAGTCAGACTCAGAGCATGGAAGTAAGGTAACGGAGAAGTGGAGAAGCATCGGGAGGGAACTGAGGAGGGCAGTAACACGGAAACACCAGCAATTCCTGGCTTCCCCGGGAAGACAGAATAACAACTGCATAGAATGGACAATCTGCCTGGGGCTAAAACCTCTGGACACCAGACAGAGATAAGAAAAGCTAGACCTCCCCACTCAGATAGAGAAGGCAAACTCCACAGAAGCACAAAAGCCCCAAAATTCCAAGAAAAACAAGAAGAAGGGGGCAACTTTGGACACATTTTATGGAGCAAAAATACAAAATACAGAGGAGATAGAAGAGGAAACACAAGCAAATGCTCCAAAACCTTCCAAAGGAAATGGAAACTCTCTACAAACCCATAAAGAATTTGATTCAGAAAGGATCAAAAAGATGGAAGCCTTCTGGGAGGAAAAGTGGGAAATAATGCAAAAGAAATTCACGCATCTACAAAACCAGTTTAACCAAAGTGAAAAGGAAAAACCAGGCTTTAAAGGTCAGAATTAGGCAACTCGAAGACAACAAGCAAGAACTAATAAAGCAAAGCCAAAAGACCAAGAAATTAGAAGAGAACATAAAATATCTCACTGACAAGGTGACAGACTTGGAAAATAGAGGGAGAAGAGACAATTTAAGAATAATTGGACTACCAGAAAATCCAGAAATAAACAACAAACTCGACATCATAATACAAGATATAATCAAAGAAAATTGCCCAGAGATCCTAGAACAAGAGGGCAATACAGGCACTGAAAGAGTTCACAGAACACCCTCTACACTTAATCCCCAAAAGACAACTCCCAGGAATGTAATTGCCAAATTCCAAAGCTTTCAAGCAAAAGAAAAAATCTTACAAGAAGCCAGGAAAAAAAAACAATTTAGATATAAAGGAATGCCAATTAGGGTCACACAAGACCTTGCAAGTTCCACTCTGAATGATCGTAAGCCATGGAACATGATTTTCAGAAAGGCAAGAGAGCTGGGCCTTCAACCAAGAATCAGCTATCCATCAAAACTGACTATATACTTCCAAGGGAAAGTATGGGCATTCAACAAAATAGAAGATTTCCAAGTTTTTGCAAAGAAAAGACCAGAGCTCTGTGGAAAGTCCTATATCGAAAAACAAAGAGCATGGAATATCTGAAAAGGTAAATATGAAGGAAAGGGAAAAGGAGAAAAATGTTATCTTTTTCTTTTACTCAAACTCTCTTATATAAGTACTACATTTATATCAATCTATGTATATTAACATGTGGGGAAAATGTATTGTGTAAATAGGGGGAAAAGAAAGACCAAATAGAATAATCTTTCTCACACAAAGATTCACACAGGAAGGGGAGGGAAAGGAAACTCCTATAAGAAGGAGAGGAAGAGAGTTTTTACTTAAACCTTACTCTCAGGGAAATCAACTCTGAGAGGGAAAAACATCCAGATCCATGGGGATCTTGAATTCTATCTTACCCAACAAGGGAAGGGAGAAGGGAAAACCAAGGGGGGGAGAGGGGAGGGGACACAAAAAAGGGAGGGAAGAAGAGGGGGAAGGGGGAGGGAACAAAAAGGGAGGGACTAGAAAGGGAAACATATCAAGGGAGGGGACAAGGGGGACTGATTTAAAGTAAATCACTGGACTAAAAGGTAGAGCTGAAGAAGAAAGGTTAGAATTAGGGAAGGATATCAAAATGCCAGGGAGCCCACAAGTGAAAGTCATAACTTTGAATGTGAATGGGATGAACTCACCCATAAAACGTAGACAAATAGCAGAATGGATTAGAATCCAAAACCCTACCATATGTTGTCTTCAAGAAACACACATGAGGAGGGTAGACACCCACAAGGTCAGAATTAAAGGATGGAGTAAGACCTTCTGGAATTCAACTGACAGAAAGAAGAAAGGAGTTGCAATCATGATATCTGATAAAACCAAAGCAAAAATAGACCTGATCAAAAGGGACAGGGGAGGTAATTATATTTTGTTAAAAGGGACTTTAGGTAATGAGGAAATATCATTAATCAACATGTATGCACCAAATAATGTAGCACCCAAATTTCTAATGGATAAACTAGGAGAACTGAAGGAAGAAATAGAGAGTAAAACCATATTAGTGGGAGACTTAAACCAACCATTATCAAATTTAGATAAATCAAATCAAAAAATAAATAAGAAAGAGTTAAACGAAGTGAATGAAATCTTAGAAAAATTAGAATTAATAGACATATGGAGAAAAATAAATAGGGATAAAAAGGAATACACCTCCTTCTCAGCACCACATGGCACATTCACAAAGATTGACCATACATTAGGTCACAGAACCATGGCACACAAATGCAGAAAAGCAGAAATAATAAATGCAGCCTTTTCAGATCAAAAGGCAATAAAAATAATGATCAGTAATGGTACATGGAAAACCAAATAAAAAACTAATTGGAAATTAAACAATATGATACTCCAAAATCGTTTAGTTAGAGAAGAAATCATAGAAACAATTAATAATTTCATCGAGGAAAATGACAATGGCGAGGCATCCTTTCAAACCTTTTGGGATGCAGCCAAAGCGGTAATCAGAGGTAAATTCATATCCCTGAGTGCATATATTAACAAACTAGGGAGAGCAGAGATCAATCAATTGGAAATGGAAATAAAAAACTTGAAAGCAATCAAATTAAAACCCCCCAGCAGAAAATCAAACTAGAAAACCTAAAAATTAAGGGAGAAATTACTAAAATCGAAAGTGATAGAACTATTGATTTAATAAATGAGACAAGAATCTGGTACTTTGAAAAAACAAACAAAATAGACAAAGTACTGGTCAATCTACTTTAAAAAAGGAAGGAAGAAAAGCAAATTCACAGCATTAAAGATGAAAAGGGGGACAGCACCTCCGATGAAGAGGAAATTAAGGCAATCATTAGAAATTACTTTGCTCAATTATATGGCAATAAATACACCAATTTAGGTGATATAAATGAATATATACAAAAATACAAACTGCCTAGACTAACAGAAGAAGAAATAGAATTCTTAAATAATCCCACATCAGAAAATTAAATCCAACAAGCCATCGAAGAACATCCTAAGAAAAAATCCCCAGGGCCTGATGGATTCACCAGTGAATTCTATCAAACATTCAGAGAACAGTTAATCCCAATACTATACAAACTATTTGACATAATAAACAAAGAGGGAGTTCTACCAAACTCCTTTTATGACACAAACATGGTACTCATTCCAAAACCAGGCAGGTCAAAAACAGAGAAAGAAAATTATAGACCAATCTCCCTAATGAATATAGATGCAAAAATCTTAAATAGGATACTAGCAAAAAGACTCCAGCAAGTGATCAGAAGGGTCATCCACCAAGATCAAGTAGGATTTATACCAGGGATGCAGGGTTAGTTCAATATTAGGAAAACCATCCACATAATTGACCACATCAACAAGCAAACCAACAAGAACCACATGATTATCTCAATAGATGCAGAAAAAGCCTTTGATAAAATACAACACCAATTCCTATTAAAAACAATAGAAAGCATAGGAATAGAAAGGTCATTCCTAAAATAAATAAACAGCATATATCTAAAACCATCAGCTAATATCATCTGCAATGGGGATAAACTAGATGCATTCCCAATAAGATCAGGAGTGAAACAAGGATGCCCATTATCACCTCTACTATTTGACATTGTACTAGAAATACTAGCAGTAGCAATTAGAGAAGAAAAAGAAATCGAAGGCATCAAAATAGGCAAGGAGGAGACCAAGTTATCACTCTTTGCAGATGACATGATGGTCTACTTAAAGAATCCTAGAGATTCAACCAAAAAGCTAATTGAAATAGTCAATAACTTTAGCAAAGTTGCAGGATACAAAATAAACCCATATAAGTCATCAGCATTTCGATATATCTCCAACACAGCTCAGCAGCAAAAACTAGAAAGAGAAATCCCATTCAAAATCACCTTAGACAAAATAAAATACCTAGGAATCTATCTCCCGAGGCAAACACAGGAACTATATGAACACAACTACAAAACACTCGCCACACAACTAAAACTAGACTTGAGCAATTGGAAAAACATTAACTGCTCATGGATAGGATGAGCCAATATAATAAAATGACCATCCTACCCAAACTTATTTATCTATTTAGTGCCATACCCATTGTACTCCCAAAAAATTTCTTTACTGATTTAGAAAAAAACCATAACAAAGTTCATTTGGAATAACAAAAGATCAAGGATATCCAGGGAAATAATGAAAAAAAAACACAAATGATGGGGGCCTTGCAGTCTCAGACCTTAAACTATATTACAAAGCAGCAGTCATCAAAACAATTTGGTACTGGCTAAAAGACAGATAGGAGGATAAGTGGAATAGACTGGAGGCAAGCGACCTCAGCAAGACAGTATACGATAAACCCAGAGATCCCATCTTTTGGGACAAAAATCCACTATTCAATAAAAACTGCTGGGAAAATTGGAAAACAGTGTGGGAGAGATTAGGAATAGATCAACACCTCACACCCTACACCAAGATAAATTCAAAATGGGTGAATGACTTAAACATAAAGAAGGAAACCATAAGTAAATTGGGTAAACACAGAATAGTATACATGTCAGACATTTGGGAGGGGAAAGACTTTAAAACCAAGGAAGACATAGAAAGAATCACAAAACGTAAAATAAATAATTTTGACTACATCAAATTAAAAATCTTTTGTACAAACAAAACCAATGTAACTAAAATCAGAAGGGAAACATCAAATTGGGAAAAAATCTTCATAGAATTCTCTGACAAAAAAAAATTACTCAAATTTATAAAGAGCTAAATCAATTGTACAATTTTACAAAAAACCAAGCCATTCTCCAATTGATAAATGGGCAAGGGACATGGATAGGCAGTTTTCAGATAAAGAAATCAAAACTATTAATAAACACATGAAGAAGTGTTCTAAATCTCTTATAATCAGAGAGATGCAAATCAAAACAACTCTGAGGTATCACCTCACACCTAGCAGATTGGCTAACATTATAGCAAAGGAAATTAATGAATGCTGGAGGGGATGTGGCAAGGTAGGGACATTAATTCATTGCTTGTAGAGTTGTGAACTGATCCAACCATAATGGAGGGCAATTTGGAACTATGCCCAAAGGGTGATAAAAGACTGTCTGCCCTTTGATCCAGCTATAGCACTGCTGGGTCTCTACCCCTAAGAGATAATGGAGAAAAAGACTTGTACAAGAATATTCATAGCTGCGCTCTTTGTGGTGGCCAAAAATTGGAAAACGAGGGGATGCCCATCAATTGGGGAATGGCTGAGCAAGTTGTGGTATATGTTGGTGATGGAATACTATTGTGCTAAAAGGAATAATAAAGTGGAGGAATTCCATGGAGACTGGAACAACCTCCAGGAAGTGATGCAGAGTGAGAGGAGCAGAACCAGGAGAACATTGTACACAGAGACTAATACACTGTGGTATAATCAAACATAATGGACTTCTCCATTAGTGCTGGTGTAATGTCCCTGAACATTCTGCAGGGATCTAGGAGAAAAAACACTATTCACAAGCAGAGGACAAACTGTGGGAGTAGAAATACCGAGGAAAAGCAACTGCCTGACTACAGCGGTTGAGGGGACATGACAGAGGAGAGACTCTAAATGAACACTCTAATGCAAATATTAACAACATGGCAATGGGTTTGAATCAAGAACACATCTGATACCCAGTGGAATCACACGTCTGCTATGGGGGTTGGCGGGGAGGTAAAGTAAATGATCTTTGTCTTTAATGAATAATGCTTGGAAATGATCAAATAAAATATTATAAAATAAAAAAAAAGAAAGGCAGGATGATTTAGACAAGTGATAATGCTTTAAGGAATCCATCCAAGAGGTACCATCATAGGATGAACCAAACTGACTGCCCACAGCACCATCTTGGGGTTTAATCCCATTTTTGGAAAGGACTGGCTATCAATCAATCAATAAGTACCTATTGATATTGCAGAAAGCACATGATGCAGTCTAGGAATTAGGTGGCATAAGTTCTTGTCTAGACTCTTAACCAAGATCCTATAGCTTGTTATGGCAATCTCTTCCCCAGGGTTTCATATTTCCTTCTGTAAAAGGAGGTGGTTAGATTAGATAACTTCTAAGGTTCTTTCTTTTTATAATATTCTCTATATTCTAGATTCTAGTGACTCTAGAATCATTGATAAAAAAGAAATAGGATTTCCTGAGGGGAAAGACATTCATGTTTTTATTTTTAGTCTTGACTTAGAACTAAGAATTTGAAAAGTGTTTTAGAGTAGGGACAATGGGTTATATTAGTCAATTCATACAGCTCAGATATGCTGGGGCAAAATCTATATAAAAGGGAGAAATTAGAATGTCCTCTGCCTCATGCTATCTTTCAGAATTACAATTCACAAAGTGCCATAAGATGGCTTAGGTGACACAATCCCACTCCTCTCAAGATTTCAGTACTTTCAGAGTGTTCAGTTTAAATAGAGAACAAACATCTCATGTGAAATAAAAAATGTGGGCTAGAAGTCTGGGCTACAGAGAGCTACAAAACTGAAGCAAAGTTTCCCCTTAAATGTCACTCATAAAGCTAATATGAGAAAGGCATGCCCCCCCACTTATGAATAGAAGTGAGAGACTAGAGATTAGAAGGATTATAAATAGCTAACCTAACTGATTAGCTTATAAATGGCATAGAATCAGAGAATATCAAACAAGAAAGAGATTTTAGAAATCAACATATCTGTCTATGGTCATCCAACTGTTCTTTATTGAAAACCTCAATTGGCGAGAAGTTGTTAAATTCTAAGATAACTAATTTGACTTTTAGACATCCCTTTCTGATGGGAGATTTTATCTCTCCTCCCTCTAAACCTTAGTTCAATCAAAAATCTTCCTCTTGGTAATTTCTATCAGTTGTACCTAAATCTGACCCAGCATAATAGATCTAATCCCTTTCCCACTTTACCTCTCTTCAAAAAATGAATTCCACTCTCATATTCTTCACTCTATGAGTCTTCTTTACTCCATGTTTTGAGTCCCTTCAGCACATATATCAGTTTCCTAAATAACTTTCTTTTTAGGTTGTCCTTTTCCTTTAAACACTTGATTTGTTTTATGTTCTTCATGTGACACAGATATCCTATTTGGGTATGATGCAGTGTCTCAAATTGGGAGTGTAGCTCCATTATATAGTTGACTCTTTTCATACTTCAATTTTTTAATGTTCGTAAGGTAAAAAACTGTCTATTTTTGCCCATTTCCAAAATCTACTCTAGTATCTAACAGTTCTTAGGTTAATGTCCAGCAAACTGTGTTTATTTGTTTCATTTGTTCCTCTAGTCTTCTGAGTGCTGAGAGATAGGAGGCAAAGGTAGAAAGGGTTCTTGGCAAGTTGTTTTCTTTTCAAATCGTTATTAAATATGAATCAAGGTAGTAAAGAAGGTTCAGTCCCTTCCACTATATTCCATTAAATTTAGATAAAAAAGTGATCCTTCAAATTCTTAAATTTTGTTTTCTTTCTCTGTAAAAGGTTCTGTTCTGGATAAGGTGAGGGATAGGGAAAACAGTTTAAAAATTTTTACTTTCAAGGGACTTACAATCTAGTTGGAGAGTGAGGACTAGTATTAACTTAATGATCTGTAAGGAAATGTTTGTGGTCAACTATTGATTTAATGAATAATTAATCTATTTTTTCAAATTTTTGATTAATGACATTATCAAAGAGGGATACATTGTGTGTGTGTGTGTGTGTGTGTGTGTATGTATATATATATATATATTTACCCAAAACTACTATAACCTCTGGATGAGGCAAAAACAAATTTTGTCAGTCACATTTTTCCTTCATGTTAAAACCTGTGTTTATTTTAAAGGGACTTTTATACATATGGTTCTGATTCATTTATACTTAACTCATCAAAATGTTGTTTCTGAACAGCTGTTTGACATCCAAGATTCCTTGTGAAAACTGAACAGCAAAACTTTGGTTTGATACTTTGAAACCACTGAAGTGTCTAAATGCAGCAAAATGTTCCCAGCTATTCTGTGAACAAGGTATGGTTTCTTTCCATTGCTCCATGTGACTGATTATCCAGGGATACTTTCCCAGACCTGATTTATTTTTGTTTGGCTCAACTTTTGCTATATATAGTAAAGATCATGATATGAATGGTTCTGTATATGTATATATGAATGAGTGGACAGTTAATCAATCATCAATCATGAATCTGCACTAGAGGCAAGAGATAAAAGACATAAAGGAGAGGAGTTTATATTCTATTAGGAGACTATAGCAATGATCCTTTACATGTACCTGGGCCCACATAGTTGATAAAGTGTTTTCAAATACCATTCACTCAAGAAACATATATATATATATATATATATATATATATATATGTTCATTGACTATTATGAGTTGATAAAAGAATTCTTTAAGTAGAATAAATTATCTCATTTGAGCATTGAAAAAAAGAGCAGGTCAGAACAGTGATTATCAGCTCCAAATTGTTCAAATACTTCATTGGATCTGTGATGTACTTGGTGTGGACATTTCCTACAATGCAGAAGATCATACTCCAATCTTAAGTGTCTATTTTATATGACTCTTGTTCATTGTTGCCCCATGAGGTCACCCCAAGAGGTCCACCCAATGTCTAGGGCCAGGAAATTCTTAATTTTCTCTTGATACTGTGAGGATACCAGTGGAATAGTAGATCTATCCTTCACTATCACTACATGACAAGTTCATCTTTTTTTGATCCTACATATCTTTAAATAAATCCTTTACTCTGGCTTTTCTCCATGGGTTCCAGTTTATCATAGGTCAAAGTCCTTTTACACTCATCTTGTCTTTCCATGGACCTCCCAGTAAGAGTGAAACAATTCCAGATTGCTTTCAGAGAAGAGTATGAATTCTCATCTTTCTGAACTATAAATACCAGCATGCCAGTCCCTTACTAAACACCTATAAACCCATTGGAGTTTAGAGACATTGATTGGTTTTACTGGTTATACAGACAGGTTATACAGAACTTGAATAAATAGGAGAATGAAACATATACATTTAATAAAATTTTTAAATAAATAAAGGAAAAGAGGTCTATATCATCATATAAAATATCTCCAGATATTCAGTTCTTTCTTTAATTCTATGAGAATTATTTTGAAGTTGCATTTATATGTCTTGTATATGGCTTAGTAAATTAACTCTAATATATTTAATTCATTTTGTGTTTGTTTTAAATGACTTTTCTCTATCTACTCCTTTTGTGTGTGTTTTCTTAGTTACAGATATGTATCAATAGTAATACCTATATTGTGGAATAATCAACTTTGAAAGACTTAACTACTCTCAACAATACAATATAATGATCCAGGACAATTCTGAGAAACTTATGACAAAGAATGCTATCCACTCCAGAGAAAGAACTGTTGCTGTCAGAATGCTGATGAAAGCATATGATTTTTCATTTTATTTTTATTTTTATTGAGGGGTGGTTTTATATGATTGTTTTATTTCAAATATGAACAATATGGAAATATGTTTTGCATGATCATACATGTATGATCCTGATCGAATTGCTTGTCAGCTCTGAAAAGGGGAGGGAAGGGAGAAAATTTGTATTATATAACTTTGGAAAACATGTGAAAATTTATTATTAAATGTAATTGATAAAATAAAATATCTTTATAATAAAAATCCTATACAAGGGGAAATAGAGTACCTCAAGTGGTAGCAGCTTCCCTTCCTCCAATAATTCCCTGTTGAAAGTCTTCAAACAGAGACTGGGTGAATATTTTTCAGCATTAATATAGTGGGGGAATCCCTTCAAGTATGAGCTGTCCTAAACAGCCACTGAAGTCCTTTTGAACTATGAAATTCCATTATTCTGTCTAAAGGCTTGCCCTAACTTTTCTTATAGAATACAGAAACTTCCCCTCTCAGTTTACTGCCCATGTAATATGTACCAAAACTCTTCAAACATCATTTGGGAGAATTAAAATAAAAACACACAAAAAGAAGGAAGCAGGAGGTTTTCAAATAAAGAGTAGTTTGAAATAGGGTAAAGATAATAGCCTACAAAAAGTAGAGGTTTTCAAAAAATAGAGAGGATGTGAAGCAAAAACATCTAGATCAGGAATCAGAAAACCAAGTTTGAATTCCTATAGTCAATATATGAATTGGATTTTTCTCCATGACTAGAAGCATTAGCATTGTTCTTTACCCTTTCACATCCTTTTTCCCCTTAAAGACAGCTCAAGAATCACCTGCTATAAGAAATATTTGCTATTTAGCCTGAGTCTCTTCATGTTATTTTGCATCCAATTATGTATGTTTTGAGGTTAATACCTCGAGGAATATGATTTTGACTTTGGGGATCAGTTTTGCTATTTTGTGGAATGGAGGAGGGTTGAGAACAGACCTTTGACTTCATATACTCAGGGCCAAGCATAGTGACTGATGCTAAATAAAAGTTTTATTGTGCACCTACACCCACAGAATTATTGTAAAAAAGAAGACAAAGTAATACATGTAAAGTACATTGCAAACATTAAAAGAATGTTTTTTTTTTAATTCTAGTGATTGCTTTACTATTTTGTAATTTTTCTCATCTTGTTCAATACAGTTCCGATAGATATTTTCCAAAGAGAAATCATTATCCCACTATAATTCTTTTATTTTTAATGTTCTGCAGTCTTTTCCATAGATGATTAATATGGTAATTTTTTTATAAATGAATAAAACAATTGAAATATAAGCTCATATTTCATAACTCATTGGACACATTTTCTTCTCCATAGTTTGGAGACTGAAAAATTGGTTTGCTAACATGTATTACAATATTTTTCTTCAAGTTTTATAGATCAAGGTTATATCTGAAAGGAGTTTTTCTAAGACCCCATCTGATAACTGAAATTATAATTATTGTATTCTCAAGGCTATTTTCAGTTCTGTATTTGCATCCCTATATTTATCTTATGTTGGTTTATGAAGCATAGCTAGTTATGGTATCTAACTCTGATCACTTCATCCTATCTTTCTAGATATTCAATAGATGCTACATTTTTGCAACCTGTGGCAATGTTATGCTGTACATTTTCTATCTTCTCCTGGCATGATCTGATTCAACCAATAAGACTAGGATCCCTAAAGATAACTTTTTCTTTCATTTGTGAGTGATGTTCTGATTCTGCACCACAATTGTCCCCTTTCCAGGTATGTAATCCTTCTGATATCATACATTTGACATGTTTGTCAGTATATCAGTGATAAGAATTCAGAGTAGAGTTGAGATGATGTTATTCATTGAGAATATTTGGAACCCATTTTTGGAATTGTAGGCATTTCACGGGCTTCATCGGTAGGTTAATTACTTTTAGTTATACTTATGCTACAATTACACTACAAATCCAATAATACATACCTTTTATCAGACTTTACCATAATTGGGTAAATAATGTCAGGTTTTTTTAAAGTATTGCTATATGTTTTTGACTTCTTGATCAAATATTTTCTGTATGTCTATCAATACTCAAAAATGTTCATCATTTTTATAAAAGCTTTAGTTTGAAGGGGCATTTTATCAATATTGTATGAATTTATATTCATATAACTTTTATTTGTGTTATTCTCAATTTTATATTTAAAAGTATACATTAAAACTGATATAACATTGATATTGCTTGGTTAAAGTTTTTCTTCTCATTGAGCTTTGGTTTCAGAATGACAGGAAGCACCAGTGTATAAAATGACAGATTTTCCTTAAATATGTTTATACACAATGTGTCTTGACTAGAGGAGAGCAAGTTTTTTTTCTAACTATAGCCTTTGTCCATTACTTCAATTTGATTTCTGGATTTAAAATCAAATTCTGCTTTTACTTGAAATATATTAATAACTTTATGCTTATTGAGTTCAAATGACATTTTTATATCATTTGAGTAGTACAAGTGATAGAACATAACAAATAATCTTTCTCCTCCTTTTTGTTCTTGTTCTTGTTCTTGTTCTAGTTCTAGTTCTTGTTCTTCTTGTTCTTCTTCTTGTTCTTCTTGTTCTTGTTCTTGTTCTTGTTCTTGTTCTTGTTCTTGTTCTTGTTCTTGTTCTTGTTCTTGTTCTTGTTCTTCTTGTTCTTCTTGTTCTTCTTCTCCTCGTCCTCCTATTCCTTCTCCTTCTTTCTTCTCCTCCACCTCTTTGTCATTGCACTCTTCTTTCTCTTCCTATTCCTCCTTCTCTTCTCATTTTTCTTCCTTCCCATCCTCTTCCATCTTTCCTCCCTTTTCTCCTCCTCCTATTTCTCCTCCTCCTTATCAGCATTATTATAATTTTAATACAACTGAGGAAAACAGAAATCATATAGCTTGTAGGAGTTGCTCAGGATTGCATATCAAGCAACTCAGGTCCAGGTACCATTAACGGAAAAGATACATTTGAAATACTAGATAAACTATTTTACCAGATGCCACAGACACCTCTAGTAGTTTCCCTTATTATTCTGGAGTGCCATATTCAGATATTTTGCTGGCTTTTGGGAAAAGTAAAGGAAATACAAGTGGTCACTTCTAGGCCAGTATGCCAACAGAAACAGTGTGGCTGAGTAAGAACATTTGATTAGAGGATGTGGACTTAAATCCTCTCTCCACAACTAAAGGGTTCTTTGATAAAGGTGTCAGGGGGTTAGGTTAGATGTCTCAATGTTCTCCTCTCATTCTAAAACCAAAGAATCTATAACTCCATCTCAGAACTAAACCCAAGCTCATTTCTTCCTTCTAAAGCTTCTTCTAAAGTCAATACTTACAACCTCATCAAGTTAACTCCCCACAGACTTTCTGCCTGGTTTTCCTCACAGAAAAGCAGACAAAAACATATAGCAGCAGACTTCATTCCACGTGGGGAAGCCCAGAAGATATGTGGGAAAGCTCCAAGAGGGCTTTATTTAGTGGAGCTCACAAGTCTTTTTTTAAAGCATACAAACCACAGGGAAGTGTGGCAGAGAGATGGAGCAACCCTTAAACCATAGTGTTTGTCAAGAGAGACTGTGATTATTTATTTGCCTGTAAAAAAAAATCCCTGCCAAGAAACAGAGCTGCAAGGGATGGAGCAAATGACACAGACTTCAACATTCTGTGATTCCATAATACATGAACCAATAATGGTTTGGGAGCTTCTCAGGACAGATTGACACAGCAGCCGCTGCCTGAGAGGACAGAGCAATTATAGTTGAGTCAGTTCTTCAAGCATATTTAGTCTTTAGCATGAGAAAATAACTCTCCCCTGACCAGAAATAGTTGTTTTTGGAACATTTAGGGCAAATATTATTTAAGGGTCAGTCTTGAGCAAGAGACATCAACTGCTTAGAATCTTACCTATCTAATGCCTAGTGAATTGATGTTAAATGAGTGCCAATATTAAAAGCAATGCAGCAATATTTTTTTTCTGAAAAAGAAGGCCTGAATGGGATTATGATCATCACTAATGTTTCTAGAGGAAATTAAGATTGTAAAGGACTTTTTAATAGTTCTACAAGATAGATATTTCAAGCATTTTAGTTTAATTTTACCAATGGAGACACCAAGACTATGAGATAACTGAGATCATGGAGCAGATAAAATAGATCATCAAAGGAAAGCATCTAGAGAATGAAAAGAAGAAATGCTAGAACAAAGAACCCTGATGATTCCCCCCACCAATGTTCAGACACACACATACACACACATACACATTCCATGATTAGGTCATGGGACATAAAGGATGACTCAGTAAAGGAGAGACAAAAGAGTTTGGCAGACAGGTAGGAAAAGCTAGGTAGTGGCTACAGGAATAGAAATAGTATTGAAAGAGAATCCATAATCAAAATTTGATTGAAGAGATTTGAATATCCATTCAGTGTCTGAATACCAAGGCTGTCTCCAGATGGCTTGTTATTTATCCTGCTACTACTGAGTGATTTGAAGTTTCAATACATTAAAAGAAAATGTATCAGAGGACAACAGTGCCTTCCTGAAGAATACTTTCTTAGGATCAAATTATAAAATCTCTGTACTTTCAGTACTATCTGGAATAGAATAATTCATAGGATCATAGGACGCGGAGTTAGAAAAGGCTTTGGAACCTATCTAGTCCAGAGCCTTCATTTAATTGATAAGGACCCCGAGATCTGGAGAGCGGATAAACTAGCCCAATGTTTTATAGGTCAGCATATACAGTCAATAGCCAAGACAGGCCATGAGCCCAGACAAATAATCTAACTCCAAATCCATTACAGAACAAATATTTTAAATGACTTAATCATGAATCCAAGAATGATAGTACATAGTCTGGCAAGCCACATTCATTTAAAAAGAAAGATGGAAGAAATGTGACAGCCCAGAAGTTCACATGACAAGTGCTGTTTAGGGTATTAAAGGCAAAATCTTCTCTAATAATAGGAGTAGATTAAACAAGAGGGTACAAAATAAGAGATGTTCATCACATGTACAAGGGCTGCAATACTGCTCGTTGTTCAGGTATATAACCCCTGTCATATGAATTCAGGTGAGAAATGGGGAAAATAATGTAATCACTCAGCCCCAGTTGCTTTCCCATAAAGAAATGCAGAAGAGAAATGTATTTCCAAAGAAGATGAAAATAGATTCCTTTCAGTGTTCTATTAGACACACAGCCCCAGTATGAGACCTTGGCATTTTGTCCTAGAGCTGTAAGGATACTTTCCTGTTGTTTAGTTTAGTCAATCCTATTCACATCTTCATTACTCCATGGACCACATTTTCTTGGCAAGAACACTGGGGTGTTTTAATATTGACTTCTCCAATGTATCCTTTTATCAGGCAAACAAGCAGAGGTTAAGTGGCTTGCCAAGTGTCACACATAGGAATTGTCTGATTCTGGATTATGTACTGAGGTCTTCCTGACCCTAAACCCAATGCTCTTAGCCATTGAGCTACAGCTGAGACTTTAACTAATATAACATATCATCATGCCCTTCCCTCCCATTGTGCAGGTCAAAACCTTTCAATGTATTCTCGTTTCATGTGGTTTTCATCCATTTCTCTCCATAAATCTTCCTTTGAAAATACAACATGACAGAGGTCTTCCTCTCTAATAGGTATTTGTATATTCCATTGGGTACCAGAGCAGGCTTCTTGCTACCCATCTGTTATCCTTTGGTCTGCCTACATTACTGCTTAATACTTTCCTTTATGATTATACATCTCCCCGATAATGGCATGTATAATAATCTTTGCCTTCAAGTTATCTTTGATAATTCACTAAAACTTAGTTCCTCTATACTAATGAATTCCTTCCATATACGGATTTTAGTAACCCATTGATTGGATTCTTCAGATATTATACCATTTCAAGATTCATTGAGTTCATTGATTCTTTGATGGAAGTGATTATAGAGTGATTATCTGATCCCAATCACCAAATGAGGAAACTAAGGTTTAAAGAAAGCAAATGACTTGCTAAAATTATAGTACCTGTGTGGCCAAACTACAATTATAATTTGGATCTGGTTCCCAGTTCAGGACTCTTTGCATTATATAATTTTGCCTCTTGGCCTACTATCTTTCTCCTTCTGCAAAATATATTTTAGTAGAGGCAGAAAAGCACAAGAGGTTATTACCAACCACTTCCCCTTGCTTATCCAGGAAATGATTATGCTAAAATGGGTTGGTGAGAACTGAAAGCTCTTATACTGTGATCATGTCAACTTTTACATGGACCACTTATAGCAATTATAGATTAAGTATCAACAAGGCAGTCCATATTCTCTGAAGAAAAGAAATGAACCCCAAAGTTATTTGCAAACATGAAGGTGTTGGGAGGGGAACACTACAATATAAAGAGAGATTTATTGCTTGTTCTGATAAACTGACAGTAAAATAAAAAACTTAATTATTTCATTATGGATTTTGAGAGGCATCTTTCCCCACTGAACATATGAAAAAGTTTCAAAGCATTTTGAAGCAATAAAACATCTGTGACCCAATTTACATGAAACAGAGTGAAACTGTGAGTTGTTATGGCAGCAAAGAGCAGAGACACAGTTGTGAACCCATCTTCCATTCTACATTGATTAGTGAACTGTACTGTTTGAAGCAAGCCCTGCAAACAAATCCATTAGAATATTAGAATTCTTGAAACTAATTGAGATAGACCAAAAAAAATTCACCATGGAGGAGAATATAGGCAGGTATGGGACAGATCAAGACATATGTGTAACAAGTTGGCTAATGGAAAGATAATGGCTTTTTGAAGGCTAGTGATAAAAGTGCAGATATCCACTGAGGTCAAATTGCCAGAAGAGATGCATGCTTGAGAAATGTGAGATCACTTTCTCTATGAGCATGGAATAATATTAACCTATTTTATGCTCCTTCTGTCCAATCTGCATATAACTGCTAAGAAAGACCCACATTCCATGGAATACGAAAATGAAAATAACATTATCACTACTATCATTACCATCACCACTACTGATGCTCCTGCTACTGATATTACAACTACCACTTCCACCACTACCACACCTACAACTACTGCAACAACGTCAACAACAATGACAACAACAACAACTACTACTACTACTACTATTACTCTTCCTGCTGCTTGCTGCTGCTACTGATATTATAACTACCACTACTACCACTACCACACTTACAACAACAACTACTACTACTACTATTACTCTTCCTGCTGCTGCTGCTACTGATATTACAACTACCACTACTACTACTACCTACTACTACCACACTTACAACAACAACAACAACAACAACAACTACTACTACTACTACTACTACTACTACTACTACTACTACTACTACTACTACTACCATTATTACAACTACTACTACTCTTAGCAGTAGTAGTACCAAGAGTAGTTGTAGTAATTGTGGCTAACATACACATAATGCTTCATGCTTTGCCAAGTTCATGGGCTGAACTAAAATGAAGCTGGGCTCTGTATATTTATGATAACTAATCTCAACCAGAGAAAACAAGTAAAGAAATCCATCTTCCCTCTCTTAACAGAGAAACAAGGAACAATGGGGATAGGTTGCTAATTATATCTTCAAAACCATTCTCTGTTATCAGTTGTTTTTGCTTGACTATTTTTTCTTTTTTTTTAGAGGGAAGTATTAATCATAGGGGTAAGGGAGCAATATATAGCAATGAATCCAATATAAATAAAAAAGCACCAATAATATTCATTTTAAAAGCAATTTAAAAGATCTTATTGTTGTGAATGGTAACATGGTACAATAGAGGAAACACTAGATATGAAATTAGAAGACGTGTTTAAGAGACAGGTTGATTACTTAATATGAAAAAAGTCCCTTCATATTTCTGGTTATTAATTATCTCCTCTGTAAAATAGAACTGATAATACCAGCACTAGTCACTGCACAAAGTAGTTGGTAGGAAAACATGATAAAATAATGAGCTGCTAATAGCTGTCCATGAACTAAAAAAAATTATTCACCCAGAGAAAAACATTTTTGGTTTTACCACACTCAGTAAAATTTATCTAAAAAAGAAAGCAGTTATATATATGAGAGAAGTGTGCATGAATCTTGGAAGGTTTTTTTTTTTATTAACCTGACATATAAGTTAAGTTACAAATCTGTTTGAAGGAAGTATAGGATATTGACATATGGCAATTTTGGAGGGAAAAAATGGAGGGAAACATCTAGGCAACATGTACTTCTGGATGATATAAAACTAAATTGTGCTAGGAATTAATGTTCGTAAATCTACCGTGAAAACTTGCAAAATTTCTGACTTGAAAATATATATGATATGTGCATATATATAAAATGTATATATATATATATATAGTGTATGTGTTTGTGTGCATATATACACACATATGAGTTTACTTTTAATTTTATATTCCATATATGTTTTAGAGAATATGCATGGTTTAGGTCATATATACATATTTAAATACATATATGCTTACAAAATACATACTTGCAAATATAGTTGACATTCCAAAAGTCTTAATGTAGCTGTAATTTAGTAGTAGTAGTCTCTCAGTAACCGAGGGTGACGATTGTCTTTGTGCACTTTCATCTGTGATGTAGATGAGTGTGCACAAAGACACTTGTGCGTGAAGGAGATTTAAGTGGAAAAGTCGATGCACAGAGACAGTCTCACTCTCTTGGTGTTGGAAGCCTGGGTCCAGTGGCACGAAAAGTCGTTACACCTGGAGACTTCCTCAGCTGCATTGGACGGCCGTGTTGTCCTTTGTGCTCCAACACACCCTAAGCACTCCACAGTGCCTTGCTGCGTCGCCCTCTCAGCAGCTGAACCTTCTTACTGGTTTCTTCCGCCTGTTCCACTGAAGCAGTCTTCACATGCTGGGTGAGCAAAGCCCTGGTTCACCAGGGGTCAACGATGACCCGATGGCTACCCTCACAAGGTTTAGCCGGCCTGTCGAAGCCGTTGTCCAGGGTGTGGCCGCTGCCGCATGCTAGCAGCTACTGGGAGCCACAAGTGAGAGCTGGGTGTCAGGTGGGGGTCAGAAGCTGGAGAGTTGTAATTTACTAAAGCTTAAAGTTAGATAAAAAATTTCAGCATATGGTATATGGTTATATATATTGTATATATATATACATATATACATGTTATGTCTTTTGATCTTTAATGTAAATCTGTAAGGAAAATATTATAAGTATTATTAAACTTTTACATATGGTTAAATTAAGTCTCAGAGATAGGAAATGTACAGTAGAATGGTATAGTGGATAGAATGTTGGGCTTAGGGTCAGGATAAAAGTGGGTTCAAGTTTTCCTTCTCATTTGATAGTTATGTTAAAATGTGTAAGCCATTTAGCCTCTACACACCTCATTTTCTTCATATGTAAAAATGGTGGGCCTAGGCTAAATATCTTCTAGGATTTTCTCCACCTATAAATCTAGGATCCTATAAGTAGGTCAAGGTCAAACAATTCACCAACATCTACAGCATTATCTTACCTTAGATGTGTGAAGAGAGGTTTCTTAGTATAATTTTTATTATGTCAATCCATTCAATTAACTCATTGAACAAATTATTTGCCAAGCATAAAACAGTTCTCAAAAGATGAGAGAGAGAAACAGAGAAAGACTTTGGGTTTTCTTTTCTTTCTTTTTCTGTATCTTTAGTGCCTTGAACATAGGTGCTTGGTAAATTAATATTGACCACTTACTATTGGGTATCCATTTAAAATTTACCATTGTGAAATCCATGTAAAATTAGTAACAGACTGAATTCCTAGAATGGAAAAACTAAATCAATCCAAAAATTGAGAACTCCACCCAAAATAAAACCAGAGGAAAAGATGCTATCCAGGAAATGTAAGATTGGAAAAGTAAATGTGCCAGTCGTAACAAAAGTGAGAAATGACAGAAATCTTGGACTAGTATCTACAAAATGTTAAATGATCAAGAAGGAGGCCTTTTACAAATTGGTTTTAACATTTTCTGGAGGATTTATAGAATATAAATAGAATGTGGCCAAGAATTGTATATGTGACAGCGTGTATGAAAATCATTAATAAAATTATTAGCAAGTATATATTATATAGGCAATTAGGTGGCAGAGTTGGTAGACTACCAGACTGGAGTCAAGAAGACTCATCCTCCTGAATTCAATTCTGGTCTCAGACACTTACTATCTAACTATATGACTGCAAAAGTCATTTAACCCGGCTTGCCTCGGTTTTCCCATTTGTAAAATGAGCTGGAGAAGGAAATGGAAAACTATTCTAGTATCTTTGCCAAGGAAATGCCAGATGAAGTTATGAAGAATTGGACACATCTGAAACAATTCAACAACAATAAATATATTATATAATCATTTCAAAATTCCAATGAGTCAAAGTTTTTATTACGCATGCCTGTAACTTAACTGTCCCTTTAGGATCCTAAGATTAAGACCTGGAAGATATGTTAGGGATGTTTAAAACTATATACATATATACATACATACATACATATATATATATATATATATATATATATATATATATAAACAAATAAGGAAAACAAGGGGCAGAGATATAAAGTCACTTTCCCACATTCCTGAAGTAAAATCAGTATCTTTCTGGTCCTTATTTTTCTTATTCTTCCCATACTGATCTAGCCTAATTGGTCCCATTCCTGATCCTTCGACTTTACATCTCCTATAGAATGTTGAAGTTCAAAGAGACCTGGGTTTCAAATAAGAACACCCAGGTTGGGTCCTGACATTTGCTGCCTGTGTAATGTAAATCATTTTCCATCTCTTTAATTTCCTTATCAGGAAAAGAAGGGAGTTTGGACTATATCACATCTACCTTTCCTTCCCATCCTAAATCTATGACCCTATGATTTTTTGCAACAGGATATCCCTCTTCTGAAATACCTTGCCTCTTCATCTCCACTTCTTAGAATCTTAGTGCCCTCCATTGCTCATTCATATAGTTCTTTTGACACAAGGATTTTCCTGATGTCCTTAGATATTGGTGTCTTCCCATTTCTCAAATTATCTTACCTATACTTTGTACATATTCTACATAGATAAATTGGTATATTTATTTCTCTGGATAACACCAATACTACTTCAGGTTTTACCTCCGTATGCTCAGGATTTGTGTGTCATTATTGTTATATAGTAGATGCTTAATAAAAATGCATGTTGACTGATTACTTGTCATGTATCAGGAATTGCCATTGTCACTGGCGATACAAAGACAAAAACAAAACAATCCCTCTGCTTAAAGGGTTTACATTTTTATGTGCAGATAAATTAGTGGTAGTCTCTCGGTGACCGAGAATGACAATTGTCTTTGTGCATTATCATCTATTGATGTACCCTCATGTGGCTTTGAAGTCCAAAGACTGAGGCGCAGAGTTTGTGGCACATGGGTCATGGGACGCCCGTTGTTACAGGAGGTGCGGTTGTGGCCTGGTGTCGGCTTTCACGCGCAGCGGCAAGACGTCGACGTCACTCATCTTCAAAGGTGGTGGTGGCATGGTGAATGTGGGTTCGCCAGCTGCTTCTGACAGAGGCAGCAAGTTCTAGTTGCTTTGATGTAACCATACAGGAGCAAGCTGAGGACCACTGAGTTGTACACTTTGAGCTTCATTGCAGTGCTTACACCTCTGTGTTGGAGGACTTTGGAGCGCAGCCGCCCGAGTACCTGGCTGGCCTTTTGGATCCTGGCATTGATCTCGTGGTCTAGGGACCCATCGTTGGTGATGGTGCTGCCCAGGTACTTGAAAGTGTTGACATTAGAAAGCTGCGTGCTGTCGATTGTAATGCACAGCTGGTTAGTTGGCCTCCCTAGTGCAGGTTGGAACAGCACTTCTGTTTTGCTGAGGCTGATAGTCAGTCCCAACAGTTTTGTTGCGGTGGAGAACCTGTCCACAATGGTTTGAAGATGATTTCCTTGGTGGGCCATGAGAGCACAGTCATTTGCAAAGAGAGCTTCCAGGATGAGTCTCTCTGTTGTCTTTGTTTTTGCAGTCAGGCGGCAAAGGTTGAATAGTGAGCCATCCAGGGGGTATTTGATGTAGACGCCCAGGTCTAGATCCATCACAGATTGTTGTAATACTTGGGTGAAAGATAGGTTGAATAGCACCAGAGTGAGGACACAGCCTTGTTTCACGCCATTGGAGATGTTGAACAGATCGGAAGTCTCTCCACCAGATAGGACTTCCCCTGTCATGTTGACATGAAAGAGCTGGATCAGTTTGACAAATTTTGCTGGGCAACCGAGCTTGCTGAGGATCACCCACAATGAGTCCCTGTTCACTGTGTTGAACACCTTTGTCAGGTCTATGAAGACAATGTAGAGACTCAGATTCTGCTCAAGGCATTTTTCCTGCATTTGCCTCACCGTGAAGACCATATCGATGGTGCTGCGATCTGGTCGGAAGCCACATTGTGATTCAGGCAGGTTCTGCTCTGAAACAGATGACAGGAGTTCGTTGAGTATAACACGGGTGAGGATCTTTCCAGCAGTGGAGAGTAGTGAGATGCCTCTGTAGTTTTCACAGGCTGCTCATGCGCTTTTGTTCTTGTATAGGGCTACGATGGAGGCATCTCTGAGTTCTGGGGGCATGTCTTCCTCTTCCCATATGCTGGTCAGCACTATGTGGAATGCCTGGAGTGCCTTTCCATTTAAGGCCTTGTATACCTCGGTTGGGATCCCTTCTTTACTGGATGCCTTGCCTGCACTCATTTGTTTAATGGCTTTTTGGACTTCCTCTATTGAAGGAGGGACATCAAGTTGTTCAATGGTGCGGTTTGGGGGGATCTGGTCAAGGGCGCTTTGGTCGACTGAAGAGGGTCGGTTGAGAAGCTGACTAAAGTGTTCTTTTCACCTGTTGCTGCTGCCTTTTTTATCTTTTATGAGAGTGTCACTGTCAGAGGATAGCAAGGGAGTGGTGGTGGGTTTTAATGGCCCATAGACAGTCTTGAGGGAACTGAAAGATTGTTTGTAGTTTTTCATATCAGCAAAGCCCTGGATTTCTTCTGCCTTTTTTTCCCACCATTGGTCTTGCATCTTATGAATCTCAAACTGTGCCGTGGCTTGGAGAGACTTGAATCTGTCCTTTTTAGGAGTAGAGTTTGGGTTATTTTGCCACTCCCTAAAGGCTTTGTTCTTTTTGCTCAATGGGTCTTCAATAGCAGTGTTGTTCTCCTCGAACCAGTCCTGGTGGTTGCGTTGTTTGGGGCCGAGGACTGCCTTTGATGTTTCTTTCACTGCGTCTCTGAACTGGTTCTATTTCTCGTTTGATCTTCCAGTGAGTGATCCCTTGGCAGACAGATTGTTGTCCAGGCAGGATTGGAATGTTTGCAAATAAGATGGATCTCTAAGACGACTCACATTGTAAAATGCGCGAAATGTCTGGGCGCGTTTTGGATGGCAAGGCGCAATGCGCATTTATAGAGTCACTCTAACCAATCAGTGGTCTGTCCAGCATTCATCTCCTCTCATGGCTCTGGTCATCCGTACATCTTGGATGTCTCACCGGCGTACAATGATGTAGTCAATGAGATGCCATTGTTTTGATTGTAGGTGCATCCACCTTGTTTTATATTTGTTCGCCATTCTGAACACAGTGTTCATGATGGTGAGTTCAAAGTCTGTGCATTTGCTGAGTGGCAGTAGGCCGTTGTTGTTCATTTTGCCCACACCATGTTTGCCAAACACTCCTTTCCATCTTTCATGGTTCTGTCCAACGCGGGCTTTGAAGTCTCCCAGTAGTATCAGCTTGTCATTTGTGGGCACTGAGTGCAGGAAGGCACTCAGGTCAGAGTAGAACTGCTTGATGGTCTCCTCTGTGCTGGTCAGTGTAGGGGCATATGCCCTGATGATTGTGGCATACCGGTCTTTGCTGAGAGGTAAACAGATCTTCATGAGCCTCTCGCTGATGCCCACTGGCAAGTCTGGCAGCTGTTTGAGCAAACTGGTCTTGATGGCCAGGCCAACACCATGGATTCTCTCTTCATTTGAGGCTCTACCTTTCCAGAAGAAGGTGTATCCAGTGGTGGGTTCGCTGAGTGATCCCTCTTCTGATAAGCGTGTTTCACTTAGAGCTGTGATGTCGATGTTATATCGCGCCAGATAAATACAGAAATAACATATAGACAACATGCTGGTCCAATGTAATCTCTACATGGTTTACCATGTGTAGCTTACAAACAACCTAACTGAAACATATAATTATATTTTTATTATACTGTTACCAGTATTATACACCTATCAATGCAAGGGTTGTGATGTAGTCAACTAAACAGGTTCAGGAGAATAAACAGTTGAATTTTTTTGTAAACATTTACATCTCACAAATTGGGATATATTATGCAATATAACTCAATATATTGTTCTGTTAATTGTATCAGTAAACTATCAAATGAACTAATAATAATAGCTAACATTTATCTAGCACTTATTATGTGCCAGGAGCTGTGCTTTACAACTATCTTATTTGATTCTTACAAGAGCTCTAGGGTATAGGTGCTATTATTATCCCCATTTTATAGATGAGGAAAGTGAGGCAAATAAAAGTTATGTGACTTTCACAGGGTCATATAACTAGTAACTCATATTTTCCTGATTCCAGGACAGGTACTCTATCCATTGTGCCCCTTAGCTTCCTTGAAACATACCCATCTGCTTCTAGGGGCTAAGAATGATTTTTACATTTTTAAATAAAAGAAAATATCATTTAAAATATTTTAAATGTTATTAGCTAGACAACCCCATATTAAAACATTTGGAAATCCCTGATTTAGACTTAAGAAAATAATGGAGAGAATGCTAATAATTAAGAATTATCTTTAAAATGATTAGTGCAAATATTTTTGAGAGTCAGATGTCAAACAATTACCAATACAGTGTTGACTTAATAAGAACAAAAACATTAATGATTAAGAGAATAATTATCACAACAATGGATATAACACATCTATGTGAAAACCTACACAGTAAATATTTTGATCCTATAATTTTGCAATTCTTTTCCTATTGTCTATCCTTTTGCTTTAAAATAGATTTTAGATTGAAAGCTATATATATATTTTTGCCAGTACTACATGTATTAATCAGGGATGATGAAGAATAACAGAAGAAAATGAGTTATTTTTCTGATATTTGGTTAAAATCTTTAGCTAGATACAATTAATCAATTAATAAATATTTATTAAACACCTTCTATATATTATATACCTAGATATAGAAGCAGTTATATGGCTCAACATACGGGAGTAAGCAATGAACATGGAGATTAGCTGAAAGAAAAGCCACAATCCCTTATAGCCTGGGCTGCAGGTATGGATCAGTCCAGCCTGAGGAGAGGAGATCAAGAAAGAAATCACCAGTCCCTTAGAGCTGGTTCTCTAAGCATGAACCACTGGAGGATAAGAGACTGAGGAGGAAAGGTCTTTCAGGAAGAGAGAGAGAGATAGAGAGAGAGGAAGTTAAAGATGAGCTTGGCCAGAGGCCAAGCTCCAGGAAAGACAGAGAAGGGTGAGGGGTGATGAGGTAAAGAGAGCTGGCTTTCTGTGGATGCTACTATTTATTATTATTGAGATGCAAATGTACACAATACATATGGATGAATACATAGTGGATTGCCATTGATCAATTGTAAATTACTACAGGGGCATGGTTTGTCTCAGCCAGGTGAGCACAAAGAAACCTGAGTTCTTGCCTAAACCTGGGGGACATTGGGATCAAGGTTCAAAGGCTGTACTTGCCATGCGCAGGACTGAGCATGTGCTCTCCTAAGACAATCTTTACATTTTAACTATTTCCCTTGACCATAGATAGGTGTGGACTGTTACATATACGTACATCGTTGTATGGATGTTTTTTTTTCCTTCACTCCATTAGAATGTGAGCTCCTTTAGGGCAAGGTCACTATATAGTTTTGTTTTGTTTTTGACTTTCTTTGTATCCTAGTACTTAGCAAAATGCCTGGAACTTAGTTAACACTTAATAAATGCTTGTTGGGGTATGTAGGCCCTAATTGATCACCTTAGTGAAATTATCAAATTATCAATAATATGGAAAGAGGTCTTGATCAATGACATGAGTAAAACCCAAGGGAATTGCATGTCAGCTACAGGGTGGGAGAAGGGAAAGAACATGAATAATGGAATCATGGAAAAATATGCAAAATTAATTAATTAAATAAAATATTTCATTAAAAAATTAATAAATGATTGTTGATTGATTTACTAATTATTGACTAAATTCTTCATTTGTAGCATTTTAATGACAGAATTAAGACATAGCTTACTATCTCACTGTATTTTTGACCCATTTACCTTTTATTTTGAAAAATTCACCAAAGCAAGAAAAAACTACATGATGCTCAGCAAGAATACATAAAAATCGTAGAACTAAGAGGAATCTTGGTGACCATCTTGTCCAAGACCCAGGAGAGAACACTGAGGCCCAGAGGGATCTTGGTTGGCCCACTACACATAGCTAGTTTGAAGTAAAGAAATCTCTGTGTATAACAGGAGAATGCTATTAATACTAGGTCCAGTGCAACTGTATCTCCTTACCATTCCATTCCTAAAAGGAAGCCTACAAAATAAGCACAGAAAAATCACTTATCTAAGACATATAAAAGAAGAAGACTGAGAAGTCACCCAGGAAGTCACATTCCATGTGAATATCTTTTAGGCAACAGCTATAATCAGAGTCAGGAAATTCCCTCAACATTCTATAATTTATGTCATCTGGACCCACTGCTATGTATATGTCCAGAATATACAAGTATTCTCTCACCTGCTTCTTGCCACTAGTTAATTTTTCTGTCTTCATTCCTTCTTAATTATTCCAATTTTTCTTCTTTTCTTTTTCTTGTTGAATATAGACCATCTTTAATGGATTGGGTATATGCCATTGAGTCACAACTATAATTATTTCATTTCTTGCTATCTTTTTAACCCACTAAAACATCTGATTATTAGAAATGTCTTTATTTTCCTGTCATCTATTTCTTCTTTATTTACCATTTCCAGTTAAGTCTCTAAATAATAGTCTTGGGATCAAAATGGGATGCACTTCGATTCTTCCCTGAATATCTGTCAAATTTTAAATGGAAAATAGATTGCAATATTCATCCTTTGAAATATTAATGATTCGTTAGTTTTGCACAATCACCGCCCCCCTCTGGGTCTCTTTATTTTTCTTATGAGCTACATGGCCTCTTCCGGCTTTGTTATCCTATGATGTTTTGATTCTTTGCACCTGCATAGGACTAGTTAACCTTTCTCGTAGTGTTTGCAAATGTGCTGACATGCATGGATATGGAATTAACTATAAGAAGTGATGTAACTAAATATCTGTACCTTGTCAGGTATCTTTATCTAATGTCTCTTCTTAGTGCAGAGAAAGCTCTGGGTGCTTAAGCAAATCAAGTTCTGATAAGCCTTATAAACTAGAGAAAGGTTTAGCTATTGGTTTTGTGACAAATGTTTATTTGTTATCAAAGAACCAACCTAGCTAAAGAGCAGAGATGCTTATCATAAAATAACTTTCACCAAGGATGAACTTTTTCAACCATAGCAGCTTCAGAAGACTAGCTACAAATGCATGAAGTTACAATCTGTGTTGGTGGCAGGAGTAGACACACTGATTAAGTCACACATAGTGGAAGTGTTGGAGTAAGTAAAGAAGTGATATACTTATAAGCATCTTTCCACTGAAAAAAATATGGCATGACCACTGAATTAGCAGAAGATTTACAACACCTTCTGTTCTAGCTTGCCCCCATTGATTGACAGACTAATCTGTTGGAGGAAGAAAAAAATCCATTTCTTATAATTGGAACAAGCTCTAACAAGTATTTTAAACCTAAAATGCACTTTGAGCCATAGGGACCATTTTTTTGTCTTTCTTTTTATTCCCAGCATTTAGTAGAGTACCTTTGTGGTTTAGTCATTTTCAGTGATGTCCAACTTTTTGTTAACCCCACTTGGGGGTTTCTTAGCAAAAATATTGGAGCTGCTTACCATTTACTTCTCTAGCTCATTTTTCAGATGAGTAAACTGAGGCAAACAGGGTTAAGTGACTTGCTCAGGATCATGCAGCTAGCAAGTGTCTGAGGTCAGATACAAAATCAGGTTTTCCTGACTCCAAGACCAGCACTCTATCGACTATACCACCTCTCTTCACAGTAAAAAGTATCTGGAACATATGAAATGCATTATAATGCTTTTTTAATTAATTGAATATTATTCAGCTATTTTAATTAGAAAAGAGGGATTATAGGGATGTCAGCATAGTTATAATCATAACTCACATTACTTTGTCCCCTTATGTAAAGCAATGACATTCAAAAATAACTTCATTGGTATATTGTAAACTGACCTCTCCATAGTAACCTCAACCCACCCCACCTCGTAGCATTATTTAGTATATAGCCAAGACTCCTATCAGATGGTTGGTGACAATTCATTAATCATTTACTCTTTGGTAACTACAGACAAGTCACTTAAACTCTGGGAAGCTCCTGGGCAAAATGAGGCATTGGTTAAGGATATGTCATTGATAATCTTGTAATTCAAGCTAGCACCTAGTATTCCCTCACTGGGGCAACAGGATGATGATAGACCTGTTTTAAGTACCTATGGATCCCAAATGCTCTTAGACATTGTTTTGACCAACATCATTGCATTATAGAACCCGTTGATAATGATATCTGCTGATCTCAGAGTATTATAAACATAGTATCCTATAGAAAACTTCTCAGTAATGCTCATAAGCTCTTCAGCTTGGACATTTGAGACTACATCTTGCTTCTGAGTCAAGTGAATATTGAAGAAATAGGCTTATCAAGGAAGAACAGACAGAGAACCCTGATTGTGGCTGGGGGTCTGGCAGCAACAACCAAGGTAATGAATTAAAACGACCACCTGGCTTTTCTGGGAGTTTGGAGACCAGTGTTTCTACATGCATAGGCAATGCCAGTTCAGAAGATAAAAAAGGCATCTGAGAAAGCCTTCCTTTAAAATATTGATAAAAACAGAAAATGGTGTTTGATGATACCAGAAGACTGGCCTCAAAGACTAGACAACACAATGCAAAATGGAAGCACAATTCCAACATAATGGAACCATTGGAACCACAGAACAGCTAGATAGTTCAGTGGTGAGACAGCTGGAATCAGAGAGACCTGAGTTCAAATTTGACTGGATACTTATTAGCTATGTGACTTTGGTCAGATTTCTTAACCTCTTTTTGCTTTAGTTTGCTCTTCATTAAAATGAGGATAATAATAGATACTACCTCTTAGGGCTGTTATTAGGATAAAATTAGATTATTTGTAAAGTCTTTTGCAAACTTTAAAGTGCTATGTAAATTCTAGTGATGATGATGATGCTTGAATCAATGATGACAAAAGTAAATGGTCTCATTAAAAATAATTTTATGTAAATAAGGAATTTAGTTGGGGACTTCAAAGCCAAACTGGTAAGTAAGCATTGACACATAGTGGGGTGTTTTCTTTGGCAACACATACAATAAAACCAAAGTTATAATGGAGAGAGTTCCAATGTTAGAGTCAGATGCCTTGAATTTGAGTGACAGGTTTGATACCTACTAGTTGTGTGACCTTGGATAAATCAAACAATTCTTATGAATCTTAGTTTCCTTATCTACAAAATAGTACAATTGAAATTTTCATCATTCTGTATTTGATGACACTAAAGCTAAGAAACATGACAGCAATTCATAATAGGCCACACATTAGTTTGTCTATCATATTTATTAGAAGGATAATTGCAGAAAAATCACAAAACAATATTTAAAGAATAGAAGGTAAAATCAGATGTAATCAATGCATGAAAGTCCTGGATCATACATCTCCATGAATTTTCATATCTGTGTGAAGCACACATGTTCAAACAACAAGAAGAAGCAGTGAAGTTTATGATTAGGAAAGTTCTGATGTCTGGGGCAACTTATAATGCTATACCTCAGCCCTGGGTGTTAGTGTGCTCTTTAACCCCACTTTATCTGTTCCTCTTCTGAGTCTCCTTGATCTCTTACTGGATAAAACTAATTATTCTTTACTTTCTTAGATCACTGAAGTTCTCTCAGCAAAGCCACAGTGTTATACTCTTTTAGGGGAAAAGTGGCTCCTAGACCCAGATCTGAGTACTGGTCTGGATTTTCTAATATTATTCCACTTTTTTTGTGACTCCAGAGAAAAGCAAAGTTTTTCACTTGTGTTCACTGGAATTTTTAATATTTTCTCTCTCTTGATTAAAAGAAGTCATAAAGTAGTTCTGCCTACAACACAGGATTATGCTTTATTTCAGTTAACTAGCTGCTGGAGCATTTGTACAGCCTCTCTGTCTTGTCGCCTCCCCAACTCTAGAAACTGTGGTTTCAAATTGAAATTGAAATGAAAGTCACTAAATTGTACATAAGGACCTATTTGGGCTTCATATTGACTTAAAAAACCAACCAATGAATTAAAAAGATTTATTGAGTGAGTATTATATGCCAGATACCATGTTACAGGTTAGGGATACAAAAATAGTCAAAAAAATTCTCTGTTGTCAAAGAGCTTACTATCTAACATTATTCATGTTTTATTGTATTGTTATTTGTTTTGTTAAATATTTTCCAAATACAAATTAGTCTAGTTCAGTGTGCTAGAAGTCTTCACACGATCTGAGAATTTTGCTTCCTCCAATGAGTTCCTAATAGTTGTGGCTCCTGACCTGTTTCTTTTGGTATATTTAAGCCAACTCTTTCAAACAGTGAATCTTTTCTTTTCTTCTTCTTCTCATGACATCATCAAGGGAAATTGATATTATGTTCTTTTAATAACTGAACTACACACATGCTACTAGCAGCAAACTAAGAATAAACATGGACAGTTTAAAAATATTTCTCCCCCCTCCTTGCAATTTTTTTTAAAAGAAGGTTACTTGATAATACCTAAGGCAAATTAACTTTGAGAGGGGAGAATGATTTCTAGATGAGAAGGCTGATCATGTTTCTGACAGTGAAATTCCATTATGATTTCAGCAAAATGGTGTTTTCTTGCAAAGTAATGGCAGATTTTCTTCCCCAGCTGAAATTTCAGGATAACCAATGCAAACCTCATACTCACAAGCACCAGTTGGCGCTACCTCCTTTAACAAATTTTTTTCCCCGAAGTAAATAATTGTTACTGGCTGAAATTACTTTCCGCTGCGGCAAAACGGTCCTTCTGTGGCACAGTGGGGGACTAATGGTCAGATGGTATACCCTTAACTTGCCGTGATGCAAGCTTTTGCAGTGAATCTTCCCTGTTCTATTTGAAACACTTAGCTTTTCAATGGGGAGTGCTCAGAAGGAGAGGAAAATTGCTCTGGCATCAGAATGAAAACAAAGAGGGAGAAAATGGAAACAAAATTGGTGAGAATCACTTCCCTGTTGCTCAGTCCTTTTTCCTTCCTTATTGTGCAAATCATTTGGGATTTTTTTCCAACTTTCTTATAGCAACGACTATCTGCCTGGAAGACTGAATGTAAATTCCACAGGCACAGCTTGCATTAAATGAATATTAATCGACCATGATACATGTCCTATAAGATTGTCAAAATGAATAGGGTCCCAAAGAAGTCCTCCATAGGTAATGCAATTCTGGGGCTACTCAAACTCTCTTGCACATACCTGAAGCACAGTGAATAGGGGATCTTGGCTTGGCCTCTTACTAAGGCCAACCCAATGGGAATGAGGCTGATAAACATGTTCCCTCTTAGAAACAAAGTGCCCATCTGCATGAGCTAAATTGCCTGAGCTTAGAAGCCAAACCGCCTGCGTAGAAGAGATTATTTACCTCCCATAAGTGATGGAGGCTCTTTTGGCCCTCTTTTCTATACAATAGGATTGACCAATTATTTTTTACTACTTTTATTGATATAGATATGTTTTCATGTCATTGTCAAATAGGTTACTGATAATAGCATATGTGATATTATAGCATCATTAACTGTAATATAATTCCATGTGTAAAATACTAATTACACAATTACATTTATTATCCAAGCTCTTGTATGGCAGCTGAGGCACTTCAAAGAGAGCTAAGCATGGAGTGAGGAAAGGCCTGGGTTTGAATCAGGCCGGCATCATTCTCTATCTATTTAATAGCATAGACCATGGAATTAGAGCCGAAAGGGACCTCATAGCTCTTCTAATCCACTGCTCTCTTTTTTACAAGTGAGGAAACAAAGGTCCAGAAAGGCTAAGTCCAACATTAGACAAGTAGAAAATATCAGAGGAAATAATTAAATCCAAGTCCTCTGACTTTAGAGTTTTTTTTTTTTAACTATATAAGAATGATTATGGAGAAAATAGTTTCGCAGTTCTCTTATATATTTAAATTTAGGGTAAAAATCCTTTTCAGGCAGTGTACTGGATAGGGACTCACCCTTAAATTTGGGAATATGAGGGTTCAAATCCTGCTTTAGACATATGCTAGTTGTGTGACTAGGCCGAACACTGAACCTCACTGTCATTTGCAAACACTGTAGGAGACTATGATTTTCTTAGGACTTTTAATAATAATAATACCTAATATTTATATAGCATCTTAAATTTGGTGAAATGCTTTATAAATGTTTTCTCATTTTACTTCACTACAACATCCCAACAACTCATAAGGTTTGTGCTTTTGTGATTCTCATTTAACCAAATAAGTACACTGAGACACAAATCACTTGCATAGCTAGCAAGTATCTAAAGCTAGATTTGAATGCAGGTTTTCTTTTCTCATGGTGTAGTACACAACTCACAGTGCCATTTAGCTACCTCTGAACATTTTAAGTTTTATAATGAAAAAACAGGAGTGTTTCAATGACTCCCTATCTTTGGAGTAGGAAAGGAACATAGAACTTTCTCCCTCTAGTAGTAAGGATAAAACCAATCGACATTCATTATCATGTCCAATTTTTGTCAATATCTTCATAGATTTCCTCCAAGGACTATCCATCCAACAAAAGGAAGACTTTTGTTTTCTTCTTTTCGACTGCTATGCTATTCTTGCTACATATTCTCCCAACACAGATACATCTCTTTAATTTGATCTTTTATTTCACATCTTGTGCATAAGTCATCATTAATAATATGCATCAACCTAGTTATCCTCGCCAGTAAGCATGTCTATGATGGGAGAGAGACAAAAGGATAGAGAGAGATCATACACACAACACATATATGTGAAATATGTTATATAGTGAAAATCTAGGTCACAGTCCTCAGTTTAAGAAAAAATATTATTGCCAATTTGGGGTAATTTGTTTCAGACTTTGGGATTTGTATTTTTCTGAGATATTGTGTTTCTCTTACCTTGTAAACAATGGTTCACATGCACAAGCAGTTTTTTCTTTGAGTTCTACTTTTGTTCAGCTCTATATGCAAAAAATATGTTTGACAGGCACCCGCTCCTGGAGAGGGTTAGATGTATCTGCCTTCATGATCTCTCCCACCTATACACTTTAAGCTTGTTTGCTTGTATTCCCTAGGTTTTGTTAATCAAACAGATCACAAGCATTTATTAAGTGCCAATTGTTTGACAACCAACATATCAAATATTAAAGAGACAAAAATTAAAACAAAATACCTGACCTTGAAGAACTTAAATTTTTTATCAGGACAATAGTATACACACACACACACACACACACACATAAATACTCATATAAGATATAGACATCAAGATATATACAAAGTAGTAAGGTAACTATCAGTGGGAAGGCACAAACAACTAGAAAAACAACAAGATGTGGGTGAAGAGGAAACATTTTAAGACTTGAAGCATAACTAGTGCAAAGGCTATGGAGTATGTGAATGGGGAATAACCACTGGGCAAATAAGGATGAACTATATTGTAAGCCCAAAGATGAGTAATAAGTAACAAGACAGGCAAAATATATAGAAGTCAGGTTGTGAAGAGTTGTAAATACTAAGCAGGAGATTTTATGTCTGATCTTAGAGATATTAGGGAGCAATTTGGAATTTACTGAGTAGCGAGGACGACATGGTCATATTTGCACTTAAGGAAAATTCTTAAATTATTTGGGCTGATGGGTGAAGGATGGATTACAATGGAAAGAGATTTGAGTTCCAGACACCTGAAGAGATGCTGCTGAAAAAGCCAAGGCAAGAGATGATGAGAGCTTAAGTTAGAGGACCCATGGGCAGACTATGGTGACTAAATATGAAAGAAAAAAATGATGAGTGGGCCAATTTTATGAAATGGAAGGGAATGGAATCAAAGATACAGTTGGAGGAGTTAATCTTAGTTATAAGAGCTACATCATATGAAATATTGTGGGAAACAGAGTATGGTCATTCTTTCTTCTCTCTCAGAATATTAGGGTGGGAATGGAAGAGAAGAAACAAAGGGAAAAATGGCAAAGTTTGAAATGTATCTGAGAGAAAACCATGTTTTAGGGAGTCATATAAAATGGGAAAATATGGGAGGAAGATAAGTAGGATGTAGAGGAATGTGTGTATTAACAAGGGACTAAAGATTTCAGAGAATGCAGAAGAATATAAAAGCAAGAAAATATAAAACCTAGATTAGGGTTGAATAGAAATAGATGAAAATGACAGTGTGGGTTTAGTTTATAAGAGAAAATGATTTTACCTAGGAAGATTTTACCTAGAGATTCTTAGTCTCAGAAATCAGAGGAAGAGAAAGCAATAATTGTTTTTAGCCTTAGGGTAGGAGAATGACTAGAAAGGGAAGAAAATGCATATTAAATGAACTATACAGTTCTAATCAGAAATCTGGTAAGAAAATGTCAGCTTCTTAGTTGATTAAAGGAAGTGGAGGGAGGGTCAATGGTATCTTCTTAGATGATTAAAGTGAGGGGAGAGCGGGTCAATGGTATTGGCAGAAATGGTTGACAAAAAAAAGGTAAAAAAAAAACTTTGACAATTTATCTTTTTACAATTTCAATATGACTATGGCATCCTCTCAAGTTGAAAGAACCCTTCAAAATATCTAAAGATAATTTTATAGAATAAGAAAAATGATAATGAAATTCATCCGGAGAACAAAAGGTCAAGAGCTTTAAGTAAAACAATAAAAAAGTGAAGAGAAAGGGTCCTAGAAAGATGATATCTCAAATTATACTGTAAAATAGTAGTTATTTAAAGGATACAGTATTAGTTAAAAAATAGAAAAATCAATCAGACTAGATTATATACACACACACACACACACACACACACACACACACACACATATATATATATATATATATATATATATAACAAATTGAAGTAAACATAGTAGTAGCAAAGTCTTCAGTCATCTCAAAGAGACCTTTTCTTGGGAAAAGGACTCACCATTTGACAAAAGCTACTAGAACAACCGATATTGGTGACATTTTGAGGAAATTAGTAGAAAAAGCAAGAAATTACCTTTCAAACTATAAAATAGAAGCATTTATAATCAATCGATGGATGAAGTAAATCATAAAAGATGAAAGTGGACAATTTTGATGATATTAAAATCAAAAGTTTTGGCAATAAAACAGGTATTAACATTAGAAAAAAAGTGGATAAATGAAATAAATCTTTACAATAAGATTATTTGATACAAGACCCAAATCTATGCTACATAAGAAACAGATTAAAATTTTAAAGAATAAGCTATTCCTTAAT
The DNA here is from genome assembly GCF_027887165.1 of Monodelphis domestica. Taxonomy (NCBI): domain Eukaryota; kingdom Metazoa; phylum Chordata; class Mammalia; order Didelphimorphia; family Didelphidae; genus Monodelphis; species Monodelphis domestica. The sequence continues at coordinate 541,787,717 of NC_077227.1, forward strand.
AGACAAATGGTCAAATGATAAGATTAGATAGTTTTAAAAAAAGAAATTCAAAATATCAAATAATTTGAAACAATGCTGTAAAACCCCAATAATTATGGAAACAAAATTCTTAAACATTATTTATTTATTGTAAACCCTTTAAAAATTGGGTTCCAATTTCTCTTTTTTCCTTCTCTACCCATTGTTGAAGTAAGCAAAATGATACCAATTATGCATATGAAATCAGGGGAAATCCATTTCTTGATTAGCCATGTTGAAAAAAATTAAAGGATATGAAAAAAAGCACACTTCAGTTTGCAATCAGATTTCACCAGGTCTCTATAAGTGGATAACATTTTTTTTCACTATGAGTACTTTGGAATTGCCTTGTATCACTATATCATTCAGAGGAGTTAATCTTTCACAGATAATTATAATTACATCACTGCTGTTACTTGTACCATAATATGGTTCTCTTGGCTTCACTATATATCAATTCATATACTCTCCCTTTGAGATCTGTCCAGTGGTCTCTCTGAAGATCCAGTTTTGTTTTGTTTTTTTAATATTTCATGGTATTGTTTTCAAGTTTATTTCCTTGCTTAACTGAAATCCAATTTGGAAAGTAGGCTGCTGAATTTACTAATCATACGATTGTCTTACAAAGGCTAGTAATTTTCTTGACATCTTAGAAAGTCTGTATTTATAACTCTTTTCTTACCTATTACTAAAAAATACCATAGGCAACTGTAGGAATCTGAAAACACCATTTCTACCATGTCTAGATGTGATGATGTGGTCAAGTATTGGAGATGAGAGACACTGTTTGTTCAGGCCTACTTGCATAGGCACCACATAGCTTTGTGCCATAGCATGGAGTTTTGTTTATTATATAGGCTGGTGATTACATACTTCTTTGGCACACAATCAATTTTCTAAATATGTGTTTCCATGGAACTTAACAACAGGCAGGAACTGTAAGGAGATAGTCAACAAAACATTGTTACTATAGATGAATGGCATAAGCAGGATGATCTAGAGATTAGTTCTCCCTGAACTAGGAGAATCATTGTTACTTTTGGTCAGGTTTCACAATCAATCACGATTACTTAGGAGATGGGTAACAAAACATTTCATAGCTGGATAACTGGTTAGAAGGCAATTTAATGACAGACCAGATTTGGGGATTTCCTCAATTCCTAAGTCACATTTTTCTTGTGTTTTACTAGTGTACCTGGAGATGTTGCTCTGGATATTGTAACATAACAAACCAGTGAAGTGTGTCCTGTTGACCTGGGCTTAAAGGTGATTCATGTTCTTGGTTTGCCTGGCTTGTAAGAGGAGTGAATGTAACTCTGTGGAGAGGGCAAGGGGGGGTAATGGGTAGTGATCTTTAGGTTTTAATTCTGTGAATGTAATCTTTTAGGGTAATAATCTGGAAGGATTAAGGTTGGATATATGTTTATTCTATTAGTCTTTGCTCATATATCATTTCTTTTATATTGGAGGGAGAACAATAATCTTCCATTATTAAGGGAAGCTAAAGAGAGAGAAGTCACAGAGAGGCATTAGAGGGGGTCTCAATTTCTGGGCATGGCCTTGCAGTTCCCATCTCCCAAACTGTGACCTTGTCAACCAGTGGGGGTATGGCCTCCAGCATCTTCCCAGGTTTTTTCTGAAACTATCCTCCTCTGCATTTCTTATAGTATAATAGACCACACCCCAAATAGATGAGGATCTCTTAAATTTCCAATTCTTTATCATCTCATAAAATTAATATAAACATTTTTGTCTGTACAGTTCCTTCTCTTTCCCTTTGATTTCTTCAGGATATATATCGGGTAGCTATATTGATGGGTCTGGATGAAAGGGTATTCATAGTTTAATAACCCTTTGTGCATAATTGCAAATTATTCTACATAATGGTTAGACTAGTTCATAACCTAAACAACAGTAAATTTGTGTCCCTGCTTTTCCACAACCCTTCCATAAACTATCATTTTCCTTTTCTTTTCTCTCAGATTAGTCAATGTGATAGGTATGAGGTGGAATCTCAGAATTATTTTAATTAGAATTTTGCTAATCAATAATCAGTTAGAGCATTTTTATATGACTATAGGTAACTTATTTTTTCTTCAGAAAATTTCCTCTTCATATTCTTCAATGATTGATCCTTTGGAAGGGGAAATATATATATATATATATATATATATATATATATATATATATGTATGTATGTATGTATGTATATTTGATTCAGTTCTGTATGTATCTGAGAAATAATGTCTTTTTAAAAGAAAATTGCTATTTTTCCCCTTCTAGTTATGGCTACATTGGTTTTATTTCTGCAAAAATGTTTTTTATTTTATGCACTCAAAATTACCCATTTTATTTCTGTAAAGATTAAAATTAATATCTAGTACTCCCAGTATTATGAGATAGTAAGACTAGCAAAACTAAAAAGCCACTCCTCTCTCCTCCTCCATTGAACCAGAGAGAGCCACATGCATGGAAAAAGCACTCCAAACTCCTCCCACATATAGAGACATACAAACAGGAAAAGGAAAAGGCAATTGTGGGAAATGTAGTCTCTAGAGTTCAAGATTCTAAATCAACACAATTCCCCGGTGATCTTTTGGGAGACCAGTCTCCCCACTGGATCATGAAAACATAACTAACTTATAACTTGAATTAGAGGTATATACAAATATTATAGTTTTAAAGGGAAATTACAATAATTTGGGGATAAGAGGAAAAGGAACAAAACTAATAATAAGTACATTGAAAAAAAAAGCCAATTGGGGGAAGTCCCCTTTGGCATAAGAGTGTACATTCAAAAACAAAAGCATTTAACCCCTCCAAAGTTCAAATTCAACATATCTCAAAGTTCACTCTTGATCTTCTGATACAGCATGGTCTGTACAGGCATCTTCACAGAGCCTTCTAGATTCTGGGAGGTAGTCTCTTGTTCTAAATTTGGCTCAAATTCAAGTCAAACTTCACAACAATAATATAGTCATCCCTGAGGAAAATTATAATACATTCCTCCCTGAGGAGAATACAGGGATGCATGTAGGAATAACACAAGGACAAATGGTTGAGTCATAAGGCATATGAATCAAGTATCAAAAAAATCAAGGAATAAAAGAAATTAAAATTTAAAAAATAGCTTCTGAGTCAGATAAAAATATAAAAAGAAAACTTGGAAAAAAATTCTGGGAAGAAGAAAAAAAAAGAAAAAATCACAACTTACAACAGGTTCTTGTAGTGACCTGTGTTCCATAAGCATATAACAATTAGTCACTAATCCAATTTAGCAGTCTGGACTAGAGTAAGTTGTCACATCATGAGAGAAAATAGAAAAAGAGACTAGATATTGAGACAAATGGGAAACAGAGTGTCCTGGTTCAAGTCCTTTCTTCATTTGGGGGGGGGATAATGGAGCCAGAACAAACAATATCAAATGCCTGATATAGAGTGTGGTACAAGGAAGTCCTACATTTAACACATGTTAAACAGCCACATCCTTGAGTCTCACACATGATCAAGTCATTGTGCTTTTTGTGCAGAATGTCATCAATCCCCATAGGATTGATTTAGTTTCTTTCACATTTTTATGCTCATTTGGCACTTTGCAAGTCAAGTTCTATGCTCCTTTGTGGTCCATTTGTCCTTGAATTAGAAATAGTCATTCGGCTAAAGTCTCATAATAGTTAAACAACTAGTGGCAGGTTGCCATAGTCCAAAGCTTTCTGGTTTTGTTTAGCTTATGCTATTGCAAAAAGTAAATATAGTTAATTTTTTTTCAATACTAGTGACATGTTTCAAAAGCAAAAACAAAATAAGAAAAGAAGGGAAAAATCAAATACCATATGACACATGTAGGAATAAAATAAAATGTTAAAATTGTGTATATTTCACAATTACAGAGGTAAAGTATAGGGACTAGTTTTCAAAATATAAGATTCATTTCCCATTTGACTTACCATGATCCACTGTGTGAGTGCAAATAAGGCCATAAAACAATGTGAGTGCAAATGAGGTAGACAAAGCAATAATAAATTAAAGAAAATACAAAAACAATTAGTAAATACACAAAATGCTACAAAAGGCACATCAGGTCAATATAGGTCTCTAATACAGATTATCTTCTATAAGGTAGTACATGTGTTGCCCTACAAACAATTTGGGCAAATACAAGGATCAATCAAATAAAGTGCAACAAAATAGTACAAATCCAGCAATAAAGAAGTCCAATAACAATCAATCATCAAATACAATCAGTGAGAGAAATTATTCAACATCAACATAAGGTACTTGTTTTACATGGCTACAATGAATCCATGAGTCCCTTTCTCCAATTTTTATGGCTGTTGGTATAGTTAATAGGACCTGGAATGGTCCCTCATAAGCAGGTTCAGTTGACCCAGTACGTTTGAAATTCTTTATGTACACACTATCACCTGAGTTTAAATCATGAAGTGAGAAATCAATGGGGCCTGCTTGAACACCAGCTCCACAGTTGTGGAGTCCTTTCAATTTTGTTGGTCATTGTCTGATATATACAGCAATGGTTGTTTCCCCTCATAACAGTGAGGTATAGGCAGGGGTAAATGGTTGTGCCTGAATAGGTGGATGTCCAAATAGCATCTCAAATAGTGAGATGTGTAAATCACCTCTGGGTCTTCTTCTAAGATAAAATAGGGCCAGAGATAGAATTTCAGGCGACTTTAAATGAGTCTCTGTGCATAATTTTCCAATCATGGTTTTAAGTTCTTTATTCATTCATTCAACTTGGCCAGAGCTCTGGGGATGATATGGTGTATGAAATTTAGGAGTTATCCCCAGACATGAATAAATTTGAGATAGCACTGAATCAGTAAAATTAGTTCCTTTATCCAAATCAATACGTGCTGGCAGGCCAAAATAAGGAATATATCTTTCAAAAGGATTTTAGCAACAAAAGCCGCTGTGGCATGAGCAGTAGGAAATGCTTCAGGCCAGCTGGTCAGTTGATCATCTATGACCAGACAAAATTTATACTGTCCAGCTTTTGGCATAGAGATAAAGTCAATTTGTAGGTACTCAGATGGTGTGTAATTAAGAGGATATCTGCTGAAGGCTTTTCCTCGAACGGTGTATTGATTAAAGGACTTGCAGGTAGGACAAGCTGTACATATTTTGGAGGCAATTGTAGTTATTCCAGATGCTATCCATACTCTTTAAATAGAGTATATAATACCTTGGGTGCCAAAATGACCATGTTTATGAATAAAGTGACAAATCTGGTTATAGAAAGCCCTAGAGAGTAAGGGTTTATCATCTGATGTTACCCATACTCCATTTATCTGTTTTGCTTTAAATTTTTTCTTCCATTTTCCCACTTCCTTGCCATTATAAGAAAGGGATAGATCCAAATCATCAGTAATCATTAGTGGCTTAATTAATTCAGGGCCTTCTAAGGCTGTAAATTTTACTATGATATGTGCTTGGTTATTTCTCCTAGAGACAGAGTCAGTGCCACTTGTACGTGCAAAGCAATGAATGACAACTATAGCTTTGGGGAGCTGATTGCCAGAAAAATTTCAGCAATAAGGTTTTCATTGGCAATACATTTTCCAGCTGATGTTAAGAATCCATTCTGAAGCCATCGCATGCCAACAGTGTGACATATGCCCAAGGCATAGCAGAAGTCTGTTTAAATTGTGACTCTTTTATCCTTTGCAATAATACAGGCCTGTTTCAAATGTGGGAGTTCTGCACCTTATGAGCTTACATTCGAGGGCAAGGAAGCCTACCAGAGTATCAAATTCAGTAACTCCTGAAGCTCCTGTATAGTGCACCCCAACCCTCATAAATGAAGAACCATCTGTAAATAATATTAAATCTGAATCACCCAAAGGGGTGTCCAATAAATCATTATGAGGTTTATCAACAGTGGACACTAATGATATACAATCATGTAAAGGTACTCCAGAAATTGGAAAATCAGGCAGGTAGTTTGCAGGGTTAAGAACTCCATAGCTTTTTAGTATGATATGTTCATTATTTAATAGAGTTATTTCATACATAGTAATCCTTTGGTCAGTAAATGCCTGTGCCCTATGTCTTAGTAACAATGCCTTGACCTTGTGTGGGCACATTATGATCAGAGGGCATCCAAATACCAGATTGGTTGATTTGGTTACCAGTAAAGCTGGCAGCCACTCCTCTAAGGCATGCTGGTGCTCCAGAGGCTAATGGGACAAGCTGGGCTAAATAATAGGCTACTGGGCATTGAGCAGGTCCCAAAAATTGAGTTAGAACACCTGAAGCTACCCCTTTTTATTTATTATATAATAAATTTATTATATTTATTATAATTTGGTATGCCTAGATCAGGGGCAGACAGTATATCTGGTTTTAAAGTTGAAAGAGTTGTTAGGTGTTCTGTTTCCAATTTAAGTGGTTCAGGGACTGAGTTTTTTGTGAGTGCTACAAGGGGCTTAGTGATTTCCCCATAGCAAGGGATCCACTGCCGACAAAATCCTGTTGCTCCAGGAATAACTCTCAATTGCTTTTTACCAGTAGGAGCACTTAACTTTTGGATATTTTCAATATGCTTGGGAGAAATTAAACAGGACCCAGCAGTTAAAATAAAGCCTAAATATTGAACCTTGGGAAGACAGAACTGAACTTTGTCCTTGGAGACCTTGTGGTCTCTCTTATGTAGCTCTAAGAGGAGGTTTTTGCTATCCACTTGGAATGCTTCAGTGTTTGGTTGGGCCAAGAGTAAATCATCCATATACTGAATTAAAGACTGTATTTACATTTTATGGCATCTGTATCAGCAGTTAAGAATTGTGTGAACAGAGTAGGGCTATCCACAAAACCTTGAGGCAGACTAGCCCAGGTCCTCTGAGAGCTCTTCCAGGTGAAAGCAAAGATATGCCTTGAGTTCTCATGTATGGGTATAGAGTAAAAAAGCTGAGCACAAGTCTACTACTGTAAAGTATGTAGCTGTGCTAGGAATAGAATAAATAACAGTATTTATGTTGGAAACTACAGGGTGTCTCTTTATAACATAATTATTCACAGCTCTCAAATCCTGGACAAAGCAATAGAGTTGCTTGCCATTGGTCCCCAGTTTGGGCTTTTTAACTGGCAGGATAGGCATATTTTATTCAGATTTACAGGGAATTATGATGCCTTGTTCTATTAGGAAATGTATTACTGGAGTAACACCCTCAATTGCCTCCTTCGAAAGAGGAGGGATGGAAAGAGGTGGTCTAGATTTTGTTTGAATTTGTACAGGGACAGTCAATTTCAGTAAGCCAACATCAGAAGATGATGTGGCCCAGAGAAACTCAGGTATATCAGTTGGGATCTCAAAAATAGGAGTCTCCTTCATTTCATGAGTATCTGAAAGAAGTACAGGGAGTAAAGTTAATGATTCCTCAGGCAGTTCCAGTGTCATAGAGCCATATGGAGAGCAAGATATTGTGATCCTAAGCTTGCACAAAAGGTCTCTACCCAGAAAATTTAAAGGGGAGACACATATTAAGAGGAAAGACTGTTCCACACTAAGGGGTCCTATGGACACTTTTCTAGAGGAAAGCTTGGGAAATTTTAGGAGTGTTCCAGATACATCCCTGACATTAACTGAGCCAATGGAACTGCAATCTGAATCAGGTGTACTCTTCAATACAGACCAGGAAGCTCCAGTGTCCAAAAGGCAATCATAATAGGTGTTACCAAGCTTTAATGTTACATGGGACAACAGACAGTAAGACATCAGGGTCTGGAAAATCAAAAGTTGTATTGTCTGATTAATGTTCCCTAGACCTCTCCTCCCCCCCCAATACACTTTCATAATCTTTGGGTAGTATCTTGGGATTCCCCCTGAAGGGCAGTAGGTTCCTGGGTGGTTTAGGGGCAAGCTCCACTCAAAATTTACTGCTATGGGGTCATTCGGTTTGAGTTGTCAGGTGCCTAATTTATGCCCTAGGATTATTATCAGTCCTAAAATTACAATTCCTGAAATCACCATTATAATTATTCCTATAATTGTTCCTATAAGAATTTCTCTGGTTGGTATAGTTCATCAATACCTGGGAAAAATTCCTACAGTTCATCATTTTGTGGTCTTTCTTATGACAGAATTGGCAGGTAAGTGACTGATAGGTTCTCAGAGCGGGGCCAATGCCATTGATTGATTAGGTTCTTGGAGAGGGGTTAGAAATGGTTGGTCATCATGCCCTTTGATTTGTTTATCAATCTTTTCCTCCAAAATTTTGATGTGTTTTCTCATGGTTTCTATGATATTATTAACCTCTTTCTGTTTTTCCTTTTGGCCTTTAAAGTCATAAGAAGCAGTGTTTTGGAACTCTTCAAGGTCCATCTGAGGCCACCGTAGGCAATGCATCTTTAAATAATCTTGGACCTCCCTGCAAGAGTTGATGACAAAATGTCTCCTTATTTGCTTAATATCTTTGTCTTTAGAAATAGCAAGGTCTAGATATCAACCCCCCAAGCTCAATGAGCCTATTCACAAATTGAGGGTGTCTCGTTTTCTGATTGTCTAAGCCTTTCAAATTTTGACCAGGATTCCCTATACTCAGAGCATTCTCGCATATCTGTTAAAATGACATCCCTACAACAATGTAATTGCATCTGGTCGGTGGTACTGTTATAATCCCATGCAGGATTCTGAGCTGGCCAGTGTGGTACATTACACCCCCAAACCTTGTTAACATGAGAGATGATTTTATTTTTCTCACATTCCGTTAGAAAAGCATTGAGCACATTCTCAACATTCTTATAGGACAGGTCACATTGATAAAAATATTAGCCATCTTCTTAGTCACAACCAAAGGTTCAGATTCAAATGAAGGTATATTATGTGTCAGTTCTCTAATTTCTTGGGGGAATAAAAGGAATATGGTGTCTTAGGGTCACTACATCCCCATTGCGTCCTATTTCAGGCACTTCCCTTAATGGGAAAAGGAATGCATAGTAGTCATCTGATGTCTATGATTCCTTAGAAATTGACTGTGGGGGTGCCGCGGCAACATTGGTAGGAACAGATATGGTAGCAGATTGAAATTTTTTTGGAGTTGGGGCTGGTCATGAGGTGGGAGAAATGGCAGGAGAGGATTGGGGGTTAGAAGAAAGATCAGGGGAGTTAAGATCAGACAGGAGTTGCAGAGTATGAGAGAGATGTTGCAGAGAATGACAGAGAAAGGTCTGTACCTAATGTATATGAGAGGGCTGTCTCATTTCCAGTTTGGGAGAAAAAGTTTCATCCTCAGGAGCAGGCTCACAAAATTCAGACTTGTTTTGCATGGAATCAGTATTTTTCACTAGGCCATGTAAGTGTTTGAAATATTTTGATTGAATTTTCTGTCAGCCTGCATTTCTGCTTTAATCTCTCATGTAGTGGTATCTTTTGTCTTAAGAATATAGATCAAAAAAATAAAATGTCCTAGGATTACAAGAAGGAGGAGGGAATTTGGAATGTTACATGCTTCTAATTGGTCAAAAATCTTTCTTGCATGGTAGCATTTATGTTGCTTAGCATTTTGATCAAAAAGGAAAAAAAAACAATAATATATATTTGTTTTTTATTGATTTATTTTTTAATTGTTTTTATTATAAGGGGTGGGGTAGAAGGTGAGGGTATTTAGCTTATTTAATGTTTTATAATTTTATTGGATTTTTTTTTAAAGGAAATTTTTTTTTAATTCTTTAAATCATTTATTTATTTATTTATTTATTCCTGCCATCTAGTGGCAGCAAACAAAACTGTAGCTAAGCAGGAAAAGGGGAAAAAATAAAAGAGAAGAGGGGAAAAAAAGAAAAGGAAGAAGAAAAGGGAAGAAAAAAAATCAGTTTTCAATATTGACCTCTAGTGGCCCTGAGGCAGGGAGGGGTTAGGGGCGTGATTAGGAGTGGTTAAAAAAAAGAAGGCTAGTACCTTCCCAGCCAACACAAAGAACCTAGTGGATCCTAGCGGCAATCAACTGTCCAATGGGGAAAGGGGCTTCCCTTCAAGATGACTGGGGAAAGGGAAACTTATACTCACCAGCTGGAACAGAGATCAGGGCAGCAGAAGTGGCAGAAGAAGCAGCAATGTGGTGGTGGGGGACAGGCTGGAACTACCTCTGGGTAAGAAAAAAAAATCCCAACAGGGGCTTTGGGCCACAGGTAAGAGAAGCCAAGCCAGGTATGACTAGGCTTCAGCACAGGAGTGGGCCCAGGATGCTGTGACTGAGGCAGCAGGGGAACAGCTTTTCCACCAAGTCCCCTAAATTAAGGCAGCTGTGTGTGGAAGGGCAGCCGGTTTGTAAAAATACTCAAATACTCACAGCTAACAGAGGCTTGGAAGGTGGGAGGAGAGCTGGAGGAATGGGCTGAAGCTGGGTGGCTATAGAAGGGGTTTGAAAACTACTAGTAGAAAACCAGCTTTGGTTGCAAACCAGTAGCAGTTTTAAACTGCTAAGTTGCTCAACTGTAACCAGGATACTGGCTTTAAAGAAAAGGAAAAAGAAAAGCTGAGTTCTAGAATCCTTTCATGGTCTGCCAAAAATGTAAAGATTAAAAGTAATATCCAGTACTCCAAGTATTATATTTAATAATATTCAATATTTATCTTGAAGTATGAGGGAGTAAGGCTAGCAAAACTAAAAAGCTGCTCCTCCCTCTTCCTGCCATGGAACCAGAGAGAGCCACATGCACAGAAAAAGCATTCCAAACTCCTCCTGTGTACAGAGACTCATAAACAGAAAAAGGAATAAGGGATTGTGGGAAACATAGTCTCTAGGGTTCGAGATTCTAAATCAACACTCTTCATATGATCCTTTCTATTTTATTTATTCAAAAGCTCTTCCTTTATCCATAGCTGTGACAGATATTTTTTCCATTCCCCCAATTTATTTATGATGTTGCCATTAATGTCTAAATCATGTATCTATTTTAACCTCAAATTGGAAACAGTGTAAGATGTTGGTCTATGTCTAGTTTCTTCCAAATTGCTTTTCAGTTTTCCCAAAAGTTTTTGTGTAATGGTGAGTTCTTGCGTTCACAGCTTGGATCTTTGGGAAATATTAGATTACTATGATAGTTATAAAAATATATTGTGCACTTAATATATTCCAATGATAAATTGCTATTTTCTTTTTTAAAATTATTTAATTGATGAATTTAGAGCATTTTTCCAGGATTAGAAAGATTATGTTCTGGCCCTCCCCTCCCCCAAACCTCCCATATCCAATGCACAATTCCACTAGGTTTTGCATGTAAATCACTGTTTTCTACAAGCATCAAATTGTTTTGATTATTTTTTATTTGTAATATGGTTTGAAATCTGATTACCTCAAATTTTTGAGTCCCTTAATATTCTTGACCTTTTGTTCTTTAAGTTGAATTTTGTTATTATTCTTTCTAGCTCTGCAGACCAATTTTTGATAGTTTGATTAACATGCCATTGAATGAGAACTGTCATTTTTGTTAAGTGTTGTGGCATGGCAATGATTAATTGATATTTCTCTAATTGTTTTAATCTATCTTTATATGAAAAATGTTTTAAAATTGTGTTTTTATATACTTTCTGGATCTGTTTCAGCAGCTAAACTCTCAATTATTTTATGTAGTCTGAAGATACTTTAAAATGAATTTCTCTTTTTCACCTCTTCTTTCTGGATTTTTAAAATTATATATAGAAATATAGAATAGATAATATATAGAATTTTGATGATTTATATGGGTTTATTTTAGAGCCTGAAACTTTACTAAAATTGTTTGTTGTTTCAACTAGTTTTTTACCCATTTTCAAGTATACATTCATATTATAGGCAAAGTATACTTTCATATAATATGCAATGATATTCACTTCATTATTGTGTATACTCTTTTTCTTTTATTTTTCTTATTATATTGCTACATCTAGAATTTCTAGCATAAGACTGATTAATAATAGCAATAATAGATATCCTTGCTTTATCTCTGATCTAATTGGGAAGGCTTCTGGTTTGTCCCCATTACTAATGATGCTCATGCTTGGTTTTAAATAGATAAATAGATAGATTTAAATAGATACTATTTAATTTTAAGAAAACCTCCATTTATTCCTATGAATCTTACTGTTTTAATAGGAACCAGTATTGTATTTTGTCAAAAGTTTTTTTCCACATCTATTAAGATGATGATATAATTTCTCTTGGTTTCATTGATAATTATGCTTAAAGCTTTCCTAATATTTAATAAATCCTACATTCTTGGTATAAATCAAAGAGTAATAGTTTGCGATAAACTGATGTAAGGAAATAGGCAAATTAAAGTAATACTGTGTCCCTCCCCTATACTCAGACTGGCAAAAATGAAAAAAAAAGAACATAAATGTTGAAAAGATAGAATTTAAATGGATATACTAATACACTGTTGAGGGACCTATAAAGTATTCCAAACATTGTAAAAGGTAATTTGTAATTAAGCTCTAAAAGTTAAAAAACAGTGACTACTTTTTGATTTAAAGATTTATTGTAGCTCTCTTCATAGTCCCCCCAATACAGCAGACTATTATGCTCCAGAAGAAATGGAAAATGGAGAACTTCAAAACTTAAACTAAAAATATCTCCAAAAATTGATACATATAAAAATAAACAAGGGGATATTTTTATAGGATGAAAAAAATCACAAAGAAAAACAACTTTGAAGAACTAGATATCTGCTCAGTGAAAAACTAGAATTAACGAGGAATAAAGAGCAAGATTTTACTCAGCTCCTACCAGAAAGGTGATGTTCTTAAAATGAAAGATGGACACATTTTTGGATATGTGACCAATAAGGGGTCTTATTTTGCTTGATCATTGATATGGGTTTTTGATGCTTTTCTTTTTTATCCTTTTCAATTCATTTGGAGGAGGAAAAGAATAAAATAAATGCCTATTAATTGGAAAACAACAAAATTAAATTTTAAAAGAAAATGAAGGTGATTTTAAAACAATTTTTAAAAAGATCAGTAAAATGTTTAATAAAAAAATTAAAGTTTCCAATAAATTTGAATAAAGTGATCAAAGAATCAGGGAACCAGAATTGGAACGGACCTAAAAAGCATTGTATTGGACCTCCTAATTTTAAAGATGAGAACCTTGAGAACTATGAAAATGAAGTGACTTGCCCAAGGTTGTGTATGAAAAAAATATGACAGAAGGGAGATTTAAACTTAGATCCTATGATTTTAAGCCATTGTTCCTTCTACTATCCCACATTTACTCTCTCATGCCAGCACCTCATCACATGTCTTTTTGTCTTCTGAGAAAATATCCCTTTTTCTTAATTGATTCCGACATAATCTGATCTCTAATTCCCTCACCACACTGGTCATTCTCATCTAGATATATTCCAGCTTGTTGATATCATTCCTAAAATGAAGTTACAGAACAGAATAGAATATCCTAGATTTCGCCTCACACTGGCAACATAGATGACTGATTAGTCAATAAGCTTGTAACTAACCAACTATTCACTTTTCTCAAAAAATGTTTATTGGACTGACTAGAGGCAGTTTACCTTCCTCATTATGAATATTATTCTATGCTATGTAATAACTAAAATTCACAATAGTCTCTATACATATAGTATATCCCAGAGAGCCTAGATCAGTGCCTTAGTCATGTAGACACTCAATGAATGTTCATTAAATGAACTTCTATTTCTGATCAAAGAGCACATGTTTTCTTGTCTCTTCCATATAAACAGTAGTAAACAAAAGGTTCTAGGAGGACATTGGTGGAAATGGGAATTATTTACTAGAACAACCTTGACTGTCAGGTCCCTTGAGCGATTATTTACACACTCATTTGCATGGATCTGCATAAATCATGATGCCATCTGTACTCTTCTTCTGTGATTAAATTTAACAGAGTAAAATAACTTTGCCATTGCAAAAGTTGTCATGTTTGATGTCTTCTCTATCATTTTTGATTTTGAGACTCCCTGTCTCTGCCACCCAGGTCCTTCAGACACAGGCTGTCAACCCAGAGTCACTGACTAAAGTGTTTTGGTCATAGACCTCTCTTTAACTACTTATTTCCATAGTAACATTAAAAATACACACATTTTGAAAAGATTTTTAAAAATCTTGGACCCTCTGACTCACTGAAAATATGTGGTTCGGTAGATCTGTTTCTCTTGGCTGGTAAGAAGACAGGAAAACTGTTGTATTCCAATTGAAGCACTGTATTTCCATAGTCACCAAATTGTTCAAGTTTGTGTATTAGGTAATGACCTTATTAACCTGATTAAATAAACTGGGGACTTTTCAATCCATTAATATAAAAGAAAAGTGATGAAAGGAAGGAGACTTTGTAGAAGATGGATGATTTGGTGAAATTAGTTGAATTTCATATAAAAAACAACTTCTTGAACATACCTACCCATCCAGTGCCAGACCCAGTGTCAGGAAAGATTAGGTTTAAAACCTGCCGATTTAATTTTTGCCTGAGTTTCTTTATTTGTAAAATGAAGATAACTGCTATAATCCCCTCAGAGTCTTTATGAAACCAGTACCAGACATACCCAAAGTGCTTTGGAAACCTGAATGAACTGAATAAATATTAAGTTATCATTATTACTTCACTTTTTTCATAATTTCTGCTTGAGTTCAGATATAAATGATTCTGAAACAAGTCTCCATCATGTTATTATTTTTTTATTGAAGTTTCTTCAGAATATTGCACAATTGGATAAAATGGATTATTATGATGGGATAAGAATCATAATATAAGCTTCTCTTCTTTAAAACTCAAAGCATCTTTAAAAGAATTCCAGTAGAATACAATATTAAGACTAATATTGCCTTCATCATGTTTCCACGTGGATTTAATTTCTTCACTTGATCTTTATATGTTGAGTGTTTTTCATTCCACATAATTTGAAAATTATGGTTATTTGGTATAGTTATTTATATTAAAAATACTGTTTATAATTTTGATGGGTCTGTATTTGTGAGGAATAAATTTGTCTGTTGTGTGGTTTTGGTTCCTGTAAATATTTGTTACATTTTCAAGTTTGGCTTGTAATTTACATTGGCAGTACAGGAATTATTCATTTGTTTATTCAGGACAGTGAGTTTCTATTAAACAATTCTACCCAATTGATCAGTTGTTTCAAGTTGTTTCCTAGGTGTTAGTTTTAACAAACTCTAGTGATAGGTTGCACAGTTCTTATTATTACTATTACTTTCATAATTAATCATGTTCTTTTTTTCTTATTTGCTTCAAAAAGAAATGACAAAGTCATTGCTACACTACTATTCTTTCATTTTTAATGTGCAGACTATTGTCTGTAAAAAGCTTTTCTTTTTGTACTTGAATAAATGTTTTGATTTAAGTTTTAGTTCCATGTAGTTTGGAAACTATCAGTAGTTGTCACAAGTGTTTCTTTTTCTTAAATTTTTATGAATTGTTGGAAAATCACATGAAATAATACTATAATATAGCAAAAGAATAATACATCTGTGAATTTTCAAGGCTAATTTTAGGTCTTGATGCTATGGGGATTTGTTTTCTGTTATTGCATAAAAGCTTCCAAAGTGAAGAAAAAAGTGCCATTCCACCCCATTTCCTTTGCTACTTTCCTGACCTGGTTGAATAGGAGGGAGAGAGAAAAATACCATTCTATTGTTTTCCCCAACTTGTACCCTAGCCTGAGCCTGATTCCATACAAGTACCCTTCCACAATTCCAGCTGCACATTGCTGACTAATGACTTGACAGAACTATATCCTGAGGTCAGAACTCTAGAGATATTGATAATGTGCCTAAATTCATTTCTCAATGAGTAAGAAATTTCAATCCAGTCACCCCACCCCCCTCCATTCTAGTGACTCTGAATCCCTCATTATTCAAATACAATTTGCTGTTTCCTACTCTTCACTTTCTTATTCCTGTCCCTTTTAGTCTAACCTCTTTCCCCAACATTGTTCTATAAGAAAGAAGCTCACCTTCCTTTTAAAACTTTTTCTTTCCTGGTTCTTTCATTTTTTGGATATCACGGAGATGCAGCTAACTCTTGGTGACTTGGTGTCCCTTTTCAGTCCTGATTAAACTCATTCTTGTGACTCATTGGTCAAAGGAAGGTAATCAGAATGCTCCTTGAACCCCATTGTCATTTCCAAGTCCATCTTCTGCCACCATTACTCAGTAACTTCTTGTGCTTTGAGCTTCATTCATTCCATATTTATTACTCCATGAAAATGTTTGTACCTGTTGTCTATTGACCTCCAAGATAATTCCCTTTTTTCTATAATGACTCTAATGCCTCTCTCTCTTCCCCATCATTTACTCCCTCCAACACTTTAACTATTCAGTTCCTCAATTTATTCATTTCCTATCATTTCCTTCACTATCCAACCTCAGCTATACCAAGATACTCTAATGTCCTTGATTTTGCTTTAAACCACAAATGAATGAATTTTATGTTGTTGAACTTTCAAGTTTCCTTATCTGTTGTCATTCTACATCTTCCTTTGCCTTCAAATCTCAATCCTTGATCTTCATCTTCACTATGACCTTCAAACTTTTGACTCCTTAGTTCTGTCTCATGCTATCACTTCTGCATTGCCTATACTATCTTCTCTTCCCCATCTTGATCTCTTGATGAATCAGTTCAACTTCACACTGTCATCTTCTCTCTAGTCCTTTGTTCCTTTGTCCTATCACTATGCTTACCCTGTCAAATTTCAACTTTAGTTACTCCTAATATGCACTACTTTTATTCCTACTCCAGTTCTCCTCAATAAGGCTGGAGAAAATCATAGAACTGTGTAAGTCTATGATCTCAAGTAGGCCCTCAGTGTAACAAGATTATACTTCTTGTTACACCTCTCTAGTTACCTCAATTTCCAACTTATCTTAGTGTCTTTTCCAAGTGTTTTCATCACCCACTAAATTTCATGAAATTCCTTATCTTCTCAATTAGAACCTTGACTCATACTTCCCTAAAGAAAAAAAAAAAGAGAACTCTCTCATCTTTTCTGTTCCTCATCTCATATGACCCCAAAGTCTTTTGTCACCCCTCTCTCACCTCTGTCTCATATTGGTTGGCTCTTCTTGTCAAGGTGACCTTTTTACTTATATACCTTAATTCTCCCATTCTACTATGTCTTCTCTGGAAGTTTGTCCACTCTTTCATCCCCTTTCTCTAATTTATCTTTAATCTCTCCCTGGCTCTTTCCCTAATCCTACAAATATAACTGTATTTCCCCAATTCTCAAAAAAATTCTCACAATCTGTCATTCTACATCTCTCATCCCTCTCTTTAAGAATACCCCCAATGATGGTTGCTGCTACTTCCTTTTTTCTCTCTCTTTTTTTTATAGTTGGACTTCCTACTTTATCATTCAACATCTAAAACTGCTCTCTCCAAATTTATCAGTGATCTATTAATTACCAAACTTAATGGCCTTTTCTCAATCATCATCCTTCTTAACCTCTATGCAACCTTTCACAACGTCAATCTCTCTTTCTCTCTTCTTGATGCTCTCTTTTTTCTTGTAGTTTTCCTCCTATTTATCTATCTGACTCTCTTCTTAGGATCCTCTACTGAATTTTCATCCAGATTATGCCCTCTAATTTTGGGTATCTTCCAGGGTTCTGTTCTGGGTTCCAGTTTCTCTTTATACTAAGTCATTGGGCAATTGCATCACATACTATAAAATAAATTATCTCTATGCTAATTATTTTACAGTGTATTTATTCAGTCCTAAACTCTCTCCTAAACTCTATACTTGCATCTCTAACTGCCTGTTGGTGAGCTTGAATCTGTAGACATCTTAAACTGAACATATCTAAAACTGAACTCATTATTTTCCTCCTCAAACCTTCTCTCTTCCTAACTTTCTTATTTCTCTGGAGGTTGCCACAATCCTTACAGACACCCAGACTAACAACCTAGGTGTCAACCTTATCTTCTCATGTTCTCTCTCACTTCCCATATCCAGGCTACTGACAAATCCTTTTGTTCTTGCCATTCATTGTGTGTTTTCAAACATGAACATACATTGTATATGTATATGTATATACATTGATGTGTATATGCACATGTATATCTATATGTATGTGTAAATACACATTGTGAGAGAAGTTTGGATGACTGACTGTAATTGTTTGCATTTTCTTTGAATGCACTTTATATTTATTTTTCTATGGATAATTTATTCCCCAGCCCGTTAACATTAAAAGTTTCATTTCCTCAGGGGTAGGGATTGTCCAGTGTGCCTTTTCTCCGTGGGCAGTACAATGCCTATCACAAAATAAGTGCTTAAGGAGTGCTTGTTGAATTGATTTAACCACTAGGGTCTGCCAAATTCAGACAGTATTTATTAGCATCGTCACTATCATCTCGGTCCAAGATAATCCATTCTCTCTTTGTCAGGGCACAATAACAGAGATAGTACACTGTCTGCAATGCCTTTCTAAGCATGACATGCTGACAGCTGTTCCTCTATAGGTAGGATTGACCCTAACACTCCATCTAAGAGTGACTATAACAACAATTATAAAAAAATTAACAATGGATGCTTTTCTAATATAGCCCTAAGGCAGCTGAGACGAAGGGCATCTGAACAACAGGAATAGATATTCATTCCTTCATAGGTTGCTCACTGCCCTGTCATGTGGATTCAGATTCTAAGCTAACTAAGGTCTACATTGAGACTTTTGGACAGGGAAACTTGTTGGATAAATTACCTTTCAGCTTGGACACAGATCACCATGTCTGAATTACATCTACAGACATCCTTAAGCCTAAAAGCTTTATGAAACTGGCTTACTAAAACTATACATTATTTTCTCAATTATTTATATATCTGTGAATTCCTACAGATAGATTGCTATAAATATACAGCTATAGATAGATAGATATAAATAACAGATGGCAATATATGGATATGTAGACATGTATATGAACATACATATGTAATAAAATGCATATATGTAGAAATGTCTTGTAGATACATATACATATCTATAAATATATGTACACATTATAAATTAAAGTAAAATGATGTTTTTGTTCTATATGCATATATTCATATATGCATCTATAGATATAAACATACATCTATATAAAGATCAGTATCTTTAAATTTATATCTATAAACATTTATACATATATATATGCAAACTACAATTTCAATTTCATTATATATATATAGATCCCTATAAATCTATCTATAAATCTAGATCTATATATTATCTTTGTCTATCTAGGTATATAGTATATCTAAATGATAGTAATTAATATATAGAGATAGATGATTGATCTAGAGCTATAGATATTTGTGTATATACACACATGTTTATCAATCATATGGGTATATCCATGACACATATGTATTACATGTACAAATTTATACATGTGTATATACTAATGTAGATAGATAGACAGAGATGGAGATACAGTGATAGGTAGATATATAAACAGATAGATAAGCATGTGTTATCCTAAGTACATAAAGATATAGCTACATATATGCACATATATGACTGAGAAACAGTTTCAATTTCATTTCCAGTGGTTATTTTTATTAGTTTCTTTTTTAAACCCTTACCTTCCATCTTGGAATCAATACTGTAAATATTGGTTCCAAGGCAGAAGAGTGGTAAGGGCTAGGCAATGGGGGTTAAATGACTTGCCCAGGGTCACACAGCTAGGAAGTGTCTGAGGCCAGATTTGAACCTAGGACCTCCCATATGGAGGCCTGGCTCTCAATTCACTGAGCTACCCAGCTGCCCCTCCGGTGGTTATTTTTAATCTTGTTTTCTCTATGTTGTTGTGGCCACATATCTGTTTAGTGTAAGGATGAAGGCAGATCAGCAGGAAACAAGTTTTTCCTCTGCTCTGGTAAACTCTACAAGTGTCCAGATGAAAAGAAAGGCCAGCTTGAAAAATGATTAGACAAGTCTATCCACAGTTAAAAGCCATGCTCCTAGAGCCTTTTCCCCATTGAATATTCTCCTCAATAACCATAATTTAGTACTTTCATACCATCTTACACCAGACATAATATTGTTTTCATTGGCACAAATATTTTTAAAGTTTGTCTACAACAGGAAGTTGAAAGAACAATTTACCCAGGGATAGAAGTAAGATTAAGCACTCACATATGGACTCCAAGTATCATCTTAATCATTATCTTTTATTTTAACCATTTTTTTTGCTTTCTGTCTTAGAATCAATACTATGTATTGGTTCCAAGGCAGAAGAGGAGAAAGAGCTAGACAATTGGGTTTAATGACTTGCCCAGGGTCACACATTTAGAAAGTATCTGAGCCTAGATTTGATCCGAGGACCTCCTCTCTCTGAGCTTATCTACTGAGTCCCATACCTGTCATTAGCTTTTCCAGCATCATACCAGCAAAGATTCGTCTTCTGATTTAATGTTCTACCTTAATTTGACAGTAGAAAAGAACCTCAGTGATCATCTATTTCAACTCACGTGTAAAAGGAAGCCTCACTATAACTTTTCAGACAAATTGTTAGCCAACACCTTGCTTGAAGACCTCCAAGGAAAGGGATCTCATCACCACTCAAAGAAGCCCATTCCATTTTGTTCATCTTTAATTACTCACAAGTTTCTCCCCATATCATCTAAAGTTTCCTCTTTTTAACTTCCATCCATTGCTCCTTGAAGATAACTGCCATGTACTTCCTGAGTTTGCTCATCTCTTTGCTAAATGGTACCAGATCTTTCAACTTATAGACTCTTTACTGTTCTAGTTGTCCCACTCTGCAGTTTCTCAATGTCTTTCTTAAATAATAATGCCTGGAAGTTAACAGAATACTCCAGATGAGGTCTGACCTGTAGTCCGCTATGATATTGGCCATCAACTCTATACATATGATTACCAAATCTTTATCTCCAGTTTTTAGTTATTTCAAGATTGGAAATTTCAACAGTTTCCTGGGCACTCTCCAGTAGAACTATTACTAAACACATAGGGCTGTGTCACTTCCTGCTCCCTCATATCTCCTTTATCTTCTAAACGTATTGCATGTTTTCCCGGTTACCCAGGTTTAAACTATGAGCTTCATCCCTTATTGCCCTCTTCCTCTTCCCTCAACATGGTACTTTGGATTCCCAAATAAATACCTTCATAACAAATACTGTTATTCAAAGTTGGAATGAATTACTTCAGAAAGGAAGAGGAGGGGATTCTGCCTTTTCGTGATTTTTCTGCCAAGGGTAGGTGACTGCTGGTCAGAGATTATGTACAAAGGATTATTATTGTTGTGATTAAAATTCACTGGAAACCATATCATAATTTATAATTCTTTATTAAACAATAAAAGGCAAGCCAGAGAAAGAAAAAGCACCAGATACATGTGACTAGCTATTTCCCTTAGGAGCTTCCTCCCCAAGTGCAGTTATGCCAGCTCCAAACCAGACATAATTATTATTATCCCCAATTTAAAGATGAAGTAACTGAGATCACACAGATTGCAGTATATGAGGCAAGATTCATACCTACTTCTTCCTATTTCTAAGTCCAATATTCTATCCCCTTTACCAATTTTGTGGTCGTTGTTGTTATTCAGTTGTTATTTAGTAGTGTCTGATTCTTCATTACCCTATATGAGGGTTTCTTGGCAAAGAGACTGGAATAATTCCCTACCTTCTTCTCCAACTCATTTTATAGATGAGGAAACTGAGGTAAACCGGGTTATGTGACTTACCTAGGATCACACAATTAATATGAGTCTGAGGCTAAATTTGAACTCGGGTCTCCTTAATTCTAGGGCCAATGCTCTATCCATTGCACTTATCTGTGTATACGATACATCTAACTGCTCTCAAATATTTTGGCTCTCAGCCAAACACTACTTTCTCTCCATTGTGCTACATTCTATGATTTCTGTAATTCTTTAAGGGATATTAAAGTTGCTGAATTTGGCAGATGTTCCAGTAGCTTCTCTTTGTCAAAGACAGTTGGGGTTTGGGAATGAATGTTGCTGGTCCTCCTGGTTTCCCATTGTCTTTTTGATTCAGTTTCACCATAAACTCCCCTGTGAAAAGAATGACAAGATTCCCCAATTTCTCTCTCCATTTCCATTTTCTATAGAGTTGAATTTTTTATAAGTGCCCTATTGTCTATTCCTGTCTGGTTTAGAAATGACTAGAGAAGTCATATCTGTATTTGATTGAATACAGCAAATTTTTTACATGTGGGCTTTCTTAAGGGCAATCACAGACCTTTAAAAAGTGAACAATTTGTAAAGCAAATTGTTATTCAGAGAGCCAGTGGTGAACTAGTTCAAAGCTCATGTGATATTAAACCAAAAAAGGTTAATTTTTAAAAATGTATATTGAAAAAAATGTCTAATGTGCTGCTTTTAGTTAGACCTAGAAGTGGATCATAATATATGCATTATCTTCCATGTAATATATTTTGCAGTATTAAGCATTTCTTTTCAGTCCACTGTGCTATAGAATATGGTTTAAGGAGCAAGTTACATTTTTATGATCATGGGTGCATTTTAAATGAATAGGCTCTCCATATGTAAGTCATGTGAAATGGAAATATTAGCTTTATCATTATTTCCATTCTTATACCCAATTGTAAATTTCTCTATTGTCGTTTTGTATTATTATTACAACTAAAACACAAAAGGCATTTCAATGCCAAATAATCATAAAATTATATACTTAGAGACTAAGAAGAAACTCCAGAAATCATCTAGTCACCCCTTTCCTGTAATTTACAAAAGAGTAAACTAAGGCTTAGAAATGCAAAATGACTTGCTCATTAGGAAATCTTTAAAAATAGGTTCTTTGACTCGTCCAAGGATCTTTCTTCCTATCTGTCCATTATGCACTATTCAGGAACTGATGGGGAGGAGAAGATTATTTTGTAAAATGAAATTGGCAAGATTTTTTTATATGCTAGCAAAAACATTGTATGTGTATGTGTTTATGATCATTTTTAAAATAGAAATATCTTCAATAGGGATGCTGAAAAACATATTAGGAGTTAAAACCAAGATGTGAGTCCTGCTTTTGGCCATTGGATAGACTCTTGCTAGGGATTTTCTTGTCCAGGTAGTAAGCCAGTCAGTAGTAGTTATTAAAGATCTTCTTGTACTAGATGACATTTGGTATCTTTGCCACTTCTGATGTCCTATAATTTGCAATATTAAATGTGATATCACAGGCAAACACATGAGTCATTTTACTTGTATAGTCTCAGATGCAAAACAAGGTGAAAAATTATTTGCATTTCCCAACTCATAGTTGTTGGTTTGTTTTTGTTTTTTTGAGAGAAGCACTTTTTAAACCTGTAAATCTTAAAGGGCTACATAATTGGAAGTTATCATTATAACTATTACATGGGGTGTGAATTCAAGTGCCCTCGTTTGAAAACTTCAAAAACTTAGCAAAATATTTTTGCAAAAATGAATCAGTTAAAAATCATATCTTGAAATGTTTATGCCAATTAACTCTCTAACCATAGCTTTATTTTTTTTTGGTCCATCTAAAAGGCAGCACAGTACATTGGAAAGAATGTTGAACTGGGGGCCAGAGAATCCTGAGTAAAACTTACAATCTCTCCCACCACTTGTTATCTATGAGTCATTGGCCAGCTCATTTAATTCATCTGACCTTTATTTACTATTTTGTAAAATAAGGTAATCCGACTAGATGACCTCTGAAATTTCAGCTCTATTTATCACTCCAATAAGTGTGAAGATTATATTTTTTCTATCACTGTTACTTTGTTCTGCTAGATAACTAAATTGCAAAATGGACAGGGTCGGGTGTGAAGTCAGAAAGTCTTGATTTTGAATCCTGATTTAGCCACTATGATGATTATGAGGAGGAAGAGGACTAAATATTGTTACATAGGATCATGAGGAGAAGTGCCTTCTAAATATTAAAAAGGATACTGGAATTGAAGAATCAAGAATGTCACACAGCATAAGAGCTATGAGGCAGAGTCCACAAAAGAAAATAAAGAGACATTTGAGAAAAATTAGTGGATCTCTAATTTCACTACTTGATTGAACTACCTGCTTGGGGTCATCCCAACATGATGGAGTCCTTCCTTGCTTTCTTTTGACAACATAAGATTATTAATGGAATAAATAAAATCATCCAACACATCTAAGCTTACATGTGGCATCAAAAAATGAACAGGTATTCATTAAGCACCTACTATGTATGTGTCAACCATTGTTCAATGACTTGAGAATATAAATAAAAAAATGAAATGATATCTATTCACAAGGAACTTACATTTTAACAGGGGAGACAAAATGACAAGTGCATATAGAATAAATACAATTAATTAAATACAAGGTAATTAAAGAATGAGTCATTTATAAATTGTAGTGCTGTCCTTTGGATAAAAAGAAAATATGGTTCACTTGATTTGAAAGAATGGGTCTTCTAATTATTTTACTAGGAGAGATTTACATTCTCTCTTTACTGCTATAACCCAGAGCAACCTAAAACACAAATGGAGAACTATGAGAGTAGTGACAGCTCCCTGACCTTGTCTATTCTCTTTCTCTTTCTTTGTTTGTCTCTTCCTATCTTTTTGTTTCTCCTTTGCTCTCTCTCCCTCCCTCCCTATTTCTCTCTGTCTGTGTCTCTCTGTATCTCTGTCTGTCTGTCTGTCTCTCTCTACCCCCTCCAGAATAATGCCATAGATGGTTCAGTGATGAGTATACTGGGTTTGAAGTCAGAAATCCTGGTTCTGTCAACAACTGCCTGTGTGGTTTTGTCAACTAAATTAACCTCTTTGGGCTTTGGTTTCCTGGTCCTTAAAAAAAGTGTTGGTTATACTTGATAACTTTTAAGTTCCCTTCCACTTTAAAAATCATACTGTGATCATAAAGGCAACAGATTTAAAACTAGAAAAGAGCTTAGAGGACATCAAGACTAAGGCTCTCACTTCAGAGAAGGAAACAGGTCAGTTAATCTTTGTGTGTTTCATTTTAATTGGTAAATGAAGGACTTCTTCTTTACAGTGGTATTATGAAATTTAAATGAAATAATGCATGTAATCCACAATTTGAAAAGCTATAAGTGTCAATTGAAGTGTCATTATTATTATTATTATGCTTTTAAATCCTATACTTTCTACCATCTTGGCTCTCACCCTCTGGTATATCTATTAGTATCTTTACTGACAAGTTTACAGTCAACTAGCATTTAAGTGACCAGTAATGTGCTAGATATTTTACTAAGAACCCAAGATGCAAGGAATGGCAAAATAACAGTCCTTAACAGTCTGACAAGATCATCATCTAGTGGAGGGCTCTCAGTCAAAGATGAACCTGCCTGAAAGATATTCCAATCTACCTTTGATTCCAATTCAATTCAACATGTATTATTTAAGCACTTATTTTGTACAAAACTAATTTATTATGGCTTACTACTACGTATTTTCTACAATTCCTTGTTTCACTAGATTTGCTTTTTGACTTAAGTATGGTCTAGTGCCATGATGTACTCTATTTTTCTATTCACAGCTGTAAGCACTACAAAGATAACAAAACTTCATGGAAACCCACTGTGTGATCAGTGATGGAGCCGAGTGGTGCTCCTGAAGGCAAAGACCACATTTATTCCCGGGACAGTTTACAGTTCATTAGCAAGCAGCAGTCAAAGCCATCTGACAGTTGGCCAGAACAGAGTGCTAAACTGGATTCTAATGAGCTTTGGAAAATTTCTTAGAGGGATGCAAGTATCCCAGGAGTAGCCTCTGATTGCCCAGAGAAAAATTGCAAAGAGTTTGATAGATCTTTGCCTTTGGATTGTCTCTGGGGTAATTCTGTAATGCAGCATTAGGAAGACACAAACACATTTTCACAGGAAGAGGCCGCTTCTGCCAAAAGCCAGTAGCAAACTTGATGAGCTCCACAGACTCTGTGTCTCTGATTTACCATGGTTCATTCAGCTGGCCCTGTGAATGCAGGACCAGGAATCTGAAACCAGTGACATTTCCAGGGGATATGATGAGGGTCAATTGAATTTTATGATTATATCACAGAATCATAGGATTTAGGACTAGAGGGGATCTTAGAGGCCATCATCAAGTACCACCTAATTTGCTTTTGTTTCTTAAAAACAACAACAAAAAAAGAAACTGTCTCATGCAAGGACAAATAATTTCACCAATTTAATGGAAGGGGTCATTGTCAAGGCAGGAATTCAAGCATATATCTTTGTATTCCATATCCATATCCAGAGTTCTTTCTCAAGCCATTGTGATGACATCTGATAATGCAAGGTTTTTAATATGCAGAGAAAGTATCCTCTGTTTTTAGGAAATATGTCAATCAAAAATATTGTTATTGAATACCCACTATGTGTCAGACACTGCTAATGTTATCTTATTTGATAGTCACAATGACTCTATGAGATAGGTGCTGTTATGATTATCATTTAACAGACAAGGACATTGAAATTGTCATAAGTGAAGTAATTTGCCCAGAGTCACACACCTAGGAAGTGCCTGAGAGTGGATCATTCAATCAATTAATAAACATTTATTTAACATCTATTATGTGCCAGGTACTTGTGCTAAGCATTGGGGATACAATAAGAGGCAAAAGATGGACTTTGTAATCAATACACAAACAAATATACACAGGATATATATATATATGTGTGTGTGTGTGTGTGTGTGTGTGTGTGTGTGTGTGTGTGTGTGTGTATATGATATATTTATAAGGGGAAAGCACTGGCATTAAGAGGGATTGGGGCAGGCTTCCTGTAAAAGGTAGGATTTTAGTCAGGACATAAAGGAAGCCCGGGAAGTCATGATTTGGGGCGAAGCTTCCAAACATGGGGGAAAGACAGAGAGAATGCTAATATCTGAGAGATGAATTTTTCTGTACCAGGAACAGCTAGGAGGCCAGTGTTACTTAATTTGAATTCAACTCTTACCAATTTGAAGCCTAGCACTATATCTGATGTACCTCAACTTTAATGAAGCACCTTTCATTATAATTTTTCTTCAAAATATTATATTTTTTCTTTAGAACCCACATGTATATTATTTAACTTTCCTAATTTTTGAAAATGGACAGGATTTTTCAGTAGGACAATTTTAATGTAAAATGGTAGTCAATAACCTAACTGAAAAATGTTTATTTTGAGCATTTTTATTTGCTAGAATCAGTTTATTTCTTTGTGGCCAGAATTTTATTTTCAATGTAGTGGTCATTTCTCTTGGCTATCCCATTCTCAAATAAAGCAGCAGTATTTGATTTAATCATGTTATAATAAAAGCACCATCAATGTCAGATCCCAATAGTAACAATAGTATTCCTTCCTTTTTATGTAGAAGCTAAATGTTCATCTCTGTTTTTGAAAAAGGACCACAAATAAGGATATTTTGGCTCACATGATTTAATTACTTAGACTTAGAGGGCAAAATGATTACTTCAAAGTAGTAATCTCTATTTTGATGGTCTCCACCTTATATCAAAGCTCACAATGATCTTAATTATTACAGTCAGAACCATTAAATTCATATTCAGTGAAATTCTAAATGTCAGTAAAGATCATATAGGAGAAAAGGGAACAATCGTATTTTAAGTGGCTACTATGTACTAAGAACTATGCTAAATGTTTTACAAATATCTCATTTGATCCTCACAATAACAATGTGTAGGATAACTAAGGCATCATTGTGATCATCTAATTTTGCCAGAATATTTATACATCAAATTATGATTTCTATGATTTTAATGGACAGCATGAGGTTCAATAAAAATATTGGGATATTTCAAGGTTTTTTGAGCAGTTTAAAAATGTACTAAAAGAATAAGGTTTTGTCTCAAAAATTTTAAAGTTAGCTTACTATTTACATGACAAAAATTACTCAGCTATGAAGTGGTCATAGGTGTCATCTACAAAGATACATGAGAAGATAGTATGAGGAAAAGTGACCATATTTCATAATTAATACTCAGAGCATGACAGACAAAACAATGTACTATATACTGAATCAAAAGACCCAAGAATTTCAAAGTTTTAAGGATCCTCAGTAAAGATTTAGCCCAATACATATGAGTAGAAAAATGCCTACTATAACTGAACTTTTCAGGCTGACATCCAGTCTCTGCTTGAAACCTCTATGAAGCTATTCTGCCATTTCCTTAGGTATTTCATTTCACCTGTGGAATTTAGGCTTGATTTTAGGGATAAAAATGAAATAAAACAAAACGTTTCCAAACAACGAGGTTTACCCAATAGAAATAGCCTGGGGGTAATGGGTTCTCCTTCATTGGAGATAATCAAGGAAAATGACTGACAAAGTATATGATATAGAAGAGATATTTTTCTTTTTCTTTCCTTTTCTTCTCTCTTTTTCCTTCCTTCCTTCCTTCCTTCCTTCCTTCCTTCCTTCCTTCCTTCCTTCCTTCCTTCCTTCCTTCCTTCCTTCCTTCCTTCCTTCCTTCCTTCCTTCCTTCCTTCCTTCCTTCCTTCCTTCCTTCCTTCCTTCCTTCCTTCCCTATCTTGCTTGTCTGTCTCTTTCTCTTATTAGCATTGCATAGGAGATAGAGTTCCTTTATCAGTCTCCATACTTCAGGTTTCAGGTCTGCCTTTAACACATAATGGCAAGCCATTTAATTTCTCAATGCCTCAGGCAGCACTCTAAGTGTAAACTGTAGAGCAGGTGTTGATTTGCACTATTTGAGGGAGTTTCTTTATCGGGAGTCCCTTATATGCATGAAATCATAAATGCATTCCTCAAGAATGGGTTGGACTAGATGGTTACTAAGATTTCCTCCAGCGCTAAAGTTAAGTGATTTTGTGAATTTTGGCACACTGACTTTCAAGCTGCCCCCAGAAGAAGTGTGAAAGTGGCTTAGGTGCTGGAGGCTTCTCTTTCTCCAATGCTAGGATGCCTACGCAGCACAGCAAATAGAGTACTGAGCCAGCCAAGATTCAGGAAAAGCTGAGTTCAGATATGGTCCTAGACACCAGTTGTGTCACCCTTGACAAATCACTTAAATCTCTGCCTGCCTCAGTTTCCTCATTTGTAAAATTAGAATAAAAATAGCAACTATCTCCCAAGTAGGTTGTGAGGTTCAAATGAGATAATGGTTGTAAAATATCCCCCACTATGTCTGGCAAATAGTAGGTGTTTTACAAATGTTAGCTATCATTATTGTTGTTGTTGTTTCAGTTTCTCTGACAGAGGTAGACACCGATATAGCTTTGCTGAAAAAAAACCCCAAACATTTTATATTTGTTGTTATATAAGAGGCTTTTTTGTTGTTTTTTTTGTTGTTTTTGTTCATTTTTTAATAATAGATGCCCCTATTTTTCTCTGGCTGTAAGTGTAGTGACCACACACAGTTTTAATCCTATAGGAATTGACACAGAAATTTTAACCTGCTCCTTTTTTTCTGACATGGGTCAATTTGCCTTCTTTAGGCAGCTTCATGACCCTCTATTCCCCGAAGCTCACCTTGTTGGTTCTGGATCTAATGTAGACACTGGATTAGTTTTATCCCTAATGCATCGCAGAGCTCCTAAACTCAAGTGATCCATTGGACAAAGCCTTCTCCAGGAACATAGTTCATAGTATGCCCAGCCAGGCCTTGGATGTCTAAAACTCTTTCTCTTTAATGGACTCCCATGGTAGGAGTAGGTACTGCTTTTGGAAAAGCAGAACCAGAAGAACTCAAAATTTAACTTACTGAGATCAATTAGACTTGAATTTGCAAGTTCAGCTCAGGTGTTTACATCACCTCTACAAATTGTATTTGACTTAAATTTTACAGGAAAATAATAGAAGGATGGCTTTCCCCTTTAGCCTGTAGACTTTCAATAGTATTCTGACTTGCCCTCATTCTCACGTGAAGGGACCCAGAATCTTTTAAATATCATATGCTTTAATTTTTACATAAATAAACAAACTATGTACCTGGGCAGAAAAATACTGCAGACATGAGGCAATCTGATATGGTAAAAAGAGCATTGGTCTTGGAGTCAAGTGACACAGATGTAAACTTCGATGATAGCTTTATAACTAAAGAAATTTACTTTGCTGCTCTGTACCTTAGTTCCCCAATATGTTAACTTGGGAAATAATCGTCCTTATATCCATCCATCACATTTTCTATGAAGTGACTTGTTGACCTCTCCTTTTATAGAAATGTGAGCTATTGTTATATTCCTATGTAATTAAAAAGGAAGCCTAAAACATGGCCACCAGATTTTTAGAAGTTTCAGCCTAGCCCCATATATCTCCATTCTAAAGCAGACTAATCCTTTCTTTTCCCTATCATTGCAACTAATATCCTTTTTATCATTGCAACTAATATCCTTTTTATGCAGCTGAAAACCCAGATCATGCATTTTTTTATTTGAAGACACAGTTATCAACTTTTTTTGTTGTCTGTTTTCCCCCTTTGCTCTCTTTCTGCTTCAAAACATAGGGGGAGAAAAATTAAAAAAAAAATATGTTGACAAGAGCCAGTTGTTGAAATAAAATATGTTGACAAGAGCCAGTTGCTAAAGTATTTGAGGGCAATCATGTGTGTCCTTTCCCATCTTAATAGAGAGTCTTAATGGTAGAGATATAGTACAATGTGGTAAAAATGTGCCCACTCTGGAAAGAATTTGCAAATAAATTCCCGAGGTCATTTCTCTTTGATCTTTCTAATCTATGGTACAAATGCATTCTCAGATTAGATAATACCATTGAAATTTTCAATTTTCTGGATGGCAAAAGTAATCATTTTTAGTTACTAGACAGTACAATCATTGACAAATTTCTAAAGAATCAGCTCAGCTTAATAACAAAGTACTATTCTTCCAATATCTACTGTGTCTCCTACCATAGCTCGACAGACAAAACAACTTAAATTTATTTATCTTTCATACGTTAGTTTTACGAAATACCCTAGTACCATTGGAACTAGAACTGAAAAGGGTCATAGATCTAATGAAATACACATTATAGATCAGTTTCCATAAATCTCATTTTATCAATGGGAAATCTTCCCATCCCAATCCTCTGACCAAAGAGGATAAAATAAAGTTTTCTGTTGAACACTTCAAGCTCTTCATAATCTTTTTCCAGATTGACAATATATTTCATCCCATTACACATTCTATATTGGTCTAATATAGTCCTCTAATAGAATATAAGTTCCATGAGGGCAGAGAGGCTATCTTCTTTTATATTTCTACCCTTGCTATTTACTTAATAAATATTTCTTAAATTCCTATTGAATTAAAATCCCTGCCTTCTCAGTACTCTAATTTCAAACCAACCTGAACTAATTGCCATCATTTGTTTGTGTCTTGCCTTCTCTAATCTTGATGCCTTTGTTCCTGATGTCCCCACAATTGGAAAATAATCCTTCCCCTATCCCCCAAACCATCAATTTCCATTATAGTCTCTCCCTCCCTTTGAGGACCATTTCAGTTGCTATATCCTTCAGGAAACCTTCCCTGATCTCTGGATGAAAG
Organism: Monodelphis domestica; assembly: GCF_027887165.1. Lineage (NCBI taxonomy): Eukaryota > Metazoa > Chordata > Mammalia > Didelphimorphia > Didelphidae > Monodelphis > Monodelphis domestica. The sequence goes on from NC_077227.1 coordinate 541,819,178, forward strand.
TGACCTCTCCCTCTACCTGTTACATGCCCTTTTCCTAGGCTTCTGCTTTTCCCTTATTACAATTACCTTACAGCATAGCTATCTAAATATGAGTTGCATCCCTCTCATAAGCTTTTTGAGGCCAAGATGTATGTAATTCTTCATCATTTTATACCTAGCACCTGCCAGAGTGCTTTGTGCATACTAGATGACTAATAAATGTTTCCTGAATTTTAATTTGAAAGACATGGGGAAATACTGAAGGGTTTATAGTATTTCTCAAATCTATCACTTTTAGGTTTATTTTCTGTGCTTTGGCTCCCTATTGATATAGCGTGAAAAGACTCATTTTTGATTCTCTGACCCTCAATTGGCATTGGCTGTCCTCAGTGTCTAAAATTCTCTCCCCCTTCAATTCTAAATTTTAGAATCCTGAATTTCATTAATAATCAACCAAAATGTCAACTACTCAAGGGTGTATTTGAAGTCCCAAAAATGAGAGTGTCTTTCTCTCTAAAGATATCTTCCATTTCCTCTGTTTATCTTTTTTCTGCTGCTTGAGACTTATAATGTCTTACCCATTAAAATGTAAAATATTTTAGAATAAAGATATTCTTGCTATTCCTTTGTATTTCTAGCTCATAATATACTTCTTAGAACACAGGGCATATTTCACAAAATTTTTTGGTTGCTTAGTTAAATGAAAAGGTTACAAGAGACCTATATAGTGGTCCCCACTTCTATCATTCTCTCTGCCTTCAATGATAATTCTGGGAAATGGAATATGAAGACATTTATCTATTGCTGACATCTAATACTATTATTCAGCTAATAGCTGAAAATACTTTTTAAAAGAATAATTCTAATCTATTTTCTAATTAGTTGAAGTAATTCTAAGAAATCCTAAATCAGACCATCATTTGCTAATATTGAAATATATGACTAAGTATTTCATTCATTATCTATAAATTGTACATTATTAAATTTTCTCTGATTTGAAGTATTCTACTTCTTTCTTTGATCAACGTAAAAATAATATAGTGGATAGAGTACTGGGTCTAGATTCAGAAAGATCTGAGTTCAAGTCCAGCTTCAGATATTTACTAATTGTGTGATCCTGGACAAGTTACTTAATTTCTCTACATCAGTTTTCTCATCTGAAAAATGGATATAATAACATGACTTACCTACCAGCATTGTTTTGAGGATTAAAAGATATATTTGTAATTCTCTTGGAAATCTTAAAGCACTCTATAAATGTAAGTTATTATTAGTATAACTATTATATATTTTACATATGCAGAAGATTTAGATTACCCTGTAAGTCAGGAGTATATCAAGATAAGAGTATATTTAAAAGTGGGAAATTTTGCCAGATAAGAATTAGGAGGAAAAATGATTCTGGTTATGATGGGTGATGTTCCATATTGAGGTGAGATCATGCAGTTGAAAATAGCTCTAAATTTGTAATTGGATAACTCCTTTTTAAATCCCAGCTCTTCAATTAATGAGCTGTGTAAACTTTGGTAAATCATTATCTAGGACCCAATTTCATTTTTTAAAAGAGGAAAGGATTAATTTAGATGGAGAATTCTTGAGCCAGGATATATTTAATGAAGTCTATGAACTTTAATGGGAAAAATAATATATATATATGTGTGTGTGTGTGTGTGTGTGTGTGTGCATATATATTATGTATATACTTATTTTCATTAATCTCCAGTAAAAATGTAGTACTTCATTCAAATATGAACTTAAACCAAACAAAGAAGTTTCATATGGCTCACCAGACTGACAAAGGCATTCATAATACAAAGATGGTTAAGAAACCTTAGACCACATCATCACTAAGGTCCTTTAAAATTCTAAATGTGATCCAAAGATTTTTATATTCAAAATTGTCTTTAATGTGCCAGACCCTTGATAGGTTCTGGGAAATGCAAATTATAGAGGCACTGCCTTCAAGAAGCATACGTTCTACTGACTCTGAAAAAAATTAAAATATTACTTCCATTTTGAAGGTGAGGAAACTGAGTCCCAGAATAATTTATTGAGCTGTCTATAACTCAACTGGAGGTAAAACCTGCCTCTGAATTTTACTCTTTCTGTGGCTTCAAGAAAGTCACTTAAAGCCCATCAACCTCAGTTTTCTCATTTGTAAAATGGGAATAATGATAATAGCACCTACCCCTCAAGCTTATTTTAAAGATGAAATGAAATGGCAATTGTACTATGTATTCCATATTAAAAACTGTAAAATACTGTATATGTATTCATTGTTATCATCATCATTGTTGTAGTCCTTATATTAACAGTGGTAATCATAGTAACAGTGGCAGCAGCAGTAGTAAAATTTGCTATTATTTAGTGTCTTATAACTAATATCAGATTTAGGTAATAAAATTCATATCTCTGGGTGTGAAAAATAGATGCAGTGCTGAACTTCCTATCTAGAAGAGCAAGACCCAAATCTCCCCTGTAATGCTTGCTTTGCTACATATCCCTAGCGAGTATCACTGTTCCACATCTGTAAAATGAAGATAATAAAGTCTCTCATACTTCCCTCACAGATTTCTTAGGTGAATGTCCAATGATTTAATATTTATAAAGTGCTTTCTAAAAATGAAAGCTCTCTATAATGAAAACTATAATTTTAAAAACATCATGACAAAAATAAAGGTTTAGAAATGATAATCGTTAGCATTTCCATAGCATTTTAAGGTTTCCAAAGTATTTTTTTACAGATTGATTTTGTTTGTTCTACCCAACAACTATAAGAGGTTGGTGTTATCATTATCCCCATTTTATCAATGAGGAAATTGTTTTTTAGAAAGTTTAAGTAATTTGGTCAAGGTTGAATTTGACCTCAGATTCTCAAGTCTACCAATCTCCAAATTCAGCACTGTCTCTGTGCTTTCTAGTTGTTGGACACATATATTTGATAGCATTTTTAAAAAATCATTAAATAGATTTATTTTGCTCAGATCATCATGCAAATAAAATGATCCAAAAATAGTAAGATTCCACAAATTTGGTATTTTATTAGATGTTTAGGAACACTATGCATGTAGAAGGATAGACAAATGTATTCTCCAGACCATTCTGGGTCAAAGCTTCAAATTCTTGCAAAACCACTTATCTGCTATGAAGGCCAATAAGAAGGCATTTTTGAAGACATCAGAAGAGTGAATAACCACGGCGCTCTTCTATATGGATATATGTACACATGCTGATGAGCATGTGATCGATGAGACATTGGATCCTTTTTTATCGGGCTATTTGCAGAATGCCTCTAACTTTACACATCACAAAGTTGCATTTTGGCATCGGCTTTACATACACATTTCTGAGAGTTCCACACCGCCTCTGAATCCTTCCTCAAAATGTTCTGACAGCAGTTTAAATGGTAAAGGGCCCGGGGATGTTTAAGGGATTGTTTTCATGGCCTATTGAAGAATAACAGCTTGCAGAGACAAGGGGGAGGTGTGTGTATGTCTGTGTGTGTGTTTGTGTGTCTGTGTGTGATTTGTAAGTTGTCGGGGTAACTCATGTTTATTGTCATTGCTTTTACCACACAGAATGAGAGGTGTTGTGTGGTGCAAGGAAAGTTCTCCCCAAATGACCCCAACAGACTGTGAGAATCTTGTGTTTGGTAACAGAAGACTTTCTTTTCTTTTTTCTTTTCCTGTTGCAAGAGAACCGGAAGCTTTTCACTTGGCATAAAAGGCATCTTGACTGCTTCTTGAAATGTATTCCTAGAAAATAACAAGAATCCTCCCTAATAATTATAATCTGGGTGAGAAAATGGGGGCAATGCTGCATATTGGACAGAGGGTTTATCCTCAGGCCAGAAAGAAGAGGGTTCAAGTCCTTTTGCCCAGGCAAATCTCTAAGATTCTGGTGGTAGTTAGTCAATAAGGTCTAATTCAAAAATAGGTCTAGTTCAAAAAGAACAATAATAATTCACCCTTTAAAGTGTTTTGTGGCTTATAAAATATATTTTTCATAATTATGATATGAAATAAGCTTTTCCATATCATCACTGTTTCCCAGGTGAAAAACCTGGATCCCAAAGGCTGAGTGATTCAAATAGTGAGACAGACAGACAGAAACAGAAAGACAGAGAGACTGTCCATCAGTTCTGTGTATTTGTATCTCCATTATGTTATTCTCACTTTTATTTCTTTGGTGATAGTTGCAATCATGCATCTAAGTTTTTCTCAGTTTCCAGTTATTTCTATTATACAAGCCATAAATTTAGCTATCAGAATTCTTACTTTTCTTTTAAGCTATTCCAGAATATCCTCAAAACCATCTCAACTTTTTCTCACATTTATGTCAAGACTCACCAGTCCATATTTCTGACCCAAATGACTTCTGGAGGAACAGAACCCCAGTTGGATGCTGGGCTCTTTCTCTTGAGTTTAGAGGTTTTACAACCATATACATATGTACTGACCCAGTTCCTTCTGTTCCTCAGTTCTCCACCTGAGCCATTTTTCAGCATAGAGTGCTATCAAACTGCTGTCCCAATCAGAACAGGTCCTTACGTTTTTGTTTTCTATGGTGTAATAGAGGAGATACTCTGTAATAGATGGATACTTCAGAGGGTGTCTGTTGATCAGTACTAGATGGCTTATGGATCAAAGATTTTTCCTACTCTCCTCCCTCAATACCTCCCTCTCCTTCCTGCCACCCTTCCCTTCCCCCCCCTTTTAGTCAGCCACCTTCTAAGTATTGATCAATAGACACCCTCTGAAGTATTCATCTATTACAGCATATCTCCTCTATTACAATGGCTCTGTAATAGGGATCAGATATCCTCAATTTCAAAGATCAGACACTCTGAATTTTAGTAGATTTTTTTGTAATGAAATTTTTATAATCAGGGTAACCTAATAGCTTTGTTTCTATATGTGACTTCCTCCTAAGGTAGAATAGTTTCCTTTTTAACTCTAATTTGTTTGTTTTCCTGTTGAGAGGCTTTCCTTTTTTGGATATCATTTGAGGCATGTTTTTATGCAATTATTGAAAAGTTTTATTTTTCACTGCACATTCCAGAAGAGTGACATCTCAGCCCACACAACCCACCTGTTTCCATCTCTGCTGCTACTTTAACAACTGGTATTTTTAATAATGGTAATAACTATAGGTTGTTTACTGGAACATAAAGCACCTCATAGTTAGAGTTGCCTATCCTGTTGAGGTGATCTTCATGCCAGCTGTCAGAGTGATGATGGCCAAGACCTCTTGTTCTAAAAGATGAAAGGTCATAACAAAGAGAAATAAACAAAAAAGAATGATCAGATTGTTGTTTTTCATGTTTAAAGAAGTGAAAATATTAGAAGCACACAGGTGTTCCCTTAATATTTTAGTCTTGATTCTGTTTTATTTTGTATGAATTTTGAATTCATTTTTGCAGAACTTCACAGGGACTTTACAGGAAATGAAAATGATTCTTCTTGTGATGAGTGATTTTCCTCAGTGTTTTTTTTTTCATGACTGAAGTAGACTGGTGTAATTCTGTCTTTGGAATTTGGTGACTAAAAGATTTCAGGTTTGTTGTGATGCCCAAAGCACAGGCAAGTAAGTGGTTAACTTTAAAGTTAAGAGATTTTTCCCCACTTCCCTGGCTAAAAGATGCATCTGAAGAGCAGATGGACAATAAATATTCCTCGGGAAAGTGCCACAATACCTTCAACAGTGGGGAGAAATTGTTCCCAAAATCAAGGAATCTAAAGATTCGAATAGACCTTTGCAAGTAATTATTCAGACACCCAACTGAGCAGGAAACCTGGATCTGTTATTTAATTCCTGTGGGACACTGTTCATCACATAAGCTCTTGGGGCTTTAATTTTCCCTTCTGTAACATAAGATATTTGTACCTGTGTGAAATGTTCCTTCTTAGCTCTAAAGTCCATGAACCAATAACCTTACATTCTGTCTATAGCATCCCTAACAAATGGTCAACTAGACTTCAGTTCAAGAACTCTAATGACAGGGGTCACTACCTCTTGTTGCAAACAATTCCTCTATAACCACACACCACATTTCTTAAACACCATGCCCTAACTTCATTCACTCCACCAGACATTCTCAAGTGGAGAGACTACACTGAGTAGGAAGGTAATGGGCAAATTCAGATTCAAATGTGCTCTCCAACTAGAAACCTCTTCCAGCTGGGCACAACGATTCATCAGTTTCTACAATGCCATCCCTTCTTCCAGGAGGCTCCCACCCCCAGGTGAAGAAACACACCTGTGCCTGACCAGCTCTGGAATAATACCTCTTAGAGATAGTAAGCATCTCCTCTGATCCTCCCTCTACCCCTAACCCTTCTGGTTTCTTCTGTTTCCTTATTCTGGTGATAATTAAATCACCAACAATTTACGAGAAAAATGCTTCCTATCTCGTTTTCATGCTCTGCATTCCCCATTACTCTTAATCCAGCCTCACTTTCTAACCCATTGCATGTTACCCTTTAAATTTCCTGTTCCATATGGAACTAGCATTACTTCATACTTGCTCTACAATACTTTCCATCAATTAGCCTTAACTAGTTCTCTCTGGAATATAGCTATCTTCCTCAACACTGGTTGTTTCTTTTGTTACTGGTTCCATTACATTGGGTCCAGCAGGGAAATCAGAATGATTGTTGTATTTCTAAACTCTTCTCTTTACCTCCTTCACTCAGTCAGTAATCTCTCCTTCTTTTGAAGTCCATTCAATGAAAATTTTCCATCCAATCAAAAAATGATATCCATGGCATACCATCCTCAAGAGCATTGTGGATCACCATCTTTCTCTTCTCCTCAATTTTGACCCTAATACTAAAGAACTTTAAAGTCCAAGGAGAAATGAGCCCTCAAATTCCCTGAAATCCTATTTACTTAACTTCTTTAACTCTCACAACCTACCCCTTGTCAACAATGTCAACCAGCCATAGATATAATAGACTCTCTCCTTTCTCTCCCTACATGTTTTGCTTTTCTTAGTCTCCTTTGCTGCCTCAACATTCAAAACATGTGCTCTTCCTCTTATTGTTCCTTAAGGCTCTGTCCAGTCCTCTCCCCTCTATATATGCTCTCTTGGTAACTTCAGCAGTTCTCATGGGCTTAACAATGTTCTTTATTCAAATGATTCAGATATAGAGAATCAGCCTGAGTATCTCCCCTGAATTTCAGTTCTGCATTACCAATTACTTATGGGACATTTTATTTTGGATATCCCAAAGACATTTTAAAGTCAACATGTTAAAAGCTGAACTGATTTTTCTTTCTAACTCTTACTTCATCCAAATTCCCCCATCTCTGATGAACGAAATTATCATTATAGTTCCGATGTTCTAATCTTGTACTCAGCATTATTCTTTATTCCTTATTCTTTCTTATACCATATATTCAGCCAATCACCACATTTTACTGTTTCCACTATTCTTTCTCTCATTTCCAACCTTTACTCTCTACTCATTTTGGCAAGCCTTATTCACCTCTTGACTAAAGTATTACCACAGGTCATTGGTTTCTTTACTTTGAGACTCTCCCCCCAATCTAGTCCCTCCTACTTACCACTGCCAAAACAAATTTCTTAACCTCACATATTATCATTTGGCTCTTATATTCACCTAATGCCATGACTTCTTACTCTCTATAAGATATAACATAAATTCCTTGGTGTAGTTTTTTAATCTCTATAAAACCTAGACCCAACTATGCAATCTTACCAAACTGACCCTTTTCCTGGTGATATGAACACAACCTCTCTCTCTCTCTCTCTCTCTCTCTCTCTCTCTCTCTCTCTCTCTCTCTCTCTCTCTCTCTCTCTCTCTCTCTCTCTCTCTCTCTCTCTCTCTCTCTCTCTCTGCCTTTGCACTGATTTTCCCCATGACTTGAGGTCACCCACTCCTTATCTCTGTCTCATTGGAACTCTTTCTTATTTTTATAAGCTGCTCAGTCATTTACCCCAAATATACAAGTGCCATTCCTCCTAAGACAACTATCTTATATTTAATTCCTTTTTATATGTTCCTATTTGTTCCCTTTTTGCTACACATGTGTAAATGTATTTGTCATCTTCTTTGTTAGAATATCAGTTCTGTCCAAGTAGATATCATTTCATTCTTTGTATTTATATTCTCAAAACATGGCAGAGTCCTTAGTATATAATAGGTTTATAATAAAATAACTGTTGATTGATTAGCAAATTTTTATTTACTTAGTCCTCAAATTTGACTTTCCAAATTTTTTAAAAATTATATTTTAGTCTAATTATATGAACATTTTTAAATTCAAAAATAATTTTATTAATAATGTATTATATGCTAAGTACTGACAAAACAAAGAGCAATCTAGGAAAGGGATCCAGCTTGAAGAAACTTATCGGGGCTAGTCTTTTTGCAAAATAACAAATGTTCATTTCTTTCACCTTTCTAATGTTGCCAAGGCCTTCCACTATTGATAGATAAACACTTAAAAGCTATAGTGGAAACAATATCAAATGGTTTCATAAACAATGTTCACAGAATTGAGGAATGGAAAAGGCCTTAAATTTGTTAAGGTTGTTCTTAATGTTCTTAATCTTGTGTGTATTTGGATATGTGAGACATGAGATCTTGGACCCCTAATAGGAATAATATTCTTAAAAATATAACATAAAACACATAAGATTATGAAGGGAAATAATTATGTTGAAAAACAGTTAAAATATTTTAAGTTAACCGCAGCCCAAACCTTCATTTCACAGATGATGATGATGATGATGATGAATTTCAAAGAAAATAAATGACTCGGTGAAGGTAACATATCATGAACGTTGAAGTTCAAATTTCATATGACACCAAACTCACCCAATGCTCTTTAACTACAAAACAAGGCAAGGTAGAATCAAGGCCAGTGGTAGTCCTAGGCCATTAACCATAAAGCATGAAGCAGTTGCACTATTTTGGGATAAGCAAAGCCAGTCAGGTGCTGGTTATGGAGGTAATGATGAGGAACAATAGCTTACACTTGGGATTTTTCAGGAGTTGCTTATTTGAGGTTTTAGCCTTGTGGTAACCTTTATTTGTGCTTTTCAATGACTTTCAGTACTGAAACAAGATATTCTATGACTTTGCTACCCCCCTCCACACACATACACACATGTACATACATATTTCCTACTCATCTACACTTTAATAAGAGTTTTCAAAATTGGGGGCCCAGTCACTTTAGTCAGCAATTCGATAAATATTTTTTAATTATCTACTAAGTGACAAGTACTGAGCTAAACAATGGTGATACAAAGTAAAGCAAAAGATAGTCCCTGCTCTCAAAAAGCTCCCAGTCTAGTTGGGGAGACACTGCAAACAACTAGGTATGGACAAGGTATAGAGATAGACAGGACGAATTGGAGGAATAAAAGAATGATACTAACATTAAGAAGGACTAGGAAAGGTTCTTGTAGAACATGAGACTTTAGCTGAGTTGTAATAAAAGCCAGGAAAGACAAGAGCTGGTGATGGAAAGATCTTTTGCAGTTGCAAAGTAAAAGAGGTAAGAACCTGAGCACAGATCAGGAAAGTTGTGACTACACATCTCCTCAGATTACATCACTTCAAAAACTCTAACAAATTATAAATTCTAAAGACTAGCTTTATATCAAAAAGCTTGAAGCTTAGAATAATGCCCCAGTGTAATCAGGGCCAAATTTTAACATAAATGGACCAAATGGCATAGCATATAAAGTTTTTATGATCAGATTTTATTTTTCCCAATTATATGTAAAAACAATTTTTAACATTAATTTTTTAAAAATTGAGTTCCAAATCATCTTCCTCCTTCCCACCTCCCTTTTTCAGTTCCTTGAATTCCTACCTCATCCCTGTGATAGTAAGAAATATGATGAATATTTTACTTGTACAATCATGTGAAACATTTTTCTATGTTACTCATTTTGTTGAAGAAATCTAAAAAAAAAAAGAAGAAATAAAGTAAAATGTAGGAGGTTTTGGTTAGCATTCAGATTCCGTTAGTTCTTTTTCTGAAGATAGAAAGCATTTTTCTTCTTGAGTCTCTGGGATTGTCTTAGATCATTGCAATAATTATGTCATTCACAGTTTTTCACCAGAAAATATCTCAATTTCTGTGTACAATGTTCTGGTTCTTATCACTTCACTTGGCATCAGTTCACATTGTCTTTCTAGAGTATTTTTAAATTTGCCTCCTCATAATTTATTTTGGCGAAATATCATTCCATTACAATTATATGCCACAACTTGTTCAGCTAGATTCCGACTGATAGACAACCCCTCAATATCTATTTTTTGCATAGAAATTCTTAAAGGAAAAATTAAATGAATTGCATAATGAAATAGAAAAATTACACTATTAGGCAACCTCAATTGTCACCACTTAGAACTTTATTAATTTAACCATAACATAAATAAAAATAAGTTAAGGAAAAGAATAGAATCTTAGAAAAGTTTAATGTGATAGAAATCTCGAGAAAACAAAAAGGGAATAGAAAGAAATATAACTTTTCCTCAACTCTTTACAAATGGTATGATAGTACAATTGGAGAACTCTAGAAGATCAACAAAAAAGCTGAAAAAATCATCAACTATAACAAAATTACAGGATATCAAATAAACCCACCTAAATGATCTACATTCCTATACATTACCAACCAAACCCAGAAGAAAGAAATAGAAAGAAGAAATTTAATTTTACAAACTTTTAAGAAAACTTAAAATATTCGAGTGTCTCTCCATCAAGAAAAACCCAGGAACAATATGAACAAAATCACAAAATATTTACACACAAATAAAGACAGATCTAAACATCTGGAGAAATAATAATTGGTTATGAGTAGACTGAGCAAATATAATTACAATGACAATTTTACCTAAATGAATTTAATAATCTATCAAGTAATTATTTTACATGTCTTAGAACTGTGATCCAGAAGTGTTATTATATTATAACAACAAAATTAATTTGGAAGAATTAAAGTTCAAGAATATTTTTGTGGTATAATAAACTATAATGTAATCATTCTCTAACATGGTGATACAATCATGTGGTACATACTTTAATATAACACAACATGATAGAAAAACAAAAGTTATATAATGAATATTATGTTACTTTTTGTAATATATCATTTTAAATTATATTGCTTTATGTTAATATATAATGTATGGCATTGTAGATTTCTTTAGATTTTTACTTGAAAAGAAGTTAACATTTTTTATGTTTATGGAAATTCACTAGGTTCTCTGGTCACACACCTCTCTGTATTTTCATTCTTGCTGAAATAGGAGCACTGGCTAATTGCTTTAATAATGAGACTTCCATCATGTTTCCTTTTTTTTTTTATTTTATTTAGTCAATTTAGAACATTATTCCTTGGCTACAAGAATCATTTTCTTTCCTTCCCCTCCTTCCACCCCTTCCCATAGACAATGCTTAATTCCATTGGGTTTTTCATATTCCCCTCAACCCATGTAATCAAGCAGTTGTTTTTCTTTGGTGTTTTTACTCCCACAGTATTTCCTCTGAATGTGGATAGTGCTTTTTTCTTGTAGATCCCTCCAAGTCGTTCAGGCTCACTGAATTGCCACTAATGGAGAAGTCCATTACATTCAATTGTGCCACAGTGTATCAGTCTCTGTGTAGAATATTCTGGTTCTGCTCCTCTCATACTGCATCAATTCCTTGAGGTCATTCTAGTTCACATGGAATTCCTCCAGTTCATTATTCTTTTGATCACAATAGTATTCCACCATCAACATATACCACAATTTTTTCAGTCATTTCCCAATTGGGGGGTATCCCCATTTTCTCCAATTTTTTGCCACAACAAACAGCACGGGTATGAATATTCTTGTACATTTCTTTTTCCTTATTATCTCTTTGGGGCACAAACCCAGCAGTGCTATGGCTGGATCAAAGGGCAGACAGTCTTTTAGCGCCCTTTGGGCATAGTTCCAAATTGCCCTCCAGAATGGTAGGATCAATTCACAACTCCACCAGCAATGAATTAATGTCCTGACTTTGCCACATCCCCTCCAGCATTCATTCCTGTCCTTTGCTGTCATGTTAGCCAATCTACTAGGTGTGAGGTGATACCTCAGAGTTGTTTAGATTTGCACCTCTCTGATTATAAGAGATTTAGAGCACTTTTTCATGTGCTTATTAATAGTTTTGATTTCTTTGGCTGAAAACTGCATGTTTATGTCCCTTGCCCATTTATCAATTGGAGAATGGCTTTATTTTTGGTACAATTGATTTAGCTCTTTATAAATTTGAGTAATTAGACCTTTGTCAGAGTTTTTTGTTATAAATATTTTCCCCAATTTGTTGCTTTCCTTCTGATTTTGGTTGCATTGGTTTTGTTTGTACAAAACATTTTTAATCTAATGTGATCAAAATTATTTATTTTACACTTAAAAAATTTTTTTTTCTAATTCTTGCTTGGTCTTAAAACCTTTCTATTCTCAAAGTTGTGACAAGTATACGATTCTGTGTTTACCTAATTTACTTATAGTTTTCTTTTTTATATTCAGGTCATTTACCCATTCTGAACTTATCTTGATGTAGGGTATGAGATGTTGATCCAACCCCAAATTCTCCCATTCTGACTTCAAATTTTCACAGCACTTTTTATCAAATAGTGGATTTTTGTCCCCAAAGCTGGAATATTTGGGCTTATAATAGATGGTCTTGCTGAGGTCAGTTCCCAAAGTCTATTCCACTGATACTCCTTTCTATCTCTTAGCCATATTGTTTTGATTACCACTGCTTTATACTACAGTTTAGATCTGGAACTGCAAGGCCATCTTCCTTCACATTTTTTTTCATTATTTCCCTGGATATCCTTGATCTTTTGTTCTTCCAAATGAACTTTGTTATGTTTTTTCTAATTCAGTAAAAAAAAAATTTGGTAGTATGATTGGTATGGCATTATTTAAGTAAATAAGTTTGGGTATGATTGTCAATTTTATTATGTTAGCTCATCCTACCCAAGAGCAATTAATGCTTTTCCCAATTATTTAGAGCTAGTTTTAATTGTATGGAGTATTTTGTAGTTGTGTTCATATAGTTCCTGTGTTTGTCTCGGCAGGTAGATTCTTAAGTATTTTATATTATCTAAGGTGATTTTAAATGGAATTTCTCTAATTCTTGATGCTGAGGTGTGTTGGAAATATATAGAAATGATGATGACTTATGTGGCTTTATTTTGTATCCTGCAACTTTGCTAAAGTTGTTGATTATTTCTACTAGCTTTTTAGTTTATTCTTTAAGATTCTTTAAGTAGACCACTCCATATCATCTGCAAAGAGAAATAACTTGGTCTCCTCATTGCCTATTTTAATACCTTCAATTTCTTTTTCTTCTCTACTTGCTACTGATAGTGTTTCTAGTACAATGTTAAATAATAGAGGTGATAATAGGCATCCTTGTTTCACTCCTGATCTTACTGGGAAGTTTATCCCCATTGAAGATGTTTACTGATGGTTTTAGGTATATACTGTTCATTATTTTTAGGAAAGACCCATCTTGTCCTATACTTTTCTAGTGTTTTCAATAGGAATGAGTGTTGTATTTTGTCAAAGGATTTTTCTGCATATATTGAGATAATCATGTGATTTTTGTTGGTTTTCCTAATATCAAACCATCCTTGCATTCCTGGCATAAATTCCACCTGGTCATAATGAGTAACCTTTGAGATCACTTGCTGGAATCTTTTTGCTCATATTCTATTTCAGATTTTTGCATCTATGTTCATTAAAGAGATGGCTCTGTAGTTTTCATTCTCTGTTTTTGGTCTGCCTGGCTTTGGAATCACTACCATATTTGTGTCATAAAAGGAATTTGGTAGAACACCTTCTCTGTTTATTCTGTCAAATAGTTTGTATAATATTGAGATTAGTTGTTCTTTGAATATTTGATAGAATTCATTTGTGAATCCATCTGGTCCTTGGGATTTTTCTTAGGGAGTTCTTTGATGGCTTATTCAATTTCTTTTTCTGATATGGGGTTATTTAGGTATTCTATTTCTTCTTCTGTTAATCTAGACAATTTATATTTTTAAATATTCATCCATATTACCTAGATTGTCATGTTTATTGCCACATAATTGGGCATTATAGTTTTTAATGATTGTCTTAATGTCCTCTTCATTAAAGGTGAGGTCTCCCTTGTCATCTTTGATACTATTAATTTGGTTTTCTTCTTTCCTTTTTTTTATTAGGTTGACCAGTACTTTCTCTATTTTATTTCTTTTTTCAAAGCACCAGCTTCAAGTCTTATTTATTAAATCAATAGTTCTTTGACTTTTAATTTTATTAATTTCTCCTTCAATTTTTGGGATCTCTAATTTAGTTTTTATCTGAGGATTTTTAATTCGTTTACTTTCTAGTTTTTTTTTTAATTTGCATGCCGAATTCATTGACCTCTGACCTCTCTAATTTGTTAATATATGAACTCAAGGATATTAACTTCCCCCTGAGTACTTCATTGACTGCATCCCATAGATTTTGAAAGGATGTCTCTTCATTGTCAGTTTCTTCAATGAAATTATTATTTCTATGATTTGTTCATTAACTAACATATTTTGGAGAATCATATTGTTTAATTTTCAATTAATTTTTAATTTGCCTCACCATGTACCCTTACTACTTATTATGTTAATTGCATTGTGATCTGAAAAGTTTGCATTTATTATTTCTGCTCTTTTGCACTTGTTTGCAATGTTTTTATGATCTAGTATGTGGTCAATCTTTGTGAATGTATCATGTGCTGCTGAAAGAAGGTATATTCCTTTTTGTTCCTATTTATTTTTCTCCATATATCTACTAACTCTAATTTTTCTAAGATTTCATTCACTTCTCTTAACTCTTTCTTACTTATTTTTTGGTTTGATTTATCTAGTTCAGATAGAGGAAGGTTCATGTCTCCCACTAGTATAGTTTTTCTATCTATTTCATCCTTGAGTTCCACTAGTTTCTCCTTTATGCTATGCCATTTGGTGCATACATGTTGAGTACTGATATTTCCTCATTGTCTATACTGCCTTTTATTAGGATGTAATTACCTTCCCTATCTCTTTTGACTATATTTATTTTTATTTTGGCTTTGTCAGATAGCATGATTTATTTTTACTTTAGCTTTGTCAGATAGCATGACTACGACTCCTGCCTTCTTTTTCTTAGTTGATGCACAATAGATTTTGCTCCATCTTCTTACCTTTACCCTATGTATGTCTACCTTCCTCATGTGTGTTTCTTGTAGACAACATATGGTAGGGTTTTGGATTCTAATCCACTCTGATATTCACTTGCGTTTTATGGGTGAGTTCATTCCATTCACATTCAGAGTTATGATTACCAGCTGTGTATTTCCCAGCATTTTGATTTCCACTTCTAGTCCTGCCCTTTCTTCTTTCACTATTTCCTTCTACAACAATGTTTTCTTTTCAATCAATCCCCCCTAATTCCCACCCTTATTTTACATCCCTTTCTATCCTTCACTTCATATACCCCTTTTTTAGTCTTTTTAAACTACCCCCAACCCTCTCCCTCCTTTGTATTGCTTCCCTCCCCACCATTCCATTTGTTACTTTTGTACTTTTCTATACAGCACAAATCAATTCTCTGCGCCAAATGGATGTGATTGTTCTTACCTCTTTGAGTCAATTTGAATGCACGTAAGAATTAAGTATTTTCTATCTCCAACCTCTTTACCCTTCCAGTGTATTGGTATTCTCCCCCACTCCTGCTATTTACCCCATTTTATTTCTTTTCTCATTAGTAACCTCTATTTTAGCTCTAGTTTTACATGTATATATTTCTGTATACATATATCTATATACATAGTTACTTCTTGGCATTTCATCCTATACAGTTTGTCACTGTTCCCTCTAAGTATAATTCTCCTAGCTACCCAGGTGATAATAACAATTTTAAGAGTTACCAATATCCTTGTTTCTTGTAGGGATACATATTTTAACTCATTGGTTCCTTTAAAAAGGTTTGTTTTTGTTTGTTTATGTTTGTTTTTTCCACATTCTTAATTTCCTTTTGGTGATTCTCTTGAATTCTGTGTTTGGGCATCAAATTTTCTATTCAGGTCTGGTCTTTTCTTTACAAACACTTGGAAGTCTTTTATGTTATTAAATGATCATACTTTCCCTGGTATGAATATAGTCATTTTTTGGGGGTAATTGATTCTTGGTTGTAGACCTAGTTCCCTTGCTTTCTGGAATATCATATTCCATGCCTTTTGGTACTTCAATGTAGATTCAGCCAGATCCTGCTATATCTTCACTATACTCCTGTGGTATCTGAATGATTTCTTCTTAGCAATTTGTAATATTTTTTTCCTTGGTCTGGTAGTTGTTTAATTTGGCTATATAACATTCCTGGGTGTTGTCAGTTGGTTAGTTGTCAAAGTGATACGTGGATTCATTCAATCTCCACTTTTCCCTCTTGATCTAGAATGTTGGTGCAGTTTCCTTGGATAATTTCCTTTTGAATGATGTCCAGGCTTTTTCTTTTGCCATAATCTTCCAGTAGATCAATGATTCTTAAGTTGTCTCTCCTAAACCTATTTTCTAAATCTTCTGTTTTTTAATGAGTTGTTTCAGATTTTCCTCATTTTTTTTCATTCTTTTGATTTGTTTTGTAGTTTCCTGTTGCCTTCTGAAGTCCTTTGCTTCTAGTTGTTGTATTCTAGTTCTTAAAGACTGAATTTCTTACTTTGCTTTTTGGTCACCCTTCTTGTCTGATTTTCTTTGGAGGTCATCTTTAATCTTCTTTGCCTCATCTTTCATCACCTTTGTCTCATTTTTAAGCTGATTAATTTTGGCTTTCAAGATACTATGTCCTTCTTCCAGATGATTTATTTTGCTTTTTAAGTTCTTTTCCCAGTTGTCTTCAGCCTTTCTTAATTGTTTTTTGAATTGTATTTTGATTTCTTCCAAAGCCTGTGTCCAATTCAGTGGAAATTATGTGTTTTCCTTGGTGTTCCTTGATCCTCCTCTGTTTCATAATTGTAATTTCTTTTTTCTTTTTCTGTTGCTTACTCATATTCCTTCCCTTCTATCCCCACTGTAGTTGCCCATCATTTTGCTCCTGTCATTTTGTGCTAGATCTGTGAATTTGGGCTGTTCAATCCTAAAGGAGGTCCTTCTCTGTTCCTCTGTTTGATCGGGTAGTCTGATTTTCCCCAGCTGACAGCAGAAACTGAAAAGGATCTGGGCTTCCTTCCCTGTTGTCAAAGTTGTTGCCTGTAGTTTGTTGTAGCCTTTGCCATTGGAGCTCAGTCAGCAAGGCTCTCAGATCCATCTGTGGGTAATGGGTGTTGGAGCTTGAGCTTCCCTGTCCTCTGAAGGCTTCTTATCTGCCCTTATTGATGAGATTGAACCAGGGAGGAATTGATCTGCAAAGCTCGCCATGCCCTGAGGCCAAAACCTCCAGAAAAGGGGGTGTGGGGGGCAATGGAGTGTTTCTGCTGCTGCCCAATGGAGTGGGCTGCCTGCTATATGCCTCTGATCCAGCTGCCTCTATGCCACCTGTGTTCTAAGCCCTGAGCCTGGCACAGCATTGCTGGCAAGGTTCTCCCTTTGGACTAGTGCCCTTGTCTGACCAGAGATTCTAGCCACTACTAGAGGTTCAGCGTTGTAGGTAGGGGAGGGGTCCTGGGCCCTTCCTTCTTCCTTCCCCTTAAACCCACATGTTCTAGAGTTCAAGCTTTTTGGGCAGCTTACCTTTTAAGTTTGATCCAGAAGGAGGGTTCCCTGGCTCTGTCCTGTTGTTAGATTTGGTTTTCAGTCTCCTCAAAGCATTGTGTTTTTGATTGGTGAGGAAGGGTTTGTGGAGGTCTGAACTTTTGCTGCCTCTAACCCACCATCTTTACTCTGCTTCTAAAGTTCAAGAATATTAAGGAATAAATAAAAAATGATGGAAGACAGCCTTATAGTACCAGATTTCAAACTTTATTACAAAGTGACAATCATCAAAACAAACCAGTCTGGTACTAGCTAAGAAATTGAGTGATATATCAGTGGAATAAATTAGGTACACAATAAACAGAAATAAATTATCATAGTAATCTGGTGTTAAATCAGGAGATCCAAACTTTGAAGGAAAGAATTTACTATTTCACAAAATTGCTGGAAAATTTAGAGAGAAAAAATTGGCACAAAACTAGACATAGATCAATATTTTATACTGTATATAAAGAGGTGGTCAAAATAGATACATGATTTAGAGATGAAGAGTGATAACATAAATTAGTAGAGAATGGAAAAATCTGCCTGCCACGTCTATGGAAAAGGGAAGAATTTATGAAAAAACAAGATATAGAGAGAATCATTAGAAGTGAAATGGATAATTTTGATTACATATCATTGAAAAGATTTTTCAGAAACAAAATCATTATGGCCAAAATGAGAGTAAAAAAAAAACAAAAGTGGGGGAAAAGTTAGAATGATTTTCTCTGAAAAAATTCTCTCTCTTGAGTATATAGAAAATTGAACCAAATTTATAAAAATAAGAACATTTCATTAATTGATAAACAGTCACCTATCAGAGTCTCTAGCATGAAGGAAAAGGAACATTACATACTGGAGGGAATGTAGAAAAACTGGGACCCTAATACACTGTTGGTGGAATTGTGAATTGATTCAACCATCCTGGAGGACAATTTGAAACTATGCCCAAGTAGGTATTAAATAATACATAGTCTTTGACTCAGTAATACTACTAATCAGTTAGTACCCCAAAGAAATCAAAGAAAAAAGGGAAAAAACAACCTCTATGTATCAAAATATTTATAGCAACCTATTGTTGTGGTGTCAGAGAATTGAAAAATGATAAGATAGCCATCAATTGTTGAATGGCTGAACAAGTTATGCTATATGGCTATGACAGAATATTATTGCATTTAAGAAGTGAAAAGGCTGATGGTTTTGGAAAAAAACTAGGAAGATATCTTTACTGATACTAAGTGTAGTGAGCAGAAACTGAACACATTAAAAACAAGACTAAGTAATAATACAATGATTCAAGCCAATTTCAAAATATTCATCAAGAAAAATGCTATTTACATCGAGAACTGATGAACTCTGAGTTTTGAGCAAAATGTATTTTATTTCATTTTTCTTGATTTTGCGATGAATAATTTGACATATATAATTGATATAATATCACTTGTCTTCTCATTGGGTGAGGAGGGACTAGGGAGAGAAATAATTGGAGACTCGATTTTTTTAACTTAAAATTTCTTAAAGCTAAAAAGAAAACTTGTAAAGGTATAATGGCATCAACCTAATTAAGAGACTTTTGTTTAGAACCCAACAAATTCATCAATAGAAGTATTGATCTTAGGTAATTAAAATCTTATGATCTTCAGTAATGAATTCAGAAGTTATGAATGCCTTGCTTTATGAGTTGTGACTATAGTTTGAAACTTTGGATTGAGTAAACAGCCACAAATTATGTTACCAGTGCCTAAGTGAAGACTGTTTCCTCTCAATATTTAAAAAAAGGACACACAGTGATACTGCCTGGTAATGTCAAAAGCTAAATTATGGGAAATTAATGATTTTCATGTGTCTAGAATCTGGAACTAGTTAATGTTTTGTGACTATAGAATTTCTTTCTGTCAAAACCATTGTCTTCAATTTGGGCATAAAGTTTTAATAGATAATTATGGGAGCTAGTTAAATATCACGAGTCAAATTTGAAAGAGGTTCTTCCTAACTCTCAGTTGGTTCTTGTTATTTTAAATAAATATATAATATACATAAATATACATGTATGCATGTATGTATTTATACATACATAATTTGAGGCTATTTGGAGAGATTTAAAAATTACCTTTATTATTTTCCAAAGCATATAAATAGTACAAGTTATTAGAAATTAGTATGAAGACTGAATAAACTGAGAAAACATCTTTGGGGATTGTATTACTTAAACGAATTGTAGAGGAATGAAGAGGTACAGGGGATAAGGAAGGTTTTATAACAGGGAATGGAGGATTTGAAGGGAGAAAGGAAATATGGCTGCTGGTGAGGTTAAAAGGAGAGAGATGCTCCCTGATGAGAGGCTGGCTTTGAAAAATGGGATCCTCAAGAAATGGGTCAACTATGATAGCCTGAGGGGATGTCTTCTCTATTGATATATGTTGAAGATACCCCAGGGCAGGTAGGCATGGACACTCCTGAGGGAAAAGCCTCCCCTAGGAAAAAGGTTGCCCAGAAGTGGTCTGATAAGAACCATTTATGGTTGAATGGCCGTCCTTAGGTTCTGCTCCCTCTATGTCCCCCTGGAATGATAGTCCTCCTCTTATCTGACTGCAGGTTATTCAACTCAAGATGAATTTAATAAGAAGTTTGAATTGGGAAGGTATCAGGGTAGAGGGAATAGAGATTTGCCCTATACTTTGTCACAGATTGATTTTGAGTCTATCTCAGCTTTTGAGCTAAGGCCAGGCCTCGCAGGCTGGTAGAGGGTTTCTTTTATTCCTGTCTATGCTAATCTATGCTAGTTTTCTTAAATTCAAAGTCTTAGCAGTAGACATTAAGAGGAAGAAAAGGTTCGGACTTTCAGAGCTGGTTGGACCTATCCATTTGGGTTGATGCCCCTAAAGACCAGCCTTATAGTTCAAACCCATTCCCTTTAAATTCTTCTGTTTGATGACCCAATCATAGGAATCCAGATAGAATACACAGTTGGGAAGAATCCAGGAATAGAGCTACTTCTGTCCAAAGACAGGGAGAGAGTGCTCCTTCCAGTCCGAGGGCCAGGAAAGAGAGACCCTTGAGAGCAACTGTTACTCTCCCATTTGCCCCTCCTCCCACCAACTGTCATCACTGTCCATCAATCTTCACTCTAACATTCCAACTGCTATTTGCTCCACTTCAGTGGCAGAAAATCCAGAGCTTGATTCAGTTTTCCTTTCCACATATCGTTAGTCATTTCTTATGGCAAAATAGCATTCTATTCCATTCCTATATCATGACTTGTTCAACCATTCCCCAATTGGTAGGAATCCATTCAGTTTCCAGTTCTTTCCAGCACCACAAAGAGAACTGCTATTAACATTTTTATACAGATAGGTTTTTTTCCCCCTATCTTTAATCTTTTTGTGATAGAGACCTACTAGTGGTATTGTTGGGTCATAGGGTATGCACAGTTTTATGGCCCTTTAAATATAGTTCCAAGTTGCTCTCCAGATATGTTGTACCAGTTTGCAACTCAACCAGCAGTGTATTAGTGTCCCAATTTTTCCACATTCCCCCAATATTTATCATTTTCCCTTTTTGTCATGTTGGCTAGTCTGATGGGTATGACTTGTTTTAATTTGTATTTCTCTAATCAATTGTTCCTTGGAGCATTTTATTATATGACTCAAGATAGTTTTAATTTCCTCTTTTGAGAAAAGCCTGTTCCTATCCTTTGATCATTTTTCAACTGGGCAAAGCATTATATTCTTATAAATTTGGCTCTATTCTCTATGTATTTGAGAAACAAAGCCTTTGTCAAAGACACTTGCTGTAAATATTTCTTCCCAGTTTGTTGTGATAGATTTCTATACCTAAGTGTATAACATTTCTATACTTGAGTGTAGTATACCTGACACTTTGTGCCCTTTCCAGTGAATGTAAGATTCAAGCTTTGCCTACCACCGGCCCCCATCTTCCTTCCTTTCCAATGTATTGATTTTATATGCCTTTTTATGAGGGATAATTTGCCCGTTTCACTCTTTTTCTCTTTTCCTAGTACATTTACTTTTCTTATTCCTTGATGTTTTTTAATATCATCACATCATATTCAACTCATTTCCCTCATCTCTGCCTACATATGCTTCTTTTAATTGCCCTGATGCAGAGAACTTTCCTAAATATCTTCAATACCTTAAGTGTCCTAAGTACTTTAGGTATCTAAGATCCTTGAAGTATCATATATATTTTAAGCATCTTAGTTATCACCTTCTTACTAGTAATCTGTTTAACTCCATTGTTTCCCTTGATTATATTAAAATGTATTAAATATCTCATACCATAAGTATCTTAAATATTCTAGTTATTACTTTTCTATGCAAGGAATATAATCAGTTTAACCACATTGTTTCCTTTGATTATATTAAGAATATTATGTATTTTAGGTATTTCTTTTAACATAGAAACCTTAAGGTTCTTAGTTTCCATTCTTCCATGCAAGGATGTGATTAGTTTAACCTCACTGATTTCCTTGAATATTTTATGCTTACCTTTTTTATACTAGAACTTAACATTTATATAGCACCTATTACCAAATATCTAGTTAGATCCTCACTATAAACCTGTGAAGTAGATGCTATTATTATCATTACACAACTGATGAGACTACAGCAAATAGGGATTGGGTAACTTGCCTAGAATTACATGGCTAGTAAGTATCTAAAATCAGATTTAAACTTCAGTTTCCCTAATTCTGGATCTTGTATTCTAACCCCTGCATCACCATCTATGTGGAAAATATCATGGAGATACAGTCAAAATGTTCTTTGTTCCCAACTATCATTTAGTCTTAGACTCTCAGACTCTCCCTTTAATAATTACTCTGTGAAAATCAAACTTTTTCATGTATTCATGATAATGTTTTTAGAAGTGTGTGTGTGTGTGTGTGTGTGTGTGTGTATGAGAGAGAGAGAGAGAGAGAGAGACAGAGACAGAGAGAGAGAGAGAGACAGAGAGACAGAGAGAGAGAGAGAGAGAGAGAGAGAGAGAGAGAGAGAGAGAGAGAGAGAGAGAGAGAGAGAATATGTGTGATTCTCTGCAAAACTTTCTCAAGTCTAACAAATGTTAATGAAAAACCTATGGTGCCAGTATGACCTGGCATCTTCCCAACCTCTGCACCTGCACAATTACATCTGAGCTCTTTTGAACATCTCTAACAGTTTGTTTTGTTTTCATGTGTATGTGTGTGTGCCTGTGTATGTGCATGAATGCTTGAGTGTGGAAGTCTGAAAACTTAAGGAATTTTTTCCAGAGATTATTTTTTGAGAAGGGGAAGAAATTTTTGGAGTTAATGGGATATTCCCCTAGGGAGGCATAGCAAGACTGGCCAGTTCAAAGTCAGGGGCAGAAGCTTATACTGAAGACCCTCAGCCACCTGGCTTGCCTGAAGGGCAATAGAAGATGCTATTCAAGGAGTGCAGAATGAACAGCTGTTTTTACTCTGGCCACTCTGACAGCTCCCCCTGTACCAATAAAGCCAGAGCCATCAATCACTGAGTGAGATGAGCCATGATTCTACCTTCTCCCTGCCCAACTACTATATTTATTTAATCATTTTGTTCCTTCAAACTGTCCAATCTTGTCCCATGGAGGCAAAAGGGTTGGAAAATAGGAACCAAGACATAGGGTACAAGTATTTTCACAAGTCATTTTACTTAATATTCAGAATTGTCAAAAAAAGACAATGAAGAGCAACTCATTTTTGTACCTCTAGGTTAGAACTGTTTACGAAACTGAGGAAAAAGGGAAGGAAGGGCCACAATATCTATCTATATATATATATTGTCTTGCATATAGAAAACACTTAATTAGGTGCTGAGGCTACAAAGATTTTTTAAAAATCCTTGCCCTCAATGAGAATATGTTTTATTGGCTAAATATATGTGTGTACACAAACAATTATATTATCTATATACAAAAATTCACAAATATCATATATTAGGCAAAATCCATGAAAATTTTAATATACATGCAAATATAAAATGCTCTTCAGGTATATCACCATTGAATGGAGGTAACCAGAGTTCTTAAAGGCTATGATAAACAGCAGTTCTGGAAATCCCCAATTAATCTTAAAAGCCTTGGTTGTAGATCCAGTGAGAATGCATGACTATTATATAAGTACTAAGTGAAAAAGACAAAATGATTACTGAACAAAGAGATGATGACAAACAAATATGATACCAGGTTCTTATATGTGTGTTTTGCTAAAAAAAAGACAATTATAGTTGAAAGAATATGATTATAGATATTTTTTTATTTTTAGCATTTATTTAACTTTATAGTTCAAGGTCTTTCTCTTGGTGGTCTGCAATATATGCTATTATAGTGAAATTATGAAATTTAACCACTATGTCTCTATATGACCTAAATTTGGGAGGTTTCTTCATTAATAATCTGCACTCAATGATTCTGAACTGTCTTCTTTGGTCAGCATTTTAACCAATTTTTATTTTATTACTGTATTTTTCCTCTACTGTGATATTTATGCTTTAAATTTCATCAATTTTTTCTTAAGAAATTACAACCCAGCAATTATTCTAACCAATTAGATTATATAAGGTTAATTATTTTGACTTAGAAAGAACTCAAGCCATATCATAAGGGAAAAGACTTGTACAAATATTTATAATCACTTTCTTTGTGGTGACAAAAAATTGGAAAATGAGGGGATGCCCTTCCATTGGGGAATGGCTGAACAAATTGTGGTATCTATTGGTGATGGAATACTATTGTGCTAAAATGAATGTGAACTGGAATGACCTCCAGGAATTGATGCAGAGTGAAAGGAAGAGAACCAGGAGAACATTGTACACAGAGACTGATATATTATGGCACAATCAAATGTAATGGACTTCTCTACTAGCAGCAATGCAATGATCCAGGACAATTCTGAGGGATTTATGAGAAAGAATGCTATCCTCATTCAGAGGAAGAACTGTGGGAATAGAAACAGAGAAGAAAAACAATTGCTTGATCACATGGTTTGATGGAGATATGATTGGGGATATAGATTCTAAATGAACATCCTAGTGCAAATATCAATAATATGGAAATAGGTTTTGATCAATGACTCATGTAAAACCCAGTGAAATTGCTCATCAGCTATGGCAGGGGTTAGGGGGAGGGGAGAGAAAGAACATTAATCATGTATCAATGGAAAAATATTCTAAATTAATTAATTAAATAAAATTTAAAAATAAAAAAGAAAGAACTCATATATTCTTCTTTTCTTAAATTTTTTAAATTTTTTCATAAACCCTTGCCTTCCATCTTAGAATCAATACTATGTGTTGGTTCCAAGGCAGAAGAGTGGTAAGGCCTAGGCAATGGGAGTCAAGTGACTTGCACAGAGTCACACAGCTGAGAAGTGTCTGAGACCACATTTGAACCTAGGACCTCCCATCTCTAGGCCTGGATCTCAATCCACTAAGCTACCCAGCTGCCTCTTATATATTCTTCCACTGGTGGTACCTTAAATTTTAATTTTTTTCTTTAACTCTAATTTCAAGTTCCAAATGTGCCATTCCTTTCTGGAATATGTATTATTTTAGAGATATTTTTCATCATATGTTTAAAAATCATCTGTTCTCTTTGTCATCAAATTCTTTTTGAGAATTTTAATTTCTGTTCTAATTTTTATCTTTATTTTTATTTTTTATTTTATTTTTTATTTCATAAAGCCTATGATTTTTCTTCTGATTTATTTTGGGATTATTTGTTATTTTTATTTTTGATGATCCTGTCAATTGTATTGCATTATTTCCTTTTCAATAGGATTTCTAGGTTACTTGCTTTTAAATCAAAATATTTATTAATTATGTAGTTCCCTTTTGCAGATTACTTGTTCATTTAATTTCTGCCACTGTCTTGTTGCTGAATTTTCTGCTTGTAATCTAGGGTAATTCCTAGACCATCTCTAGACTTCATTACATTTAACCCTTTCTCTACTCTTCAATATCACTTTTTATGAGTTGCTCTTACTTTTGAGTGCCTTTCTATATTCTACCACCACTTTTTTCTCCTTTAACACTAAGATTTAGTCCTCATTTAGTACCATTTGATGAAATAATGTGAAAAATTAAGAAAAATTATTCTAACCGTAAATATTTCAAACTGTTACAGGCAGATCCAAAAACAATATATACATACATTTATTATCTTGGTCTCACACAGTTATAGACATGTGACTTTATGGGTCATTTAATTAATTTTTCCTATTAGGAAACTAAGATCTAGAATAGTTCAGTAACATGACCAAAATTGTAGAAGTACTAAGTGGTTAATCTTGGGCCAAGCCTGATTTCCAATTAGTAAGTCAACAAGTATTTATTAAGAATATTAATAATCACTGAAGATACAAACAAAAGTAAAAAAATGAGCCCATTCTTCAAATAAGTTTACATTATATTTGGGGAAGAGGAGAATAAATAAGATAGATACAAATAAGGTGAAAAATATTTTGATATGGGAAAGCACCAACAGCAGGGAAATCAGGAAAGGGTTCTTGAAAATGAGAGAATCTTCAGCTAAGTATTGAAGGAAGCCAGCAAAAGCAAAAGCTGATGGTGATTGTGCAAAGCATTCCAGACATAAGGAATAAGCTGTGATTAGGCATAGATATCAGAGATACAGTGTCACGTTTGAGGAACAGCAAGGCCAATTTACCTGGACCACAGAGAGGGGAGATTAGAATAATGTATAAGAATATTGGAAAAGAGGAAGAAAACTCATTATGTTAAAACTTAAATGAATTTTGAGAATAGTATATTTGATCATGGGGTGTAATAGATACCCACTGGAATTCATCAAGCAGGGCTGTGACAAAATCAGACTGATATTTTAGGGAAAAAAAACCTTAGAAACTGATTAGAAGATGGATTGGAATAGAGTAAAATTTGAGGCAAGGGTATCAAGTAGAAGGGAATTCTAATAATCCAAGAGTAATATGATAAAGGTCTGAGCTAAGGTTGTAACTGCGGAGCCATGTGTCTCAGTGAGGGACAGAATATGAAAGGAATGGAAAAGATGAAAAAAATAATAACTATGGAATAGGCATTCCAGATTGTAATAATGGAAAAGGTAGACAAACCTAGTTTGGGACATTTTTGGAGTAAGATTATGGAGGATAAACCTATGCTAATAGCAGGAGTATGCTGGAAAATGATTCCCTGGATCTCTAGGGGGAAAAAATAAAATAAATGTACTCATAACACTTAAGTTTGATCTAAATTACTAACATTTTCTCTATCACTTCCATAAATCTAGACAATCCACAAAACAAGAAACCAAGCCCTTCTGTCAGTATTTCCCAGTTTCCAAGATATAAATGCTCAAAATGACAATTTATTGACTAGCTCTCTCAAGATGGTACTAATCAGGTTCAGTACACCAATTGATAATAGTAAGTTAAGAATGGGGAACAGGATTTTTATATCCTTGAACAATAGGTTTGTAAGAGAATGAGATTATGCTATCCTTGATCGGTTGTTATAAATAGGTATATCCTTGGTTGGGGAAAGGTCCTTTGAGAAAGCATATGATTAGGCTATTCAAGGTCCTTACTTGAGTATGAGCCTTGAGGCAGGTAATGTATTCTGTGAATTTCCAGACCTGCCTTATGAGAGGAGATAGTAATGTGAGAAATTAGATAAGAGGAGGGGGATACTTTGATTGTCCTAGAGAAGGCCGTTAAGGGAAGAAGACAAAATATGTCTTTCCAGATATTTCATCTTACTATTTCTTTTAAATATACACCATGTCCCCATAAAAATAAACATAAATTTATGTTAATGAAATAAATGTTATAGGTAATAATGTCATCTTTCATTTCAAAGCTATGGTGTATTTAAAAAAAGTTATAGGATTTTGAATTGGAAATAACCTTAGAACTTCTAATTTCAACCTATTATAATTTTAATTTAGGAAAATTAAACTTATAGTGGCCAAATGACTTTAAAAGTATCTGTCACATAGTTAATTATTGGCAGGATTTGAATTTGAATTCATACCTTATTTTTAAAAGCATAGATATCCATTTTTATATATAATATAATAATATAATTTCATAAATTTGTAATAAATTATTATCAATATGCTTATCCAAGTAAAACAATTCTCATATTAGCTATATCCAATATTCAATGTCTCATTCTTTTTTTTCCTCTTCCTTCTCCCTTCTCAAGGAAGCAGGCAATTTTATACAAGTTGCTCATATCATATAATACATATTTCCCTGTTCATCTTGTTGTTAAACAAAAAGCAATATGTAAAACATATTGCTTACACTAGAGAAAAACTTATGGAGAAAATAAGGTGAAGAATAGTATATTTCAATGTGCATTCAAACTTCATCTGTTTCTTCTATGATGTTGTATATCCTTTTTTGTCATGAATCCCTTGGAGTTGCCTTGGATCCTCATCCAGATGTCATTCACAGCTGATTATCATATATTATTGTTGTTTCTGTATACAGCATTCTCCTGGTTCTGCTTACTTCACTTTGCATCACTTCATAGAAATCTTTTCAAGTTTGTGTGTGTTTGTGTGTGTGTGTGTGTGATCATCTTCTTGTCATTTCTTATGGCACAATAGTATTATATTACAACCATAAACCACAACTTGTTTAGCCATTTCCCAGTTGATGGATATCCCATCAGTTTCCAGTTCTTTGCCACCACAAAAAGAACAGTTATAAATATTTCAAAACATTTAGATTTTTTTTCTTTTTCCTTGATCACCTTCGGAAATAAACCTCATAGTGCCACTACTAAGTCAAAAACTATACACACCTTTGTAACTCTTTGAGTATAATTCTAATTTGTTCTCCAGAATGATCGGGTCAGTTCAAAACTTCGCCAACAACCTATATCATGTATCCATTTTGATCCTATCTTAGTAAATATTATGAGGTATTGATCTCTACTTTTTATTGAACTGCCTTCCAGTTTTCCTAACAATTTTGACCAAATTGAGAATTCTTATTCCAAAAACTTGGAGTAGATATACTTTTCTATTTCTTAGCAATTACCAGATAGTTTTGATAATTACTGCTTCATAATATAGTTTTAAATTCAATACTGCTAGACTTCTTTTGACATTTTTCATTATTTCCTTTGATATTCTTGATCTTTTGTTTTTATGAATGAATTATTTTTCCTAGTTCAATAAAATAATTTTTGGTAATCTAATTGAATACCATTGAATAAATAGATTAGTTTAGGTCAGATTGTCATTTTAATTATATTTTCTCTGCCAACGCATGAATATTTAATGTTTCTCCAGTTATTTAAATCTGACCTTTTTGTATAAAAATGTCTCATAATTATGCTCAGACAATTTCTAGATTCATTTTAGAAGATATACTTCTATATATTTTATTCTATCAATAGTTAATTTAGATGTGTTATTTGTTACTATTTCTTCTTGCAGGCCTTTGTTAATGATACACAGAAAAGCTGATGATTTTGCAGTGAATATTTCCCTTTGTCTCAGTCATTGCAAGAGGGAAATTTGCTTCTTATTACTCTACTAGAAATTCCAACTTCTTTCTCCATGACTTTTCACAGGCTGTCCTTCCCCTCAAATTGAAATATATACCCTCATTAGCTCTACTTAATTTCTCTAGCTTTCATCATGACTTGCATGAAATACTACAACCTGATGAAATCTTTTTATCATTTCCTCCTTTATCAAATTATCTCTTACTTATATGTTTTGTGTGCATATTGTTTCATTCCAAATAAAATGTAAATAAGTATAGGGTATATTTTTCATTTTCTAATATTTGTAGATGTAGAACTTAGCAAAGAACTTGTACATGGTGGTAATGTTATAGATTTCTGTTGAATTGAAGCAAATTTACTCCAAATCCAATACATTTCCAATTGTATGATCCTACTTATTTGGAGAGTTATTGAGAAATTCATTATTACTAAGATAAATTAGGTAATGATTTCATGAAAATATTTTATAGCAAGGGAAATTGGACCATCTACAATTAGTAAATATTACAAACAAAAGCAAGATACCATGAGTACTGTTCTGATCTTTGCATTTCAAATTCTACAGTCAAGTTTTATTCATATATTTAGCATTAGAAGTCGTGGATGTGAGTACATGTTCTAATACTCACTATCTGTGTGTCATTGGCCAAGTGGTTTTCTAGGACTCAACTTCTTCAAATGTAAAGTGTGAGATTTAATTTAAATAAACT
Source organism: Monodelphis domestica (assembly GCF_027887165.1). Lineage (NCBI taxonomy): Eukaryota > Metazoa > Chordata > Mammalia > Didelphimorphia > Didelphidae > Monodelphis > Monodelphis domestica. Next base: position 541,849,141 of record NC_077227.1, read on the forward strand.
CTACCTAATGTACATTAATTTTCCTGAGTACTTTTCATCTTATTTACTGGTTAAAGAAAAATACTTTTATGGTCCCTGCATTATAGAAGCAATATAGAACAGAAGACCTTGACCTAACATAACAGTGAATGATTACTCTAAATGTTCAGGGATTCCTCAAATAGTTTTTTATTTTGTCCATTCATTTCTATTTCTGACCCTTATGTGGAAGAGAAGAGAGTTGATGGAGAAGAGGCATCTCTTCAACATAGAAATAAACCACATGCGGTATGAGTGAAGTCCAAAAGAATGACAGGGGTGGGGGAAGGGAGATGTCTGATTCCATTTCCTTGATAATATTAGGAGACATGGTAAAATTCAGACTTCTATTAGAACATATTGCTGGAAGGCAGAAACCTCTTTTTTTTCCTCTTTTCTTTCTTTGTATCTGCATGTTTAACATGATACCTGTCACATAGAGAATACTTAGTAAACATCATATGATTGACATGAAGCTTAATAATTTTCTATATAAACAATTCTTGATTCATTATAACGTGAGGATCATAGATCAGGAGATAGAAGTCTTTCAGAAGTCAAGTCCTTTTATAGATGAGGACACTGAGGCAAAAAAAGATGGACAAGAGATTTGATCAAGATCACACCTGAACTATGTCAGGAGCTGGATTTGAACACTGCCTCCCTTAGGGTCCTAGATTCTGAATTCTAGTTTTGCTACTTATGTGCTGTGTGATCATGAGCAAATGATAGCATCTCTCTATAGTCCTCAGCTTCCTGCTCAATTAAATTAGACTGTGGGAATGGGAGGGGGAAGGGAAGGTTGAATTAATTGATTTCTAAGGAACTCACAAGCTTGAAAATTCTGCAACTCTGTGTGAACTCATCTTGGTTTTGGCAATTCCTAACTATAGTTAAGGATCCCCACTCACTGTGACCAGCAACGATGCCCCAATGCTTCTCAGACACAAAGACAGAGTGCTTGAAAGCAGTGAACATTAATCAACAGCACCTCCATCAAGCTTGCTGACACAGAACTTCTGACACCCACAGATGACACAGAAAGTGAGTGGAGGGCCCAGCTTGATGGCACAACCCAAGATGACGGCTGTTGCAATTGGCCCTGTCAAGCAGAAATGCCAGCTCTGATTTGATGAGAATGATGATTTTAAAAGAACCTTGTTTGCTGAGAAACAGAGGGCATTTAACAGTCTGCTTTCTGGTCCCAATCTGTTGCAAAGAAAGCACATTATAAAAACATTAGCTCTCAAGCAAAGCTACAGCAACCTAGGAAGGGTCTGGGAGGGCAAAGATGATGAATCAGAGCCTGGGAAGGCAGCCCCTGTGGTGCAACAGAGGAAGGCTCCAAAGCCCTGGAGGGGGGTCCCCAGCCTCACTCAAACAAAGGCCAGAAGCCTGCCCTCCATCTGTGCACAAAAAGTCTACTGATGTCAGGACAAGTTACTCGCCTGGATCAATAGCAGAGTGTGAGCTTCAGATTGTGTCTCCAAAGGGACCAGATGGTGCAGACAGTCTTAGGTGCAAGGAAGAAATGGCACGGAGATAGCATGAACATTTGGACAAAGGAGGAGCTAAGCACTGATCTGTCCTGACTTGCCAAGGGCATGCAACTGGACCCTCCTAATAGCAAAAGGAAGGTTCCTAGTCAAGAGTGAGTGAGGTTTTCTCACAGACTTCTGAAAGGTCAAAAATGAGAACTTTTATATTATTTTGTTAAAGATGTTCTAAGTTTATCAGCTCTTGTGTAAGTAGGCAAATGGGACTTTGAGTTTCTTACATAATTTCTAATGATGATAGTACAAAATGGCACAAACAAATCTTTCCATTAGAGAAATTTGTTTCTGTATGTCAGAGAGACAAGAAATACAAAACTTCAAAGAACTAGCAGTAGATAGAGGGCAATAGACAGCACATGGTGAATGTTAGAGTACCAAACCCTATCACTGATGAGAACCTTGGAAGAAAGAAGAGTAAAAGATACCATCAGAGAAATAATAAATTTGAGAAGAGCTGGTTATGTGAGTAGGATGAGGAATGACAGGTGACAGCTAAAACTGTTCTTTCTTTATTTTTTTAAAGCCCTTACCTTCCGTCTTGGAATCAATTCTGTGTATTGGCTCCAAGGCAGAAGAGTGGTAAGGGCTAGGCAATGGGGGTCAAGTGACTTGCCCAGGGTCACATAGATGTGAAGTGCCTGAGGCCAGATTTGAACCCAGGACCTCCCGTCTTTAGGCCTGACTCTCAATCCACTGAGCTACCCAGCTGCCCCCCCAAAACTGTTCTTTAGTATCCTTTATATATGTGGAAAAAGTAAAAGGCATCTATAATGCTGGATGGTGAAATGGACAATAATGGCACATAATAGCACGGAAAGTTGCTATCTGCTTTGCTGAAGACAAGATCCAAACAAATGAGCACAGATTCTTTTGACTCTTCTGGAGGACAGAATGTTACATTCAACAAAATATTAGCATTCCCCATTAAGAGATTCCTCTTCCATATAAAAGAAAACTTACTAATAATTCCAGCTAATGCAAATAGAAAAAGCTGCCTCATAAAGTAGTGAATTTTTCATGTTAGAAATCCAAGTGAAGACTAGATGACCACTCATCAATAACATTTTAAGAAATGGAGGGAGAGGGTTGTGACTTGGACTAGAGAGTCTCTGAATTAGGTTCTGATTCATATGGTCTTCACTCCTTGAACTTCAGGGTTACCAGGTCTAAAAATCACTTTATTAACATATATAACTGCCCTACCCAATGAAAGGGACCTGATCTGAGAATAAAATTATAAATAATGATAGATTAAATTTATCAAGAGCAACTCTTTAATGTAGATGCTATAAGAATCTGCAGTGTCTTTTTTTAGTTGAAACTGAGGCTGAAAATGCTTAAATGACTTTTCATTTTTTCCAAAGCTAGCAAGTGTCAAGGATAGGACTTAAACCAAGGTCTTACTAAGTCCCTTAGTTCGAACACAATACCATGGTACCTTTGCATAGTGTTCTGTACATTGTAGACATTAAATGAATATTTATAATTAACATGAAGATCAAAATGGATGTTGACAATTGTCTCATAAAAGTAGAAACAGCCCTGAAAAATCTGTGCTCTAGTGCTTTCTCTATCACTCTTAAAAAAAAAAAAAAGTTTAAGCATTTTATTCAATCTCTCTCCAGATCCATTACTTGATATATCAAATAAAGGGATTAGGGGTCATAAGTGCATGGTCTAGCTCACCCAGTTGTATATACAAACAAAAAACATACATTCAAAATACATAAATGGGTAGAAGAATAAGTTAAATTAAAATTAAAAATTAAGAGATTTGATATTTAATGATTTGTAATAAGGATAAAAATAGTGGCTGTTGTATTTCTACTACTATCATAGTACACTCTGCCTGTATGATAGCCTTTTTTCTTGAAAGCTGAGTGGTAGCTTTTAATCTATAAAGTTTTGCAAAGCCCTTTGTCAAATCAAAATTAACATTTAAAGCTGTCCTTTGGATTAGAGTTAAAAGAAAAGACCTATTCACTTTTTCCTAAATGCAGGTCTGGCCAAAGCATTCCCCTTGACAATAAACTCCAATTATTCCCTATTGAATATAAATTTATTGGGGGGGCATTTTTAGCATTTTTTTCTTTCTAAATCATCTCTCTTTTTGCCCATCCTCCACTCAATAAAATGCCAAGTAATAAGATATTCATTATATACATGGGAAGTCATGTAAAATATATTTGTATATTAGCCATCTTTTAAAAAGTGGATAGTATTCTTTCATCATGAGTCTTTTGAAATTACCTTCAATCATTCTATTCATAAATTAGCTTAGTCATCATTACAATATTGCTATTACTATGCACAATATTCTCCTGGTTCTAGTCATTTCACTTTGCATCAGTTCATATAGGTTTTCTTTGGAATATTTTAAGCACTTAAGCTAGCATTCTTATGCATCATCAATTCTTCATGTGTACAGTTGTCCATCCTAAGTGGATTTTGCCTTACTCCTCATGTGTGGTACTCCATCTCCTGTCCTATATGAAGGCAAAAAGGAAAACAATTCCTGCCTTCAAGAAGTCTATGTTCTATTGGACATGATTGGAAGGAAACATTTCCAAGTCAGGCACTCTCTCCCAATGCAATCACAATTGTCACTCCCTCTCCTTATGACTCCTCACCTCCAGCTTGTAGAATCTTTTGTTTTCTTCAGGCTTCAGCTTTTATGTCACTTTCAACATGATGCTATTCATGATACCCACCCCAGCAATTAGTGTTTCCTCTGAAATGACTTTGCATGTGTTTTGTATAAATATGCACATGCTTTTTATCTTTGACTGATGGTAAGCTCCTTGAGGACCAGGACTGTTTTGTATTTATTTTCTTAGCAACTAGAATTCTGCCTGGCACATAGTGAGGATATTATAAATACTTAATTGATCGGTTGATCTATATGCAACATTGTAATGACAGTAAATGACAAACATCTTGAAAACTATTTTAAAATTTAGAACACACATATCATTATTCTATTATCAAAAGGATTTGTAAAATGCCTCTCATTCCTACCTCTTATGACTTGATGAAATCTTGAAGTAGTTTACTATTGGACACACAACTAGAAAGCAACAGTTAGGATTCAAACCCAAGTCCTCTGACTTGGATTCTTGCCAATCTATTGATGTTCACTTTCAGAGATGGGAATTTCTAACCACTGTTTTTTTTTTCTTAGTTGTACTTCAGTATCACAGAAGTCCATCAATAATAGCAACATTTTATTTTACCATTACTAGAGGCTTTCTATGATTATTCTGTAACAAACTTAATGAATGCTTGCCTCAGAAATATTTCCTCCCAATCATGTCCAATAGAAAGTGTGCTCCACCAAGGCATATGTTTTCTTTACTGCCTTTCTATCTCCAGTGATTATCATTGTGCTTAATAAATACTTATAGAATTGAATTGGTTAGTTGATTCATTTAGAATATTTGTTCTAATTTGTATATATAATGTAATTTTATTATGCCACAATAAATGATGAAGTGGAGAGTTTTGAAGAAAACTAAGATTAAAAGAAAAAACAAAAAAGACTTGCATGAACTGATGCAGAGTGAAGTGAGTGAACTAGTAATCTATACAGTAATAATATTAGAACAATGTTCAAAAAGTTTATATGCTGATTGATGAAATAACCAATAATGACTCTATAGTACAAAAATGAAAAATATTAAGCGATCTATGCAGAATGAGACATGAATTTTTAGACTTTGCCAATGTGGGAATTTGTTTTGCTTGACTAAGTATATTTGTTGTAAGGGTTTCTTTCAACTTTTCTTTCTTTTATTTCAGGAAGGAGGATTAGAAGAGAAAATATAAATGTTTATATGTGTATGTACATATATGTATGTATATAATTTAACAAAAAGAATTTGTAAAATATTTATTAAGTCAAAATAGAACATTTTGTAATGGGCATACTGTTTTAAAAGTGGAAAAGAAACTACTGGGGGATCTCCGACACTTGCTTTGAGGCCAGAATATTTTCTTTGCTTTCTCTGCACCAAGAATCCAAGTATTAGGAAGTACTACAAAAATCCTGCATTTGTTTCACAATTGCTAAGTCAACCATCTTTATTTTTCCAAAGAAAATGTGGGCTCTTGGCAACAGTTAATCACTGTGAGCCTTCACAGCTTTACCCATTATTGGTTTCCTGCTGTACCTTTCAGCAGATTGGACACACAAGGTGTCACTCTATTTATAAGTTCATGCTGAACATTTTGCTCAGTTGGAGAAGATTAAGAGCCATGAACGGCACAGTGTTTTGAGCATCTGTTCAGGTAAAACGGTGATATGAGAGCCCCTTCTAATGGGCACCCTGCTGCTGAAAGACAATTCAGGTATTTCTCTGTCCACTTCATGGGAAATATTTAAAAATGAACCATGTTACATCTCTGGATTGCAATTGCTCGAGATTGTATTGTTTCAATACAATGGCCCAAACTGCCTACACAAAAGAAACAGGAACCTCTCATCAACTCTTGGAAAGGAAAATTCTCCTGCTTGCTAAATAATAGACCACCTGAGTTGGGTTAACAATACTTGTGTCTATGCAATACATATACATACATGCATACACACACATGCACACACTTAAGCTTGAAAAGATTTTTTTAAGGATCAATGTGTCATTGCCTATGCACGATGCAGAATAAACAACTGGATTTATTTTTTCAATGAACTGAATAAATACAAGGCATTGTTAATGTTGACATGGTATGAGGGGGTTCTTATTTCTTCCCCCTTCTCCTTGTGATTCTTTATAAGTGGAGACTTTGGAATACCATTTCTGGTATAAACTAAACTAGAATAGTATTCAGCTATAATGTATCCTTGGTTACCTCCCTGAACAATCTGATGACCTGATGCCAACAGCAACAGTTATTTCCCTCTGCCTATAACTAAGTACAGACCAGAAGATTATCCTACCAGTATTCCCTGATCCCTCAAGATCAGACCCAGGGCTGTCTCTCCTCTTTCTCCAGACAAAACCAATGAGGCAGATCCCATGGGAATGCCATAAATTATTACAGCACACGGTACAAGAATGAACAGGAACCCCATTCTATGATAATCTATGATTTCCCTAGACACATCAATCCTGCAAATACATTCCTCAACAAATTCACAGTTTATCTAGTTGTATAGCCTAACCTTAGTAATTCTTCAAAGAAGAGACCAGCTTCAGATAAGGATTGTATCACAAACAACCATAGTTTGCTTTTTATAGATTCTGAAGACTGCTTTCAACAGACAGGGGTATAACTATTACTCTTCATCCCTCCTATACCTATGGGGTCACATTCTCTCTGACCTGTTGTCCTTGACATAATTTGCCTTTTTTACTCAAAATGCTCCCCATATGTGCTTGAGGTCCTATTATGTATCAGTTCTTTTGGCTACCACCTAGACTGCTCCTACTCTCAGATAGGTGATTATTATGATCATTATTACAGATAATAATAGCCAGCATTGATAAACTTGCAACTTGATTTACATCTATAAAGAAGATGAATAAAATAAGACTTTCATTAATAGTGATGCTGTCATCATAAGGGTAGCAATATAAGGCCAATGTCAACCTTGGATGCTTATAAGAAATAATAGCAAACCTAGCAAAAGTATTCTCTAAGTATTCAATAAATGTTTGTTCTTTTCCCCTTCCCTGCCTGGATCCAGTTGCTGCCATGGGCAATTGTAGCCTTTACTGTCTTCCTTTCTTTTGGAGAACCTGAAAACTCCCTTCTCTGTATATGAAAAACAAACAAACAAACCCTTGACCATCACCACTCCCTCTTCTCTAAGAGATAATCTCTTATTCATTTCCTGTCTTCCTGAACTAGGAAGATGTATAAATTGCAGTGAACCTTGTGGTAATTCAACAAGAGTTTCCAGGGATTGTTACATAGTTATTTTATTATATATTTCCAATATTGTTTATCCACTGTCCAACATCTGTATTTATCTAAAGCTAGTCATGTGATCCTTTGAGCAAAGTGTACTTGGTATTAAGTAAAATATAGCTGTCAAGTGAGATCACTTCTTTATTCATCAGAAAAGGGAAAATATAATTTACTCACATGAAGCTCCAGTATTATTACTGAAAATATATTTCAAGGACCTGTGATTTCATTGCTGTTGTTTTTCCTTTGAATAATGAAAATTCTACCTCCTCCCCCTACTTTGAGAGTTGAAATAATATTATCTGTGCTTTAGGGTTTGCAAAGTACTTGACAAATATTTTCTAATCCTATGCTCAAAATAACCTACAAGGTATGAACTGTTATACCCATTTTACAGATGTAAAAATTGAGATGGGCATTGAGTGATGTCATACATCTAGGAAGTATCTCTGGGTGAATTTTAACTTAGGTGTTCCTGGCTCCAGGACTAGCTGATGGATAGAAGGAGCTTATCTTGACTTTTTGATAAACTATATTGTCCTTTTAAGTTGACTGCTCTTTATTCTGTTTCTGATTTTGTCCTTCAAAGACTCAGTCTTGAATTATTCCCACTATCTCCTGCCTTCACTTCTATTTACATACTGATGAATGAAGCTTGAGAAAATCATAAAACTGTTTTCATTGGTTAAATTTAGTTTTCATAACCTCAATTAGGTCCTCACTGCACAAAGGCAAGTCTTTTACACTTTCCTGATTGATTAAGAGCCCATTTGCTATTATATCTTTTCCAAACCCTTTCATTCTGCCTGAAACTTTCAATGGCTCCTCTGACCCTCACCCTCAGTTGAAAACCTAGACTCATATTTCAATGAAAAAAATTGAGATCATTAGCTGAAAGCAGTCTTTTTCCCTCATTTATTGTCTCACATCATTCAGATGCCTGCTACCTCTATCTCATAAAAAGACATATCCCTTCTAGTCAAGGAAAACCCCTCTTCAAGAACCAATAATCCTATTACATCAGGCTTTTTCCCCTCCAGCATTATTTCTCCCAATATTATTCACACTCTTCCACTAATCTTCACTTTCTCCCTGTCTATTCATTGCTTCATTGCTATCTACAAAAATGTCCATGTCTCCTCTTTCTTCAAAAAACATGATACTTGATGTGCCATCCCTGTGGTTGATTATCCTTTATCTAATTTCCATGGCTAAACTCCTTGAGAAATATATCTACAAGAGATGCCTCCATTTCTTTTCTTCTCATTCTCTTCATTTTCTGCACTCTGGTTTCTGACCTCATTATTCAACTGAAACAGCTCTCTCCAAAGTTTTCATTGATATCTCATTCAAATATTTCCTCAATTTTTGTTCTGCCTTGATTTTTTTTTTGCTACCTTTGACATGGTCAATTACCCTTTCCCCCTTGAAACTCTTTCCTTTCTAAGTTCTTATGGCATTCCTTCCCTGGTTTTCTTCCTACCTGTACAACCTCTCCTTTTCAGTCTCCATTGCTAGAATTTCATCCAGGTTGTATCCACTAACAAGGGATGCCATCCTGCCCAGAATCTGTCCTAAGCCTGTTCTCTCTATATACTTTAACTCCCATGAATAAATTACCATCTCTTTGCAGGTGATTGTCAGACCTATTTACCCAACCTTAACTTCTCAACTGATCTATAGTCTCATATTTCAAACTGAATGTCTCATTTACACCTCAAACTCAGCACATCCAAAAGTGAATCATTATCTTTCCTCTAATCCCTCCTCTTTTCCTCTGTACCCCATTGTTGTCAATGGTACCTCTTTGGTCCCTGTTGCCCAGATTCACAATTCACTACTTCTCACTCTCTCTTATATACCATATACTGTCATTGACCTTGTCATGTTATTTATGCCTTCATGACATCTCTTCTGTGTGCCTCTTTCTTTTCTCTGAGACTGCCACAACACTGGTTATGCACTCATCACCTCATAGCTAGACTAGTGCAGTAGCCTTCTCATTGAAGTTTCTATCTTGTTTCTCCTCACTCTAGTCCATCTTCCACTTAGCTATCAAAGTGATGCTCCTCTAATGTAAGTATGAACATGTTGCCCTTCCTACCCCCAATTTTACAAACTATGGGGGCTCCCATTTCCCTCAGAATTCAATATATAGTAATCTGGTTTTTATTCAAAGCTTTTTAAAAATTTTACTCTTTATTTTCTTTCAAAGCTTTTTATAACCTGGTTTTTTTCTACATTTCCAGTCTTCTAATTCCATGCTTTCCTCTACACTCTACAATTTAGTGAATTGACCTTCTTGTTCTTCTTTAAATAAGGTACTCCATCTCTCAATTGGGTGCATTTTCACTGGCTGTCATCCATGACAGCCTCACTTTTCTCTTGGTTTCTCTGGCCTTCAACAATCAGCTAAAATGCAACTTTATGCAGAAATGAGCTCCCTTAATGCTAGTATCATCCTTCTGTGTCCCATTAGATGGTAATTTCCTCAAGAGTAGTGACTCTATATTTCCCTTTCTTTGTATTCTCAGTGATTACTGCAGTACCTGGCTTAATAGGTT